>NC_091811.1:48305000-48612187 GCF_041296235.1 Equus asinus
ACAAAACCGATAATCATATAGCCGAGACATATTTTTCTTCCCAGCTCGAGACAGGATGTGACTATATCCTAATGAGACCCAGCAGGCAAGCCACACATGGAAACTCGTCTCATTACTTTATAGTCATGCCATGTATGTTTTTTCTAACAATAAAATGACAATAAAAATGCTTTTTAAAATGAGACTGTTTTGGATAAGTGACTTCTGTCCTGATCTTAATCACTGTGATTCGATATTAAACATCCAACAAAGGAGACACGATGTCCTCTATCACAACAGAAGCAGGAGCACAGCGACAGGGTTAATGTGGGGTGCCTTGCACTTCACTCTTGGATCATTTTGACCAAATAGTAATAAGTTAAAAGAGAAAAAATTCCACTATCCACCCAAGGGAGATTTTAGCTTAGCACTCTCGGATGGTCTAACTCTCTTCTGAGTACACAAAATAGTCACCGAGATGCGCAGCCCTGTAACTACTTTCTCCCGAGGCAGCGAAACAAATGAAGACAGCGCCACTTTCTAATTGCGTACAGCCGGTGTGAACTCTCTCCACTACCTTGACCTTTGTCACTCCGCAGTTGCATTCGTATCGCCTTTCATGAAGAGGAGCAAATACTTCTGTTGGTAAAGATTAAGTCCAGGACTGCACTGTGTGTAGATAAGGGCTGAGGCACATTGTCACTTACTCAGGTAAGCGGGTCCGTTTCCTCTGATGATAAGACTACTCTTAGATGTTAGGAAAAGCTATCGAGTGAAGTCCTGGTTCCTGCAAATTTCAGTCTGAAATACAGTCCACGTTGGATACAGGTATTCAAAAGATAAACTGCTTTAAAAAAGCAACTTCTGTGAATAGGGAATACAACCATGCAATTCAAGAATCAACACGTTTCGAAAAGGTACTCAGTGAGAAGTCTCCACCCCTCTCCCATCTGCTGGGTCCCACCCGCACGCCAGGGACCACTGCTCACGTTTCTCAAGTGTGTGTCTGGTGGTGAACACATACAAGCAAATATGAATATTATTTTTACAAAATATTTCATATCGTAAACACTGCTGCACTTTTTAAAAATGTTAGTATCTTAAGATCTGTCCATACTGGTATGTAAAGAGCTTTCTCACCCTTTTTTACAGCTGTATAGTATAGTATTCCATTGTATGGGTGTACCATGATTTATTTAACTAGACCCATTATCGATGGACATTTAAATTGTTTCCAAACTTTAAATATGCTGATCACTAGGATTTGCCGAACACTTTCCTCTATCAGTCAGTGCTAATAAGCATTTCACATGTACCGTCTCAGGCTTCATAACAACCTGACGTGTTACAAGTGGGGTAAAGAGGGTTAAGATGCTAAGTACCTTGACCAAGGTCAGATGGCAAGGACGTGGAGCTATGTCGCCAGCACGCCTAGAGCCTAATTATAGAGAGTGATTAGAGTTCTTTCCGCGGGAGTCAGACAGCTAGTACAGACACAAGACACCTATTTTTGGTGCAAATCTTTGTTTCTATTTGCTGCATTGTTTCTATGAAGTATTTTCTTCCTATGCATTTGATGTCTTTGTAAGATTTTCCATAATTCCTCAGATATCTTTTCCAAGTATTACATTTATTAATTTGGCATCAGTTAACTTCTTAGAGCCAGAAAAACTTTTTGGGGATTCCCTCAACAAAGAGACATTTCTAAGACAAAGGTTCATAGTAAACTGAAAGCACAGTTCCCACTCAGCTACTGTCTATCCTAGTGTATAGTTCGAACAACTGTTAGCTGACTGTTGGACAGTTACTCCTCCTAAACGTTTTTAGGATGTTAATAAGATGTTTGCCTGTGTTTATACCTCCCTTAAAGCTCCTTCAGCTTGCCATTTCAGCGGAGCGAGGACCTCTGCCGCTGGTTTGGAGGGTTAAGGAGAGTCCTGCTGGGAGGCTGGGACGAGCTTACGAATGCTACCCAGTAAGCTACAAGGTAAAACCAGGGCCGGAGGAGAATTACAAAGTGGGCCGTTCAGCCACGCGACAGGCTTCATTTGATTGGTAGGTGGGGAAGGCAAAGGGGGAAGGGCTTCGTGGGGGAAGAAAAGTGGCTTTGAATTAGAGCCTTTAAAGGCCGGTAGAAATTGGACAGACCCAGTGGTCAGAGTGAGTCTGGAGAGGTCGGCTTCAGGAAGAGAGGAGATGGTAGACGAACGGGTGCAGGGGTTGGGTAACTAGGAAGAGATGGAAGCTGTAAGCACCTTCCACTCACACAGACAAAATGCGCAGAAACAGACCTCTCCCCAGAATTCCCAGGAGGAGCGGAGTGAGAGAGGCGGCTCAAGCAGAGAAGTGGCTCGGCCACCGGGGGAAGGGAACCTAAGGGGCTTCTCGAAGTGTAGTCGCAAACCAAACATAACTGGGAGGTTGAAGCACCCTCGGTTGAGAGGGGCTCCAGAATCCCTGGACTAGACTGGACTGGACGGCCTCCTCCGCTGACGGGGGAAAACGTTCAGCCTTTGCTTTCGAGAGGATGGATTGCCCTGCGCGGTCGGCTCTGAGGCCCTGTTCACGGCCACGCCGTCTGTGACCCATCACACTAGACTGGTTTTCAGGTTGACCCTTGCAACAAATTCGCTCTTGCAGGGCGGTTGCCTGGGAACAGGCAGCTTTCTGAGTTGCACAACCTTTGAAAATTGGCCTTGTTTGTTAAAATAATACCAGTGAAAACAAAATCGCGGGAGCTGAAAGCTGCGACAGGCGAATACAGACAGCCCGACGCGAAGAGTCCGCACAGAACTTCATTCTCCCGCGCCGACCCGCGCGCGCTGATTGCTCTATTTCTGGTTCGCAACAGAAGCACCTCCCTATACGATGCATTATGCATTATTCTTTCAGTGGGGAATTCTTCCCCCCCCAGATTCATAGATTTCTTTTTCCCATTGGGACAGGATTGAAAGAAAGGAAGAGATGAAGAATGATAGATTTGACTCACAAATCTAAACAATGGCTTTGAGTTCATTGTTGGCTTCTTGATTTTGTTTTTTTACAAATTTTTATTGGGAAATATAACACATATAAGATCCCCGTCTCCCCAGAAGGCCTTTGCCCCATGTCAATCACAGCCTCCTACCTCCCCACATCAGTGCCACTATCCTGATTTTAAAAGCAATCACATCTTTTAAAGTTTTTTTGATCACTTAAGTGTAGATCTCTACATACTATCATATAGTTTGGTCTATTTTTGAACTTAATATAGAATACAGTGTTGGATTGTATTTTGTTTCTTTTATCTTTCCCTCAACTCGTTCATAACCTCCATCTATATTGCCGCAATGGTAACAGTGCCTTTATTTTCATTGCTGAATGAGATTCCAACATTGATGGCACTTGGGTTGTTTCCAGTTTGGGGCTCTTACAGATGATGCCATTGAACGTTCTTATCCTTGTCTCGTGGTGCACTTGGGCATGCGTTTCTGTTGAGCGTTTACTTGGCTGTGGAATTGTATCTAGTTACCTAGTGAGAACCGCCATAAAGCAGTTTGCAAATCATGTCCAAGGACGGTCCATACTGGGTGCTAAGAGACCATAGGACGATCCAGGGCTGCCTCCAAGGAAGTTGGTTTTGGGGGATGGGCAAGAGGCTGGCTTAGCAAGGCTGCTGCCTCCCTCGTTAGCCTGAGCCGGCCGTTCGTAATTGTTTTAAGATTTTGTTTGAAGAAGTTCTGCTGTAAAGAGTTTGTTGGCAATACAGCATATGGAACTTACACTGCTCAGAGCAGGTATTTAATTAGTGTTAGTTGAATTCGATGGTTACTAGGAGTCTGAAGGATGAACAGGAAGAAGAGGCTGAATCGGGTGACCAGTCGGTTACTATAGTTGACTAGGGGAGAGATTGTGAGAACTTCATGAACTCTGGAGAGGGGCATTGGAAACAGACATATGGACGAGCCATTTCCGGTGCCCAAACTGCCCAGGCCGGTTGAGCAGGGTAGACCTGTGATGAGCGGGAAGGCGGGGCTGTGGACCGAGGCCTCTGTGAGCTCTTACTCTCCCACTGACTAGCTCCGTGATCCTGGGTCGGTAACTTGACCTCATCCTCATTTCTTCAGCTGTAAAATGAGGTAAATAATAGGACCACTTTCAGGGTTGTTATGAAAATTAAGGGAGATAATATAAATAAAATGCTGGCACTGGACCAGTAAGAAGCACTCAGGGGCAGCTGGGGCTGCTGTGATGGGGAGTGAACGTGGCACTTGGTAGAGCTAAGGCGGACGTGCTATCGGCTTATCAAGTGTAAAAGAAAGACTTCTTGAAAGGACGACTTAGAGCTGTCACAATGGTAATTTTAGAAGTGGCTATAATTCCTTTGGCAAGTGTGTAAATAAAAACTTGTTTAAAAAAAAAAATTAAGTATACACAGCCTGACCTTCCCAACGGCCGGGTTCCTACAAGAGTATGATTGCACCCTGGAACTGTGTGAACCCCCCGGGAACTGTTCAAGATCTCATCTAGAATTTGAAAACAAGGTTTAAAAAGGGACGGGGTGGGGTGGGGGGCTGTTGTGAGATGCTGCTGCTGCTGCTTCTGAGCACAGGGATAGAATCCAAATGGTTTTTTAAGACAAGCTGTGATCTAATTAATTATGTTGTTCTAACAGAGCAGCTGCGATTGCTACAGGGGCTCTAAGAAAGTTTCATCCCGCTTTGCTTCTTGGCCCCACATCAGCCTCCCCCGGGGCTGTAAACCATCCCCTACCCAGGGACGATTAAATTGGTCTGGGGGGAGGCCATGTATTGCTGTTTTTAAAGCTCTGTCTGCCACCCTAAATATGCAGCTAGATCGAAACCCACTCGACAAATTGTATTTCCATCGTTATCCAACAGGAGACAGTGGGAAAACCAGTCCAGGCGACAAGGGCAGAAATTCCCCAAGGAAATAGGAAATTTCAACATTCACATCTATTGACTCACTTCATCCACAAGGGAGGTAGGTAGCACTTTTTTAGGCCACTCCAGCTCAGAGAATATACTCAAGGTCACAAAGCCGTGCCCTAGTTCTCTGCGAGCTTTAAAGCCCCGACCCTTACAGCACGCGTGGCTTTTCTCCAGCGCGCAGAGGATGGGCGGGAACGCGCTCCAGCTGGTTACGGTTTGGGAGTCCACCTCCCTGTGGCTGAGGGGCTTCTCAGCCCGTGCAGCCAGCGGGCCCCGGCAGAGGAGGCCGAGCCCTCCCGGGGAGCTGCGTGTAGGCACCATCCGTCAGTCGCCTGTCACAGCCAGGTGCTCGGGCTGCGGCCTTAGGCCAGTTCGAGGGGGAAGGTGGCAGCTTTCCAGCCCAGAGCAAAGGCTCCAGCCCTTCTCCCCCACGCCCCCCAAACAGTGAGGACTGCAGTTTTTAGAAACGTTTTTTTCTGATCATACAACTTGTGTTCACTGTAGGAAACTTGGAAGCCAAAGAAAAGCATAAAGAAAAAACAAAATCCTCTGCTACCCAGAAATAACCTATCAATAATTTGTATTTTTTGGTCTTTAAAAAAAAAATAAAGCTGGAATATGATATATAATTTGTGTCCTATTTTTTATGCATTTAACGTTATTCTATTTTTTCCCTGAAAACGTTTAAAGTAGCTGCAAAATACCTTCGTGTGAACAGATCATAGTTTAACCATCCCCCTTCAGTTTTCCACTGTTAAAAATACCAGAAAAGACTATGTGGACCAGTATGTTTATATTATTATGAAAGTGTATGGCCCTTTTAAGGCTCTTTATACTTATTTTCAAATTGCCTTTCACAAAAATTGTACAAATTTGCATTCCCACCAGTACTGAGTTTCCTCATGGCACTCTTGCCAGAACTAAAAATGTTTTTTTCAGTTTGATAAAATTTATAACATTAACAGTAAGCTTGAACACCTTTTCATGTTTATTCACCACTTTTATTGAGCCATTGAAAGATCTTGAGCAGAGTAATCTTTTAATATGCATTTCTCATCACGTCAAACACCTCCTGCTTAAAAGGTTTCAAAAGGTCTTTTTGGGGCCAGCCCAGTGGTGTGGTGGTAAGTTTGTGTGCCCCACTTTAGCAGCCTGGGGTTTGCAGGTTCGGATCCCAGGCGCAGACCCAGCACTGCTTGTTAAGCTACACTGGGGCAGCGTCCCACATAAAATAAAGATTGGCAACAGATGTTAGCTCAAACAAACAAGCTTTTCTTTGCATACTATACCACCTTAAAAACTCACTCTCTCTTCATTCCAGCCATTCTAGGCTTAGGGTTACCATGCTCTCTGGCCACAGGTCTTTTGCACATGCTATTCCCTCTGCTGGCTCTTTTCTTTGCCTAGTTCTTATTCATCTTTTAGTTCTTTTGTCACCTCTCCCAGGGACTCTCACTGACCACTCTGAGGTCCCATTCCCTATCACAGACTCTTGGAGCACCCTGTAGCCCTCCCCGTTGTACCCTGGATCAGTTACATAAACGCGTACCCGGCTTTTCCCACCGTATTAGATAGCTCCATGACGAGAGGAACAGTATCGTTTTGCCCACTCTTCCCTGCTGTCACACACACAGGAGGCGCTGCACGTTGAATAAATGATGTAGAATAACATGACCAGCGCTATGCTATTAGAGGGTTAGTCTGCAGTGTCTACGATGAACTGATGCGTATAGCATCTAAATAACAGTTTGGGACTATGAAAAGAGGGCAGATAGCAACATTGCTGGCAACTAAAGGAGTGGGGTTTTAATGCAAAGACTTGATACCCAGGAAACAGCAATTGAGAGAATGTCTCGAGATGAGGGGAGAAAAGCAACAAATTCATGAACGATAGCTTCAACATCAAAGGTTTACTATCTCCAAGATAGGAAATATGGCAGTGCTATTACAAAGGCAAACATGAGGAGGCCTAGTGAGACGCAGGGTAAATCACCCTTCCTCAGGCCACCTTCCCCCCAAGCCGAAGTCATGTGTCTCCTTTTCCGCGCTCCCAGTATACCTCACTTTTTATTTCAGCTGTTACTCCTATGTGTTATATAAATGTTAGTTCTCATCTGTGAGCTCAACTGACACCTCAGTCAAGCACGGACTTCTGGCATCTACCAGTCCTACATCTGAATCCTGGCTCTATCAACCAAGTAGCTGTGTAACTAGGTAACTCAGCTAATGCTGTATGCATTTCAATTTTCTCATCAGTGGAGCAAAGATAATTATTAGAATTGGTTTTATAGATCAAATAAGGTAATGCCCATAAAATGTCTGGCACACGGGGCTGACCCAGTGGCAGAGTGGTTAAGCGTGCACATTCCGCTTCAGCAGCCCGGGGTTCGCTGCTTCAGATCCCGGGTGAGGACACGGCACCGCTTGTCAAGCCATGCTGTGGTAGGCGTCCCACATGTAAAGCAGAGGAAGATGGGCACAATGTTAGCTCAGGGCCAGCCTTCCTCAGCAAAAAGAGGACTGGCAGTAGTTAGCTCAGGGCCAATCTTCCTCAAAAAAAAAAGAAAAAAAAAACCGGCACATTTTACAAGCTTAATATTACTACTCTTTTAGAAGACTGTGATAAGATCAAACCTGATAACGTGAAGAATCCAAGAATTCTTGACACATAGTAGGTGTGCACTGTTTGAGGAAATTAATGTTCACTAAGACCTTATAAACACAGCAATTGCACATGCTCAGTCACAGTATCGAAGGTGGAATTAAAGGTAAACTATGAGCACAGGAACTGCGGCGTAACGATAAATTAGGGTACTAATTTCAGAAGCAATGTGGCAACATCCATCTAAATAAAAAACGTGCATATCCTGAAACTCAATGTAACCTTGGACACAAGAAGAGAAGATATGTCACAAAGGGTGTTCACTAAAACATTGTTTCTAACAGCCGAAACTTGCACATACCTTGAATGTCCATCAACAGAGGAACACGATATAGCTATTATAATAATAGAACATGGACATCAGAACATACCTTCGATTTATTAAGCGCACTAGAGCGGCAGAACAGTTTACAGAATATAATTCATCTGCTGGGTAAAAAGATCTGTGAAACCTACTATTTTCTGGAAACTTAAGAAGCATTTTTGTAAATGCATTCAAGAGTTTGGAAAGATCAACAGAAGTTTCTGGTGCTTCTCTCTGGACAGAAAAATCAGCTTAGGAAAATAAGAGTTTTACACTAAATTAAATTTAAAAAAATTATACATTATGTGTATGTAATTACACTTAAAAAATCTATTATGGGGAAATAAGACCAAGATATTCCACTTCTAGGAATTAATCTCCAGAAAACAATCTGAAATGGGAACAATTTATGTATGTTTACATCAGTCTTATTTATATTAGCACAGTTTACATTTTGCTAATTTACTTACATTAGTAAAAATTTACAACTTACTATCCAACAGTAGAGGATTAAGTAATGGTACATCCATGTATTGGAAAACTATATATATAGCCATTAAAAAAATCATGCTGTAGAACAATTATTAACACGGCAACTTCTCAACACATCAGTGAAAAGGATAAGCTACAACACAGTTATGTGCAGTGATCAGCGTTAACAGTTGTTGCCTTTAAATGGCAGGACTACAGGTGATTTTTGTTTTTCGGTTTCTTGCCTTTTACGAATCTTTTTATTTGGTAAGGTTTTTCTAATTTCCTATAAATGCTGTTATACAGTCACGTGCCGCTCAACGATGTTTCAGTCAACGACGGACTGCATATACGACGGTGGCCCCTAAGATTAGTCCCACACAGCCTAATCCCAAATACCCTAGTGTAGTAGGCTATTCCACCTAGATTTGTCTAAGTACACTCCATGATGTTCACACAACAAAAAAATCACCTAACGATGCATTCTCAGAACGCATCCCAGTCATGACTTGTATGCTAAGAGCTAACTCTAGGCTTGTTTTTACAACTTGGACATTAATGTAACTATGCTGCCAGTTACTTTGGTACAAATCCAAGAAATACTTCAATACAAGTTTGGAAAGAGTCATAATGAGTTGAAAGTCACCATTCCCCAGGAATCCTAATAATAAAACGTTAAAGACACTACTTTGTTTATCAAAAGAATTTATTAGAAAATATTACATACTACGTATCTGTTTAAGAGTATCGTTTCAGTAGACAGCACTCCATCCTCAGACTACAGACAAGGTCTCACAGATCATGGGGCAACCCTGGGATTCTGAAGCTACATCTGTTGGATGGAACATCCGAGCAGTACACACTGGGGCCATTTAAAGGAAGATAATGGAGAAAATGTGGTAATTACCAGAAAAAATTACAAAACTTTTGGAATGTTAAAATAATAAGTAACTATTTTTAGTCTCAAAATTCTAGGCATCACTATAGCCTAAAAACATCGGTCAATGTGACTAGTAAGTTAAAGGGGCCAAGGTTTCAAAGGTCAAGTTAATACTGAATCTTCATAAATAACAAGAAAAATCTGTAACCCCACAAAATGTTTTTGATTAAGTTTGTGCACATGCAAAATCAACGTAAATTTCTGAAAAAAGCATAAAGGGGGAATGTTAAAACAATGTAATTTTTTAAAACATAAAGCATGCACTTTCTAATACATTCTTAAATATTTCAAAGTTTTAAAAGTTTGAATTCTAATCGAGCAACATTCTTCATTAGCTATTTGAAATGCAGTCTGACCAGCACCCCAAGCAGATATGGAACACACACACTTGCTGTCTTCAAGAAAGGTGGAGCTGATTCAGGGCGCTGCTCCCGTCGAGCTGAGACTTCACCTCGTGACCACCGCCTAGCTGTTTCTCCAAACCTTTTAGACATCTTTGCAAAAACTAAATGGTAAAGAGCAAATTTCAAAATGTCACCCAACTCCCAAACATCACTGAAAGAAAATGTAGGAAAAGTAAGCATTGTGTGATTAATCAGTTTAGGCAATTAATTTGCTACAAAATTTCAAAGTGGTAACCAGCTTTAACTCAAAATAGATTTAAAGTTCACATAATTGTCTAGAGTTCAAAACTGAAACAAATGAGGAGGTGTGCGTTCATATTTAAAACACTGTCTTAATATTTATTAGAAGAAATATACTTCCAAACTTGTTTCTCCATCATAATCTAAACACAAACTTTAATTAAAAATATATATAAATCAGTAGAATACCATATTACAAATGCCCAGAAATGCAGAATAAAGATCAAAAACTGCTTGGAAATATTCCTAACACTTTTTGGGATTATACTCATAATCTAATAAAGATTATGAACTAGCACAATCACTATTGGGGCCAACATTTCAAAATATTTTGCCTATCAAAGCTAGCACCAGGAAAGTATTATGCACATACAGTTGAGAAACAGACAGTCTCTACTTCAGAAAAGCACAGTCCTAGAGAGTGTTGCTCTCGCTAGCTTAGCCAGTAGAAGGGGCAGTCTGTCTCACCGAGGCAGAGGGCCATTAACATCTTATCTGAATAGCTTTCCAGTTATTTGGTATTTATTGAAAACTATTACTGGAATCAAACAGTTTATCATGGAGATAATCCATTTTTCTTCCAAGATGCCAATTACAAAAATGGCACTATGACATTTTTAACTTACCTTTTACAAAAATCAACATATTCTAGTATTTTAAAAAAACAATCAAATCCCTAGTCCCTGAAAGCCTAACCAAAACTCCATTATTTAATCTTCTCCCTTTCCAAAACACAGGTTTCAATGTCTACAATTTTGCAACATGGTTAACGGCCATGATATGGTCACCAAATTAACAACCCTCATTGTAAAGCATTTGGAGATTTCACAAGAGTAAAAAGAATTTCATTAGTGATCAGAGAGATGAGCCACGACCCGAAAGCCACTGAATGAGTCTCATAATTCTACCTCAGGTCCAAGGAAGGGAGGGCCACCACTTAACAGCCACTCTCCAGCTGGCACAAATAATTTAACACCTCTGACAGAGAAGAGATATTATGAAAGAACATAATTCTTACAAAGTGAACATGTTTTCCAAACTGGTCTTCTAAACTCAACAAAGAGTTTAGACTGCCAAAGTGTAAATCCAGCAAATCAAACTGCTTCAGCTCAAGTGGGGGAAAAAAGGCACAAAAGAAAAACAAGCAGCATAACCTTTATTTGGTGATACAATAGGTGAACAGTGTTCAAAGTTCTGAACACTGACTTTTACTCGTGATAATCTGTTTTTCTATCTAAACAATTTATTCAGATGTGTGCTTTAAAAATACACATTAGGAACCCTGCAACTGGTATGATCTGTTATTAGAAATATTTTTCATGGTAATACATTATTCAACTTTCTATAATTAGAGGGAAAAATCATAAAGATCATACTTTATTTTTAGCGGACAGAATAAATGTATTATACATATATCTCTCTTGCAAACCAGTGCACTTAGAAGTTTCTAACTGATGCACTTCATTGTTCACGTCAAAAAGCTGTACATCTCCAGGATCCACACTGCAACACAGTCGTAGGAAAAACGCACATCCTTTAACCCCTTCACTTTCTCTTGGATTTGCTTTTGTTTGGAGGGGAGGAAAGGATATTGAAGTTGCAGTGCAGAACTATATTTATTTAGAACAAAACATTATATCCTACATTAAAAAAATAATTTTATCAAAACCAAATTTCAATCACAGTTATGTATGATTTTCAGCCAAAGGTACATGTTGAAATTGCACTTTGCAGTTATCTTGATAGTGTCCTTTATAGTGCGCCCCATCTCAGCCTATGTTTTTTTCAGTAGACACAGGTTCTTCCACAGTTTTCTTTTGGCTCCCCTTCCGTGAATACTTGTACTTGTCTACATAGGCTTTAACCAGATTTGCCACTTTAGTAGAATTTACTTCTCCACTCTTACTATGACAAACCTATGAAAAAAGGAGGGGAAATATTTTTTTCATATCTAAAGAGTTTAAAGCAAAATGGAAAAGCTTTGTGAAAAACAGATAACCCCAAAGAGATAACCAGACATTTCTACATTTCATCTCTCATATGAACTTATTGAAAAGGTAAAAAACCAGACACGAATTAGTAGAAGCTAGCTTTTGTTACTATTTTAGTTAGACCTAAGCATTTCTTTGTTAAAATAGAGATGGTTCAAAACAACATGTATATAACTCCACTAAAGCTATAACTTACTTTATCTACTGCTTTCCGTACAATCTCTTTATATTCTTCCTTGGTGATATCTTTATTTTGGTAAAATGGCTTAATGGCCAATTTTACCTCCTGTGCTGCTTTTTCTTGAATTTGTAATTTCTGATAAGAGGAAAATGTATAATTATCATTTGCCCAATCACATACTTTCAAAAAATTTATTTAAAAATATGGAATTAAATAGACTGTGCATTTACATTATTGAAAGAAACTCTTCAAATATTAGTGTCATATGTACAAAATACTTATTTACTAATACACACATTTATAAAAATAATTATGAAATATCACCAGTTACTCACTGGGCATCAACATATCTAGACAGAACTCTTCAAATAATATTGGAATTTAAGACTATCAACAATAAATTCCCTTCACCACTTATACAATAGAAAGCTGTTATTTTTTCATCTTTATCATATACAGAATATGTAGGTTGCTCTCAACCTTGAACTTGCCTTGTCTGTCTTCGAGCTATCTGCGCTGGCTTCCACTGTAACACTTACTTTGCTTTCTGCCAATTTTACAGCAGCATTAGAGGCTTTGCTGTGACTTGATGACGAAGTATTACCAGAACTTGGTCCCTGAACTGTTCCCGTGTTTCCTGGGGCTGCTGCTGGAGCAGGCAAGACTGGTGTACTCATGTTACTACTTACATGAGAAGCACTAGGAATACCCTGTTTTAAAGAGTTATCATCAGTTAATGAATTATTTGTATTCAACAGTAGTCTTTTAGTCACTATTAGAAATAACATTAAAAAAATTCAAAGGAATTCAACCTTAAGGCTTAAGAGAAATGCCTATTTTAGTTCAGTTTATATCTAAAAGACTCTGAAGAAAAATGGGTAACATTTTTAAACAGAGCCCTATTTAAATACATCAAGATGACTCAAATTGTATATGTGTACTGTAATGTTCTGACAGCAACACTAAAAACAACAAGAAAGAGAAGAATAGCATTTAAAAAATACTATCTAATGAAAATTAACTAAAGTGCCCCCATTTTAAAGATGGGAGAAAATGAGGCAATGAAATCAAATAGCTTGCAGTGGGTTGACAGCAGAAAAAAGATAAAAGACCTCAAATTCTGGAATCCCATTCCCCTGCTCTTCCAATTATATTTTGCTGTCAAGATTCTAGAATTTCTGAAATGTACACGTAAACTATAAGCAACACAATGTTTACAAATTATTTAAATTTTCTACATGGCTCAGTTTTATCTGGTGTTTGTCTGAACAAGAAAATACAAGCTTCATCACAAGTTCCCACCACCTAAAAAGTCCAATAAATTAGGGACAAATTTTAAAGCGCCCACCACTTGATTCTAGTTTGGCTCATAACTTGGTCTTCTTAATCTGACAAGAAAACTTGTCTGGATATCAGTAACAGCATAAGTGTGGCTTAGATTTGATAATAAGCATTCATTTTCTTGTTTGGGGGTGGGGGGTCTTGGGAAGGACAGTGAAAGAGGGGTTCTGAAGGTTCACCATAAACCTGATCAAATGAGCAACTGTTTCTGGCTGCCAGGAAGCCCTTTCTTGAACACCTGTCCCTAATAGCTAAATGTCTACAACGGCCATGTTGATTAAACTTGAGTTGCTAAAAACATACCTGCAATTGCTTTCCATCTGGCTGTGAAACGATGTAGTTGACTTGGGATGGCGGAGGAGGGGGTGGCGGTGGTGGCAGTCCCTGAGTTACACTGGGAGGAGCCGCTACCTGCATGAGAGGCACTCCCGTGTGCAGATGCAAGGGTAGCTGAGGATGAATGTTAAATGGATTACGCTGGATGTTCATCAAAGGAGCATGAACACCCACTGGATATGGGAAGATATTCAGAGGCTGGTGTTGTGCATTCATTTGTTGTTGCATTACATTCATTTGTGGTTGCATCATATTTATAGATAGCTGAGAACCATCAGCTTGTTGGTTGGTTTGGTCTTTAAGGTTAGAATCTATCAAAAGAAAAAAGGCTTGTGAAAAAAATCATGTTACAAATTCCTTTAGAGAGAGAAGGAAAGAACCACTGGTTAAAGTAAAATTCAATAGCAATTAATAGACTCAAAACACCTAAACCCATCTCCAATTATGTAGTTTAATCCTGTCATTTCTAAATAATGTGGGCTGATTTTCTAACTAAAAGAAAACATTCAACTTTTTTTTTTTTTTTTGAGGAAGATTAGCTCTGAGCTAACATCTGCTGCCAATCCTCCTCTTCTTGCTGAGCAAGACTGGCCCTGTACTAACATCTGTGCCCATCTTCCTCTACTTTATATATGGGATGCCTACCACAGCATGGCTCGATAAGTTGTGTGTAGGTCTGCACCAGGGATCCAAACCAGCAAACCCTGGGCTGCCAAAGCAGAGTGCACCAACTTAACCGCCAAGCCACCAGGCCTGTCCCTCAACTAAACTTATTTTTAAAAATAAGTTCAGATAACATCCGTCAACATTAGCAAAGAATCAGTAGTTCAAGAAACTTACTGACTAAAGAAATAATCATATAAAATTTAATGAGGTTACTACATTACAAGTAAGGTTAATCAATTTTTCCTTATTGTCAACAACTTTTTTCTTGCAATGTTCTTAACAAGAAAAGCCAAAGAGGGGCCGGCCCCGTGGCCAAGAGGTTACGTTTGTGTGCTCAGCTTTAGCGGCCCAGGGTTTCACCGGTTCAGATCCTGGGTGTGGACATGGCACCACTCATCAAACCATGCTGAGGCAGCATCCCACATGCCACAACTAGGAGGACCCACAACTAAAAACATACAACTATGTACCGGGGGGCTTTGGGGAGAGAAAGGAAAAATAAATAAAAAATCTAAAAAAAAGAAAAGCCGAAGAAAGATAAATCTTTATTAGAAGACTGACTTGTTTATATGAGAACAATGATGAAAACAATTTAAGTGCACTTATCTGAAACAAATGAAAAAGACATTAAATCCTGCATAGGAACATCCCAAATTCTTCTACTGCAGCAAACTGTATATAAAGCATTTAAGTCTTTGGCAAGGTTTAGGGAAAGGGTTGAGTGAAAAAAAGAAAATAAATAGTGATGTGTATATATATTTATATAAAGCAAAGTGACTTGTAAACAACTAGGATTCAATTCAACATTATTAAACTATAAATAGGAATCATTTCAATTCATACAAATAAGGTATTAAATTTGTCATCTCTTTCTTCAAATAAGAGTGTTAAAAAAGAAACAGAGTATGTTACCCTGTTCAGCTGTTTCCTCTTCTTGTCTCATCCATCCCGACTGTGCACCTGAGGAACTCCTCCCTCGTCGTGAGTAATAGTTTTGTACATCTGCTGGTAGAGTCTTTCTCACAGCCCAACTAGACGCAGATGTCCAGCCGGATCTGTCTGCCGGGGTATCAAATGAGAACTCTTGCTCACTCTTCCGTTTATAGGGCTGCTGTTCCACAAACTTGAAAGACTCACTCCCTGAACTATTCGAATTCCCTGAGAGGGGTTTTCGGTTTTGCCACCGATTTTCATTTTGATCTGTATAGGCAAAACCGCCTCTGTAAGTGCCTCTGCCACGGTTACCTCTACCACGGTTAGACAGCCAACCCGAACCAAAGTTTTTATTCCAAGAATTCCCTGAATCTTCATTTCTATTTTCTTCCCAATGAGAATCTTTTAACTTTTCTGGATTTCTGGTCCTTGGATCAGGTCCAGAATTTATTTTTTCTGTTACCCAATTGGGACAGTCATTTCTATGTTTGTCAGCAGAATTTGGATCATCAGCATCTGGACTGATGTCATTTTTTTCTTTTCTTGTGTTTTCACTCTGTTTCTCAGGGTCATTCTTTCTGTAACGATCATTTCCTCGTGGACATCTCCAACCATCATTTGCCCATCTTTCCTTCCACCGAGGAGAGTAACTGTCTCTGTCATTTCTACCAAATGATGAACTTTTGCTTTTTGTTCTAGATCTTGATGGTGACCTGGACCGAGATCTGGACCTAGACCACCTTCTGGTTCTCCTTTCTCTGTCTCGATCTCTCCTGGGCCCATCTCTGTCACTTTCTCTTTCTCTACTCCGGGACCTGGATTTTTCTCTAGGGGAGGGATCTTTCACTCTAGACTGAGATCTTCTGTTCTCTCCAGAAGTGTCTCTTTTTGGGGAGAGTGACTCAGATCTTTTGCCTTCCCTAGTGCTCTCTCTTTTTGGAGATCGAGACTGAGATCGCCTCCTTTCTCTAGTGATATCCTTTCTTGGGGACTGAGAACGAGATTTTCTCCATCCTCTTGCAGATTCTTTCTTGGGAGATGGTGATCGAGACTTCCTGCTTTCTTTTCCAGTTTCTCTTTTGGGAGATGGAGACTGAGACCGCCTCTTTTCTTGTGCAGTGTCTTTGTTGGGAGACCAAGTTGTAGATGGGGAATGAAATCTGGATCTTCGAGTACGAGGCTTTTTGGCTTTATCTATCATATCTATTGGGCTTTCAGATGGCTGAGATACAGTTTCAACCTTTTCATTTGTGGGATCGGAAGATGGCAAATTATTTTGAGAACTGTTCTCTACAGAATTTTCATTCAATTGTTTAGCATCAGCATTTACAGACGGTTCAATTTCAGATTCATTCTGGTCACTGCAAAATGAATCACATTCCATAGGTATCATCTCATTATTGTCCTCACTAAAACGCTTCTCAACTTGTTGAATGTGTGTATTAGGCAATTCTGTAGATCTGGGATGTTCAATCAGAGATTCAGTCTTTTCTTCTAAAGATTTGTCTAATTTGGCGTTAAGATTATTTTTCAATAAATTATTTTCAGAGTCTTGAATGCTATTGAAATTTTCATCCCCTGAAGTATCATGCATTGCAACTATTTCTGCATCTTCAGTTTCAACATGCCCAAGCAACTGAACCTCTAAGCTCTCAATAGATTTTTTGTCCACTGTTTGTATAATTTCACCCTCAGAAGATTCTACTTTGGGGCTGTCTATAAGCTGCTCTGTTTTTGCTACAGCATCTTTATGATCAATATTTTCTACTGCAGGACTCTCTATAACTTGTTCTTCATTAACCACAGACTCTGCATTCTCAGGCAACTCACCTAGGCTTGGTACAGGTTGGTGTACTTCAATTTCAGATGCTGAACATGTAAGAAAATTCTCTGGAGGATGATCTGTACATATATCTGCTTTCACCTCTGATTCTGAAGGTCTAGACATTTGGTCTTGATTTTCCAATGGATCATCTCCCTTTTCAGAAATATTTCTAGAAATCTCACTTTCTAAACACAAAACGTTAGCCTCTATACTTGTATTTTCAACTTTGTGAATTTCCTCCTCCTCTCCAACTAGCACAGGAGGATCTTGGGCACAAGCCTCAGAGTATGAAGCTTTCACTCCTTCCTCTGTATCATGGTTCTCCGGACGTTCCTCACCTTCTTCTATTTGCTCACTACAACTTTTCAAGCCATTAGCAGACTCGTTGTCTACATCTATCTGCACAGTACAAGTGTTACTACTTTCTATATCTGATTGGTGCTCTTTCTCTAACACAGGTGGTGTGTCAGATTCTGCTGTTTCTTCATCTACTGATTCACTGGAAGATGATTTTTCAGGGGCAGGCACAGAACTCCGAAGTTTCTTTTTCAGTAAAGGTGGTTTTCTTCCTCTTCTTACAGGCTTCCGTTTTGGAGCCTGTCTTGTTTGCTTTTCTGATTCAGCTGAAGAGGAAACACTTACAGATGGATTATTGTTATCTGGGGCATCACACCCAGAATTATTTGATACTGGGGATCTCTGGGACTGACTGACTGTTTCGGCTCTCGTGTTACGTGTAGATCTCCTTGTGGGAGTTGTTGCTGCAGGTTTTCGTCTTGATCCTCTGGTGTTTGATGTACCAGAGGTTTGCTTCTTCTCTTCTCCTTCTTGAGTATGTGCCAATGCATATCCCTTGCAAGAAGTACCTAGTAATATATATTTTTTTAAAAAGTAAAAAGTAAGTATACATTTCAATAAATGATAATAGTTTGGCTTCAGCTTATTTTAGCATAAAATAGACATCTACAACAGAGTGAAACAAAATATATTTATGAATTAAATTATGAATAAATGTATTTGTGGAATTTATCAGCTTCTATGCTACTGAAATGAGTTATCACAAGATTTGAATCCATGTGGTCAATTTTACAGGGAAAAAAACAAAAGAAAATATGTTTGGTCTGATAACTGCCATTTGCTTTATGAATTGGTATTATTAGGCAAAAAGCAAGAGAAAACAAGTTATCCACAAACAGATAAAGACTCAAACTATTATTCACAGTAAACAGGAGATGTTACTTCAAAAGATCTATGGTTTGAGCACTGAAGCCCTAAATAGGAGGGAGGCTTCTAATCAGTTCCTCGAAGACTTGTAATTTCTTCAAGTAAAAGGGATTTTCTAGTTGGAACAATTTTAAAGTCAAGTCACTGTCCAGATATTTACAGAAATGCCTAGGACTCACTATCTGTACCTTATTTTACAGTTCTTCTAAGTCATCAACACCACTTATGAGATTGAAAGAAGCTGATAATTTTTAAAAAACTAGAAAAATATTTCATAAACTTTACCAAAATTTTCTAAAGATATGGTACTTGTTGGAAAAATAGTTCTTGGCAACAGAGAAGAGACGAGAGGAAGGACTTCTGTTTCAATATTCCAGGGTATAAAACCAATTCTGAAAATTCAAAACAAAAAAGACATTTGTTCAAATAGTTTAAAAATTTAAACCAGCAATTTAAAATTACTAATTTTCCAAATCAGTTGGTAACATTAAAATACAACATGCTTAAACTATTTTTTGCCCAAATAGCTAAAAATGTAAATTCAAGGTTACTCACTGTTCAAAGATGGCTACCAACTGGCTGCAAAGAAAAAAACCTTAAAAAGCATGTTTTTCTGATAAATGGCAAAGGGAGAGGACAGGCAACTTAATAATTAATAGTAGTTTCTCTTTTAAACAATTTAATATAATACTTTATCAAGAATTTTTTTAGTTTTTCTTTTTTTCCACTATTCTGAAAAATTTCAACTTGGATAACAAAACACACAGATATATAAAATGTACAAATAAAATGCAAAGATTTTACTTGCATAAGCATATGGTTTGATGACTTTTGACCAATGTATATCTGTGTAACCACTACCCCAATCAAGAAATAGAACATTTCTACCACCCCAGAAAATGCCTTCATGCCCCTTGCACCTCCTCTCTTTCCAGGCAAGTAAAGAGATAATTTGGTGAAGTTAATCAAATCAGGGTTTTAAGGAAATTAGCAAGGTCAAAGGTAAATCAGTCCACGAATAAATAAAAACTTAACAAAAAGTGGAAAGCGAACTTATAGCACGTGAACTTTGAAGCATATCATAGCTGGTATCACATTTTTTGTTAGATTTCTTTGTTTTATAGCACACATCAAGGCCAAAAATATCAAAATAAATACATTTTTAAAAAGAAAAAATAGAATTGATTTCTATTGCTATATTATATTCTAAAATTCCTCAATCTAAAGATGATGGCTCTTCAAAGCTGCCAGTGTCCCTGTGGACCTGCTAAGACCTGAAAGTTTCTGCGTCCAAACCCAATCCACGCTCTGCTTTGTCTTTCTCTGATTCCTATTTATTCGGTTCAGGTCTCCTAACAAGACTATTTTATCCAGTATAATGTGAAATTCTGGAGGAGGAGGAGAGAAGTTTGAAAAACAATGTACCACTTGTACATACACAAAAACATACAACTCTAAGAAAAGGTTTCGTATTATACACATTTGGACTTTCTAATTTTACTTTCTAATTTTACTTCTATTTATGTTCCATTGTCTCTCCTAGAGGGTGAAGGCCCTATGTAGAACTATATTACAGTGATATAAAAAATAGTTACAACGTGTTATAGGAATGAATATAAAACTCAGGTGAGGACCTTGATCTTTACATGGAGCTTGATTTAAGTATATATCATGGACCTAGCAATGTGCTGGTAGCTTCGGGATTTAAACTAAGAAAGAAAGGGCAAGATTATAGAAAGTCATGAATGCCAGGGCAGAGTAGGGACTTGATCAAATAGTTATTTAGAATAACATTCGTCATGATAAAAGCAGTGCTTCAGGTATCAGTACACAGGTAAGACTGGAATGGGGGAAAGAGTAGAGAAAGGATGACAAATCTGAATGCTATTAATAACAATAAATCTCATCATTTAGGTACTCTCCCTTTTAAATGAATCAAATATCTGCATTTATTAAAAAGAAAAACAAAGGATTCTTTACTTGTCAAGGGGTTCCTTAAATAGCAATCTTCGTTAGGCCTTTGAAAAACCAAAATTTAATTTACACAAAACTTTCTTAGAAACATAACTACTGAATAAGATCCCTCTGTAGTTAAGTATTAATGACAGCTTGTGCTCATGTTAACACGTAAACATTTTAAGTAAACAATTTTTTTTACCTTCCAATTCCAGGTAATGTATCAGGAAACCATGACAACTCCAGTTCCTGTCTCTTCTGCCTAATCAATGCACTGATTTCATTGACTTCTATAAATTCTGTACTAAAAGATAAATTTTGGACCTTCATCAGAATTCCAAAAACTTAAGTTTGGAGTAACAATTGGGTTGGTTATACCATAAATAGCAGAAGTTTTAGTACCTAGTGCTATAAATCACATTAAAAAAATAAGAACCCTTTTCTATTTAAACACTTTCAAAATGAACTCATTCCTAAAGTAAAATTTTTATATTACAAATCAAAATTTATCTGATTCATAAAAGTAATGCTTGAATTTCTACCTTAAGTGACAGAATTTCTAAAAACTCAATCCAGACTAATATCCTTATTACTGAGAGAAAAAAGCAACATTATTTCTATCCCATAAACCAAAGCTGCAGCGAGCAGTTCTCACAGAAACTGTAGGCACAAGTTTCCCATCTGAAACAAAGCGTAAGACAAAAGAAGAAAATAAAGGAAAGTATGGTTACTGTAACCAAAAACGGGTGTAGTTCAGCTTTTCAAAAGGCTGCTTAGATGTAATTGTTTCCTTTGGTACCCTGCCAAGCCCTAAAATTAAGTCATAAAATCTAATCTGTCTTGTTCATTAAACCAATTCTTATGTGATTTTAAAACTCCAACTTGATCTTCAAATTCCACAAATATCTACTTAGTATCTACATGCCAGTCACTAGATTCAAAGATGTCTGGATCTACTCTGTGGAACAATGTAATTTATTACTAATGAAAGCAAAGCCCACTAGCACAGGCAGTCACTGCATAACAGACAGGGTCATAGAATAATAGGTTTTCTCTTTTACTTTCACAAAAACAAGGTAGACTTTCACAGTGTTTGTTGAGCCAGAGTTTAAACTTCCATCAAAAGTTAAATATAATTAAAAATGAAGTATGAAAAGCATAAATTAAAAGTAGAAAATACTAACCAGTAAGCTCTACAGGCGAAAGAAGACTCTCCAGGGTGACTACTAGAAGGAAACATGTTGGAGAAGACATTCCTGAAGCACTGACTGGTACACGTGTTTGATCTTCGAGGCTAGAGAAGTAAAGAGGTTAGCGGAATAGCAAACAAAAAAACCTCCAGAATAGGGAGGGAATAGTTATATTTAAATATTGTGACATACCTAAGGCAATAGTTATGTAATAAACAATCATAAAGTGTTATTATCTAAGAAAAAGACTTTTCTTTATTTCAACAAACCTTATGCATCTTTATTGTTGCATTTTTCTTTCCTCCCATTTCACTGTATTTAGCGTTTTCTGTACAAAGACAAAAATACTTGGTTACCTTGTCTTAATTTTTATTTCAAAAGGTTGTAATCCAGGACTGATTATGGCATACTGACAAGAGAAAGTTAAAATATGTAGAAAAGCTGCATTTACAATAACAGTACTTTCATTTACATAATTTTTACAAATCCTAATTTTATCTTATCTTCTTAGGCTACAGATACAAGGAAAATATAAGTGGCCACAAAGGAGAAAGCCAGTGAAGCATGTAAAACTGCTATGCTCAGAGCATGGCTACTAAAATTCTAGCCAACACTTTCTGGCATCTTATGCACACTTAAACTACCTTGTAACAAAAAGTATATATAAGAAGTCAAATTACTTAATATCAATAATGTACTTAATATGTCCTTTCAAGCTATGACCTGAAAAACACACACTGTTAACCCACCTCAAGTAGGAGCTAACCGGGGAACTGAGGCCCTGAGCCCTTGTCAATCATAAACTACCACTTAACCAGTAGTACCGACTTCAAGTAAGTAACATCGCTCCTCCTCCAACTTTATGATTAGAATTTGCAGAAGCAGAAGAGTTCATTAAAAGAGCTTTCTGTTATAGCAATGTTTTTGGCTGCACTGCTTACAACTTGTTCTTTGGTTTTACCTGTCCCATCTGGAAATGTATTTCTATGGATACGGACTTCCAGGTTAAAGAAGATAAAGGATGGTTTCTGTTAACCACAAAACTTGTGGATCTTTACAGATTACTGCTCTTAGTTTTTCTTTACCATCAAGCCCACATTATTAGTCATCTCTAGCCATCAATACATTTGTTGTCTGCAATAAACTGCCGCTGGTACTGCCATTGCTCTCTCCTCAGGAATCTGGAAAAAGTCTATGGTGCAAATGACAACTGCTCTTTGAACCTTCTGTCTTGCTTGCCTCACAAGGGGCCTACTGATTTTGTTCAAAATAAATCACCCTAACTCGGAGGCCTGTTTCCTGTTGTTGCAAGACCATATGTATTTAGGGTTTCTTCTGTCAGTCCAGTTGGTAACAGCCTACTTTCTACTTAATAGCATACTAATTTCCTTTTAAGTCACTATACAACAGCTGTTTGGTCTCATGCTATTATCCATCCTTCACACATGTCCCACCTAGAACTGCAGTAACAAATGTAATTTCAGTGTTGGGGAGAGGGGTGCCGGCTGAGTTCTAGGAACTTATTTTCTTACCCGTTGACATATACCTCAGAGATGATACCAATTTTTAAAATTGTTTAAAGAAGCCAGGAATAAAAATGTGTGACAAGTACCCAGCCACATTCTTAGAAATAACTATTTCCTTCAGCTAGACACAGAATTGCAGTGTTGTAGCTACAGTGTCTTGTATACCTAAGGGTGCTGAGTCGTTTTCATTCACTCAATACTTAATGAGCATATACTGTGCGCAGAGCATTCCTTCACTCAGAAGCCTATCTCAGGAAGCCGCCACTACCCAAAATGCTCTCCATGGGAAGAACTGTTAGTTTTCTGGGCAATGTTAAGTGTGAAAATCTAGTACAAAAGCTTTTTCACATATTTCTGGGTAATTCTCAGGTAATTACTGAGCAGCTCCAATAACAATCTCAGAAAGCAATTAACACTGGGGGCTGGCCCCGTGGCCGAGTGGTTAAGTTCGCGTGCTCGGCTGCAGGCGGCCCAGTGTTTCGTTGGTTCCAATCCTGGGCGCGGACATGGCACTGCTCATCAAACCACGCTGAGGCAGCGTCCCACATGCCACAACTAGAAGGACCCACAACGAAGAATATACAACTATGTACTAGGGGGCTTTGGGGAGAAAAAGGAAAAAATAAATAAATAAATAAAATCTTAAAAAAAAAAAAAAGCAATCAACACTGGTGCATTTGTCTAAATTGTGGTTTCCTGGAGACCATTTCACAAATCTACTCTACTTATCTATCTGCCTTTGGACAGGAGTGATACACCTTTTCATTTAACTTTTATCAAAATAATGCATGTACATACTTTAAGAAATCAAACAGCACTTCTAGGCTTATAAAGAAAAACTACAGAAATCCCCACTCGACTTCAGCTCACCAAAAGCACTCATCAAGCCCTTTAGCTGTTTCTTCTAATATTTACCTCTTTATTTCTAAAACAACATGCTTATACTACTCTACCTTGATTTTTTCGGTTTCAGATATTTTCTAATGATTTTTTTTTTACTATAGAAGACCGTTTCTCTTATATCACTGCCCTTTTTATTTTCTTTGCTACCTCCACCGTAATGTTCTTTGTGATATATCAATGTTTGATATAAGCAATATTATATTATAATTATTAAACATTATTCACAGCCGAACCATGTACTGAATTATGATTACTTTTCTTGTACATCTTCTTGCTTTTCTTAGGGTTAATAACTGCTTTGTTTTCTCTTTCCCTTTTTTCCCCTATATTATCTATCATTAATTTAGCTAATTCTACAACACAAGTATAAATCTCAGTATACTCAAACACATCAACTCATCCATCAAGTTCGTTGCCCACTGTCTTGGAAATACTCTTCCTTTGCTCTACTCCAATCTAAAACGGTAACTCTTTAAAAGCTGCTATTCAACTGTTATCCTGGGACTGTCCTCTATCATCTTGATAATCCCCATTGTCTTTTTCCTGGGTTGTAATTCATTTTCTGAATCTCGCGTTGTTCTTTCATTTACTTTCTCATTTACTAAAGGATACACATCCTCCAGTAGAATTTTGAGAAAGGATGTGTGAGAATGAATTTTTGAGCTTTAATGTGTTTATCTTTTTTTTTTATTTTTTTAAGATTTTATTTTTTCCTTTTTCTCCCCAAAGCCCCCTGGTACATAGTTGTCTATTTTTAGTTGTGGGTGCTTCTAGTTGTGGCATGTGGGATGCCACCTCACCATGGTTTGATGAGCGGTGCCATGTCCACGCCCAGGATTCGAACTGGTGAAACCCTAGGCCTGGTGAAACACGAAGTGGAGCGTGTGAACTTAACCACTCAGCCACAGGGCCGGCCCTGAGAATATCTTTATTCTGTCCTAACACTTGATTGATAGTTTGGCATGAAGAATTTTCTAGGTTAGTAATTATTTACCCTAGATTTTTCAAGGTGTGCTCTATTGCTATATCTTTTGTTGTTGATAACATTCTTTCATACATGGCCTGTTTTGTCTATATGCTCTTAGGATCTTGTTATCTGCAGAGTTTTAGAATTTTATGAAGCACTTAGTGTAGATCTTTCCTCTTTTACTAGGTATTAGGTTATTCTTTACCTGGATACTCACACTCTACTATTCTGGGTAATTCTCCTTTGTAGTACTTTTCTTGATAACTTTCTGCCTTGTAGAAAATTTTTCCCTTCTGAAATTTTATTATTCAGTAATGAACCTCATGGACTAATACCCTATCATCTCTTTGACTTTTCATCCCACTTTGAGATTTCTCAGCTTACCTTCTATTCCTGTTGAATTTTTTAAATTTCTGCTATAATATTTTTAATTTCCAAAAGTTTTCTTTTTGTAGTCTTTTCTTGTTTCATTGATGAAATATCCCTTCTCTTATTTTTGAGGACATTAATTTTTAAGTTGTTCCTTGTTTCCTAGCACAAGGTTTGTTCTATCAGATTCCTTTTGTCTCTGCTTTGATTTAAATTGAAGGTTTCCTCCAAATATCTGGTGATGCTTGATTGTTTGTGGGACACTAAAATACTGATTGAAAATGGTATGGATGAGTGGTGGTCAGAGCCTTTCAACTAATGGGTTTCACAGTAGCGTGATCAAGCAGAGATCTATTTCATTCAGAGACTCCCAAACATCAATATCTCCAAAGTCTTTTCTCTTAGGCAAGGAAGTATCCCAGAAGATGCCTCCTATGTCCCATTTTTGGAACAAGCAAGACTGCCAGTGCTTTGGGAAATGACAAGTAGAGAACTAGCGGCCTCAACATTTGACTTAATTTCCCTCTCTTTACTCTGTTGTTTCCTCTACCCTCATTTGTGCTAGAGTTTAATCTGATTCAAGCACTCACTCTAGAGAGTAAGCTTCCAGTCTTTGCCTGGGTAGCTCCTTCCCCTACCCTGTCCAGCCAGCAATCTGCAACATAAACTACCCTTTAAAAAAGTTTTACCCGCTTCTGTTTTTTGGCACCACCCTGTATGCCTTCCTTCAGAGATAACAGAAGCATCCAGATCCAAGACTGTCTAAGGTTCTACAGTACAGGAACTCATTTGATTCTTTTTTTTTAAATTGAAGTATAGTTGACATACAAAACAGTTTCAGGTACGTCATAGTGATTCAATATTTACATACACTACAAAATGATCACAGTAAGTCTAGTTACCATCTGTCACCATACAAAGGCCTTATAATATTACTGACTAAATTCCATATACTGTACATTACATCCCCCTGACTCGTTCACTCTATACCCCGAAAGTTTGTACCTCTTATCCCCTTCACCTATTTCACCCACCCCCAACCCCTCCCCATCTCTGGTAACCACCAGTTTGTTTCCTGTATTTATGAGTCTGATTCTGTTTTGTTTTGTTTATTTGCTTGTTTTGGTTTTCAGATTCCACATATAAGTGAAATCATACGGTATTTGTCTTTCTCTGCTTGATGTTTCACTTAGCACTGATTTGATTCTCAACTCCCCTCTTCCCATGAAAGGTTTACGTTCCAGCTTTCTGCTAAAACAGTTTACTATTCACCTTGTACAATCACTTTCAAGCTACTATTTTGTGGACATCTCTTTTTGTTTGAGGAAGATTGGCCCTGAGCTAATAACATCTTTTGCCAATTCTCCTCTTTTTGTTGAGAAAGACTGGCCCTAAGCTAACATCCATGCCCATCTTCCTCTACTTTATATGTAGGACGCTTACCACAGCAAGGCTTGCTGAGCAGTGCCATGTCCGCACCTGGGATTTGAACCGGCGAATCCAGGCCTGCCGAAATGGAATGTGTGCACTTAACCGCTATGCCACCGGGCGGGCCCCGTGGACATCTCTTATCTGCTGTCCCTTCTCTCCAGGTCTCTTCTCTCTGTGGCTTTAAATTTTTCTTTACATTCTTTTATTGTTATTTTAGTAGAGTTTTGGGACGGATTAAAGAATTAAACAGGTACTCAATCTGCTATGCTTAACTAGAAGCTTGTGTTATTTGTTTGAATTCAGTGTATGCCAAAACATATTTCATGGAAACATCTTTTTCCACAATACAAAACAGTAAAAAAAAGGTAGTGAGCTTAGGGTCCAGTACTTGGCAGGCACCCAATTAAAGTTCAATTAATTGATTCCAAAGTTAATAAAGCCATAATTAAATAGATTCAGCAAGTACTTAAAGAAGTACTCCATCAAGAAATGCCTGAAAAACAGATACTTTTTATAGACTACATCAATTATAAACTATTAGCACAAACAAAAGATTAATGTTTATTCCAAGAACAAAGCACATAAGGAGGTTAAAATAAAAAAAAGTAGTATGGGGCCGGCCCCATGGCCTAGTGGTTAAGTTCAGCACACTCTGCTTCGGTGGCCCGGGTTTGGTTCCTGGGCATGGACCTATATCATTCCTTGGCAGCCATGCTGTGGTGGTGACCCACATACAAAATAGAGGATGATTGGCATGGATGTTAGCTTAGGGTGAATCTTTCTCAAGCAAAGAGAGGAAGATTGGCAACAGACATTAGCTCAGGGAAAATCTTTCTCAGCACACACACACACAAAAAGGGCAGTATGACAACTCAGTTGTCTAGCATGACTGAAGAATAAAAAGCGACATTTCCTTAACAACTTTGCCAAAAGGTAGTCTGTCTAACTTTTCATAATACTTTTAGTCAGGCAACACCATCTTCATTAAATGCAGAAACATAAAATTAAACAGTTTTTATAATTTTACTAGAGTCACAGACGATTTAATGGAAAAACCAATACAAAACCCAAGTGGTCCAATTTCCAACAAAATTGTCTATTAGGTTTGCTGGAGTTTTAACTAATATTATACTAATAATTTCTAATCCAGATAAAAGAATTTCACAATTTCATATGCTCTATTCATTAGTTTGAGAAGTGTATAACACAAAGATAAATAACTACAGGTTTATCAAAGAACAGCCCCTTTCTGCTTCAAAAAACTCTAAGAAATTAAAGAAGATAAACTGAATTGCTTCTAAAATCCAGCCAAACAATCCTAGGTAAAGACACAGACAATATCTTCTCAAAAAGTTCTTTTAGAGAAAGAAATTTAAATTATCCTTACTGACATCATGGTTTCTATTCAGTGTTACTGGGTAAATAAATAAAGACGTACTTAATTTGTGCAACTTCCTACTAACTCTACCTTCATCTTTGTCTCTTAGTTCTTCGCTCAGTCATCAAATGCCTACATTTAAGGGTCCAAGGTTGTTTCCCTCTCACATGATAGGTTCAGTAATGACTTTGAGAGAATTACATGTAACATTTATAGGTTCTCTTAGTCTTCTAATGAGGCAGTTTGTTAATAAATAATATCTAAGAAATTTCATAAGGAATGTGAAAATTGAAAGTTAAAACTCTTAAAGGTCCTATTCCTATAGGTATGGTTTATCAACTGTAGCCTGAAAAAACAGACTGATATCTATCACATTTCTGAAAGGTAAGGCAAATTAATCAAGGTTAATTTGTCGATTAAGAAGGGAACAGACACTATGCTATCAAAATGATAGTTAATTTTACATTAACAATTATGTTTTAGCTCAAAAGTACATCCAAACAAGAGCCATCAGAATAAGGCAGTAATGTAAGCTATACAGGTTGCAGACAACCATACAGTGAGAGGCTTAAAGTGAGTAACATTAACAATATCATACTTTAGTATTTTCTGTAGTGGGAAGAGGCACTGGATATGGAGTCAGAAGACTGGATCAAATTCTGGCTGCTCCAACTGTTAGCTGTGTGATGTTGGCCAAGATATTTAGCCTTTTAAAACTGTGTTAAAGTTTATAACTATGAGTGATTTTGAATACTAATGAAGTACAAAAAAATGACACCTACAGCAGATTTAACTAATGCAAACATTTAGCCAGTTCTACTTTACATTAATCTCTGTCTTCTTCCTTCACTAGAGGAAACTTCTCTCCTGAAATTGATGGTATCATTCTCATACTTAAGCTTTCTGGGTCTCAGTTTCCTGTTTGTTACATCTATAAATCAATTACTTTTTATCATCAGGTAGTTCTAGCCAAGGGCAATCAAATAAATACTTAATAATCATTACCACTTTGTATGATACCCTGGAAAATGCCATATAGAAAACACAATCACTACCCACAAAGAAACTTAAAATCTTATTAGAAAAAACACAAAGCAGGACAATATACTTATTTCACTGAAGTTAACTGTGAGACCTTGAATTATTTTATCTACCACTATAGGGGGAAAATGGCCCATTAAATTCTCATGGTACTTTTTTTTAATTATAGAAAATTTCAAACAAATACAAAAGTAGAGAGACTAGCATAATGAAATCCTCTATACCCACCCAACCTCTAAAATGTTAATTCACGTCCAATGTTAATTTATCTACTACCTTCTCAAGATCATTTTGAAACAAATTCTGGACATCAAATCATTTAATGCATAAATACTTCAGTGTATAATTCTAACAGATAAGTGCTCTTTTGGGGAAAAAAATTCCTTAATATCACAAGTTAAAAAAACAAAAAATCCCCAATAATTCCTTAATATCAAATAGCCAATGTTCGATTTTCCCTAATTGTCCATGTAGTTATATATTTTTTTACTTTCTTTTTGTGACATGTTAGAATATGGATCCAAATAAGATCCCTACATTGTGACTGGCTGAATGTTTCTTTGTCTCCTTTAATCTACAGGTTCCCCTTCAACCCTTTTAAACTCCTTGGAATGTTTTGACTGAAAAAATCAGGTCATTTATCTTTGGTCTAAATCTTGCTGCTTGTATCTCCCTGTGGTCACTTAACATGCATCTCTGCCTCCGTTTATCTTGTAAATTAGTAGTTAGATTTCTTAATCAGATGCAGGGTTTTGTTTTTTGTTGGTCATATTACTGCATATTTGTTGTTATTTACTTCCATAAGGAGGTGTTTAAAGTCTGTCTCTCCTTTTGTGATGCTAACAGCCACTGCTGATCACTGCTCAAATCCATTATAATTTCATCTTCAATTATTTGTTGAAATACTTCTAAAAAAATTACCTTTCCTTTATTACCTGTTCAATTATCCTGATGTATAGTTTGGAAAGGCAAGATAGATGCTTGGATCTTTCCTTTTATATATCCGTTTTCAAAACGAGTTAACTTTCTGGCATCCTCCAAAATAGACTAAATAGTTTGGTTATCTATTTGTCTACTTATAAAGTAGCATCATGAACTCATGGACTTAAACATCTGACAGGTTTCAATAACTGTAGTTATTATTAGCCTTCTTGATGCTCAAATTGTCCCATTTTTGCCCAGAGGGAGCCCAATCAAGTTGATTCCTGAGACTTTTTGTTATGATCCTAGTAGTCTTTGAAAGCTTCCTTGCTTTCTCTTAGAAAAAACGTTCTAGGCACATCTTATTTATTTACTACCTCAAACCTGGAATCAGTCATTTATTTCAATAAGCCCTAGTTCTTTTATTGGGAAATGGTATTTAGAGAACACAATCTGGGCACTTGGTTGGGTCACAATGTTTTCTATCATTTAGAAATTTTATTTTATAATGACTGAAAGAGCTCTTTTTGACCTTGTCATGGGTTGAAAGTATCCCCCCCAAAATTCATATCCACCTGGAACCTCAGAATATGACATTTAGAAATAGGGTCTTGGCAGACTCAATTAAGATAAGATTGATGTGAGATCATACTGGATTAGGGTGTGCACTAAATCCAATGAGAGTGTCCTTATCAGATACAGAATATGATACAGAGGGAGACAAAAAGGCTGCCATGTGAAGACAGAGGCAGAGATTTCAGGGCTGCAGCTACAAGCCAAAGAAGGCCAAAGATTGCCAGGAGCCATCAGAAGTTAGGGAGAGGCAAGGAAGAACTCTTCCTTAGAGCCTTAGAGGAGCATGGGTCTACAGAGACCTTGACTTCAGACTTCTAACCCTCGGACTGTGAAAAAAACAAGTTTCTGTTGTTTAAGCCACTAAGTTTGTGGTTAATTTGTTACAGGAAACTAACATAGTTTCTATATAGGAAACTAATATAGGAAACTAATACAGATCTAGACATAGTTCTTTTCCTGTTTTTAAATCAAATCATAAATAAAAACGAATATATAGGTATAGTAAATTGATTAAGGTATTCATAAAACTTCTTTTTCTAATTACTCTTCAACTCTTTAATTTGTCAATGACCATTTTTCACATAATATCATCTTTGTGCTATCAAGAACAGTGGTGATTTCTTCAGGAAATCCATCAAAGAACTAAATCATTGGCGCTGTACTCTTATACTGGCTTTGCAATTAAGCATGTAGAACTGGCCAACTTTGACTCTTTTGGGAATGATGGCACACACGTCTGATTGATTCCCCCCAATTCTCCCACTCTCAATTAGGCGTCTAGTCCACAATTATCTATGGACTTTCTTCCAACCTTCTGCTATCCATTCTTCAAATTTAATGATTAACACTTTGTATGTTCATACATTCGCAGGCAGTAACAACCACTGCTGCTTGGCCAAGTGTGATCATACAGGGCAAGTGATAGACAGAATCCCATTTCAGAGATGTCAGAATGTGAAAAAAAATGGATTTTCAGAATTGATCAAATAAGGGGTGCGCTAAATGAGTTATAAAGACAAAAAGAAACACAACTTCAGAAAACAGAGACAACATTAGAAATTTTCTGACAGCTATTTGGTTTTCCATCTTTTTGGAATACCTTTACGAAGTTAGTTTTCCAAAAATGGTTTCACCACATTGTATCCCACTGAAAAAAAGCTTTAATGGTAGCTACTACTTGCATAACATTACTCCCTATAAGATAATATCCAGAAATTTTAGCTTTATTGGTCAAAACTCTCTATGATGATGGGGCCGGCCCGGTAGCGAAGCGGTTAAGTTCACACGTTCTGCTTCGGCAGCCTGGGGTTCACCAGTTCAGATCCCAGGTGCGGACATGGCACCGCTTGTCAAGCCATGCTGTGGTAGGTGTCCCACATATAAAGTAGAGGAAGATGGGCACGGATGGTAGCTCAGGGCCAGTCTTCCTCAGCAAAAAGAGGAGGATTGGCAGATGTTAGCTCAGGGCTAGTCTTCCTCAAAACAAACAAACAAACAAAACTCTCTATGATGACCTCAACCTTCCTTTCCAGTCTTATTTCTGACATGGTCTTAAACATTTTTGCCTGAACTTAAGAGTGGGGAAAGAAATGACAACTGGAAGAAATCATCAATTTAACCTAGAGCCAAGCACAAATACACATATCAACGTGAAGCAATCATCACTAAAATAATTTGAAGTTGAATACATCTTATTTGTGTATGGCATGCAAACATCCATATTTCTTCAGAACATCTCTACTTGGTTGTAGCACAGGCATCTTATATGTCCAAAAGAGAATTCCTGATTATACCCTCCCAAACATTCTCCTACCAACCTTCCCTAGGTCAGTAATTGGCAACTGCATTTTAACAGATGCTCAGGCCAAGACCTTAGAGTTAACTTTTACTTCCCTCTTCCTTGTACTCCACATTCAATCCATCAGCAAATCCTGTTAATTTCACCTTTGAAACACAATACATACAGAATTAAACCACTCTCACCACCTCCACTAACATCCTCTTGTCCCAGGCCACGACAATCTGTAGCCTGGAAAACAGCCACCTAAGTAGTCTCTCAGTCTTCCTCGGAGACTCCTCCCCTCCCCTATGATCTATTCTCCCCTTAACAGCAAGAGCGATGTTGAATAATACGTCTGATTATGTTATTCCTGAAAATGCTTGTCATCTCACGCAGGCCTCCCCACCAATGTCTTACTCTCCCTCCTCCACCTACATCATAACTCAATCATTCTAGTCATACTGATCTCCACACTATTGCTCGAACATACCAAGAATGCTCCTGTCTCAGGGCTTCTGCACTTGCTGTTCCCTTGCCTGGAATACTTTTCCCTGAGATATGTCCATGGCTTAATCCCCTTACTTCTTTTAGATTGCTATACAAATATAACCTTATCCAAGAGGCTTTTCCCAACCCCTTATGTAAAATATCACTTCCACAATGGTATCACCCTTTATCCCTTTACCCTGCTTTATTCTTCCTTAAAGCACTTATCACCACCTGTCATATTATACATTTGTCTTTTTACTGTCGATAGAAGACACACTCTTTTAGCAAATACTTTGTCTCTTTTGTGCACTACTATACCCTTAAGAGTTCAGAACTGTGTCTGGCACAGCTGGCTGAATGAATGAGTTGATCTCAATTCCCTTTTACTCTCCTCATATGAATATCTCATAGTGAGTATGTACTGAGTATGAACTTAGAATTTAAACCTGAGTAATTTTCATTAAATGTGTGATACCTAAATACAAGCTAACTAAAGTTATTTCATCAAGTACATAATCTATTTCAATGCAGGAAGAAAAGATGGCCATGTTAGATGTTTTAAACTCCCCAAGTAAAAAGCAACATCACAGAAAAACTAACTACATGGGTAATGAATTAAGTACCTAGTACCCCTCAAATAAAGCCAGACTTGCTCAGTTAAGACATTTGCTCATAATCATCTGGGTATTAGTACTCTTGTATCAAATAAACAAGAGTATACTCATAAAGTATAATGAGTATTTCTGCCTATCCTAATCAAATGACTTCAGGTATATTAACTTAAGGAGACATGGCATTAGGTTACAGGCCTTGGACAATATTAACCTTCTGGCAGGAATAGGTTTTTTTAAGAACTATAATTAAAAATGAGCTCTCCAATGATAAAATGGCTTAGGATGTCCACTAAAAACTTATTTAGTATTTCATACTTTGAATAGTGAAACAAATTTTCAAATCCGAATGAGTCACAGATTCCTATAAATGGCCTTCACTACACTGAAGCACTATAGGTTTAGCATTTGCCTATGCTTCTCTCTCTAAAAATAAGTCCAGGCAGGAGATATATACTTAAAGAAAATTACAGTAGTCATAAAACTAAAATTAACATAGTGAGAGCAGGCCAACACAGTGAGAGCAGGCCAAATTATCTAAAGAAAATCTGTAACATCATTTAATTTTCCTCAGCAGTAAATTTTATATCAGATCCTAGAGTTACCAAGCAAAAGCTATCCATAAAACAGGATGCTAATCTACAGCAATGACATAGAAAAATAAAAAGGTTTTGATATCTAAAGTTCTTTAATAAAAGAAAAATGTTTAACCATTCAAGTGTTTTTAGTGCAATTCCACTTTAATAGTAAATTATCTAAGGCAGAGCATTTAATCTGCAAATCTGAAGGTCTATAAACCTGAGAGATGTTAATTTCAACCAGAAAAATCAATAACCACCACCAAACTTAGTATTCTTAATGTATAAAAAAATGAAGTTATTATCATTTACTTTTAAGAACAATGAATTAATTCTTTTTAACTATAAACAGAAATTTATTGTAACCTAGCCTATAAATGCTCACCTCCTTGCTTACAAACAGCTCATAGTAAGTCGTTCTTTGGAACAGAATAAACAGCCTGAGCTCCAAGAAGGAGTCACACAGCACTACAGTGCCATTTTTCTCAGGCCCTGCTGCAAAGCTTTCTTGTTTTAGAGAACCATGCACTAGACAAGAACAAAAGACAGGAATATTTAACTGCTCAGATAGATAAATATGTAAGAGGTGTTTTATTTCCAGACAAAGTTTCAAATTAGAAGTGTGGCTAGAGGGCAAACTACAACTTCCTCTGGGAACTGTGAATTAACTTCTCACTGTCACAGACTCCCCTTGCTACTTACAGTTACTGGCCCACAAGGTACCTCACCCCCTCTCCCCTAAGGACTCTCGCACTAATGAGTAGAGTAAGACCACAATGTATGTTGCTAACCACCCAGTAATTGGAAAACACTCTCTTCTTTTCCTTTCCCAACACACACACACACTCACTCTCCTCTTCCCTCCCTCCAAGCTGAGAATAAAAATAAAAAGGGCAAGGAACAACACAAATGACTCCATGAAAGCAGTTTATGTATGGCTGAACACAATGTACAGAGCTCAGGAGAGTTCTATGTACAACTCAAATAAGAACTGTGGCACAAGCATTAAAGTAAGAAACACAAACAGGTAGAAAACACAAGTAAAAGTCACTTACTGTGTATCATCTTCAAGTCATAAAGTTTTGCACTTAATAGATCTTCTCTTAGGACTTTTTTCCTGTAAACATCAATAAAGAGGTGAAATAATTAAGAGAAAACTGTCATTTTGCCCATTTATTTTTAATTCATTGCATACCAAAATGAAATCTATTATGCAGTGAGTTTTAAATTCTAGCAAAGAAAGCATGACTAGCTGCCACTCTCCACTTCACTGACTTACAACAGAGGTCTACTACCAAGAAACAACATACCATCACAATCCCTTTCCCTGGAACTGGTAGAAAGTATGTCAGTTAAGACACCTGCTCATAATCATCTGGGTATTAGTACTCTTGTATCAAAGTATACAAGACTTTGCTATGAGAAAGAGAGGGGTGTCAGAGTTTTACTGCTTTAGAAGGGAGAGGCAACACTGAATGGATATCATCTAAGTGCTGGAGAGACTAGGCATATGCAGTAAGACTGAATGGGAGGAATGCTAAAAACATCCCAAAGACTCCACAAAGAATGTACTGTAAATATCCACTAGCTGACAGATTTTCCACCTTGGGAGAAATCATCAAGGGTCTGACTTGGTGGGCAAAAGCAAATTATTATTTTGCATCTGTTATTTCCCTATACCATCTCCCTAGCACAAATCCCTGAGAAAAAGCAGTTAAGCATGTGGACTACCTCAGCTGGATCAGACCCACCGTATGACCTGTTATAGGAGATGATCACCACGCTCTCAGCAAGAGCCAAGAGAACTGAGGGAATTCTGAGAAAGCACAAAAAAGCATATCCATGACATTGTCACAGCCAGTGATAGAAGCTGTAGCAAGAATGAAGCTAGCAAAAGGCATTTCTTCATAACGCCTGGGAAAAGTGTGCTAATCTACTATGTACACATCAATGCAAGAATCAAAGGTGACTCACATACAGTTAAAAGGAAACGTAAATAAAATTTGTTCTAATGCAGGTATTAACTTGGGTCTATAGGCAGGCTTTTGGAGAGGGTATTCTATGAATTCCTTAGACTCATATACAAAATTTTATCTGTACGTATGTTTTATGACATGTTTTTCTGGCAGAAGATGTCTATAGCTTTCTTCAGATTCTCAAAGTAGTCTTTAACTTTCCAATAGTCAAGATCTAAAGATCTAGGGTGTTATAAATTTGTGGCATGATTCAATAAATCTCAGGGACTACTGTCAACTCCTTTGGTAACTAAATAAATTTACTCTCCTAAGAAATTAGTATTCTGATTAAATGTACTTATGAATCATAGATTTAATTATGAATTTGACAATATACTGACTTAAGAATACAACTTTTGGACAGCTCTAAATATATTTCGGATTAAAATGGGCTTAAATTTTAAATATATTAGAACAAGTTATTTTAAGTATTAATAATGAATTAATTTCCAGTATACTACTAACTCAATTTAGTTAAAAAAATATGTTAAACACCTATTATACTCAAGTACTAAGCACTGTATTTCTAGGCAATTTTGTTTTAACAATAGCAGTTAAAGAAACAAATCCAAATATGTTAAAAAATTTTTTACAACATAAACATTTGTTATAGTAGGTAGCAAGTTCCTGCTATGATACAAAGAAGCAAAATGAGAAAGATACTAAGTAGTTTCAATTAATAATTGTCTCAGGCAAATGCTGTGCTCTATCATTAGTTACTTTCTACTTCTTGTCCACAAATACTAGAGCAGTGCCACAAGATTGTGGTCTGTGCACCAGGGCTTATCCATTATTGGTTTGTGAAATGTACAAAAAGGAGTAAGCATTCAGAAAATTTCATAGCAATTTTACACTGCTGTAACATTTTTATTTTACAAAAATACTGATCTAAAATAGATAGGAAAAAAACTAAAAAAAAAAAAAAACAATTTGTCAAAGATAGAGCTCAAATTATATTCTTAGATTTCAGCTGATCCTTTCTTATATTAAGCGTGTGCTTTAAAAGTGATTAAATACATTTAAGCCCCACATAACTTAAAAACAAAAAGAGAACTCTTTTTTTTTTTTTCGCTAGCTATTTCCTGGTTCTACACATTTGTATTCCACTTCTAAAGTTCACCACTAACCTCATACAGCTTTTAGAATTTTCATGATAGGAGAGTTGTTTCTTAAAAGAGCTTTCATTTTTCTTGTCTTTTGTTCCTCTCACCTGTCTTTTTACTTGAACCTATGAGAAAAGCAAAATCACCTATTTAGAGTGACAATCCAGCATCACAAATGATACCTATTCAAATCTCCCTTGAAAGGATAAAAACTTAAAGAAACAAAATTGTCTGAATGAAAGTGTAGCCGAAACACATATGCTTATTCATTCAAGCATGCTAAACCACAGGGGAAACAAAATAGTAAGAGACAGGCATATATATAAACAGATTAAGTGCTCATAACAGACATGAGCAGAGACCTTGTTCCCATGTAGGACTGAGAAATTAATTCTTTTTGAGGATATCAGAGAAGACTTTTGTGAGTAAATGATTTATAAGTTGGTCTTAAAGAATGAGTAGAAATTTGTCTAAGAAAAAAATATTCTAAATGGAAGAAAGAACAAAGCTACAAGGAACAGTGAGAAGCCACTGCAGATGGGAAAGAAAAGATTAGTAGGATGTGAAGCTGATGTATCAGGACCAATTGTAAAGGGCCTCTACAGGAATCAGACAGTAAATGGAGTTTTTAAAGTGAATGAGATGATCAAATTTATTTTTTAGGATAACTTTGGCAATGATGTGGAGAATGAATCAGTTAAGGAGAGACTATAAAAGCCAAGAAATCAGAAGAAGAAAGTTCCTACAATAGTCCAGATCTACATTGTCAGACAATAGTCACTAGCCACACGTGGCTACTAAGCACTTGAAATGTGGCTTGTCTGAATTGAGATGTACTGTAAATTTAAAATATACCCTGGATTTCAAAGACTTAGAACAACGACAAAAAAAGGTGAAATCTCTCAATAATAATTCTTTAAAAACATTCTATGTTGAAATAATACACTAGATATATTGGATTAAATAAAATATAAAAATTTGTTTCTTTTTACTCTTTTAATGTGGCTACTAAAAATCTTAAACTGTAGAGTGACTTCTGCTATACTTCTATTGGCAGAAGCAGACTAGATGACAGCATAGGGGCCTACAAAGAGGTAACAGCAGAGGAATGGAGAAGGAACAAATTTAAGACACTGCCCAGAAGGAACAGGCAAAGATGAGGAAGAGAGAAAAAGTGGAAAACTCCCAGATGAGTTCTGGATTTGTTAATGGTTAGATTTATTTGGTATTCTAGATGGAGATGTCCAATAAGTGGTTGAAAATACAAGTCTGGTTCTAAGGAAAGAGATCTGGGCTACTAACAGAATTGTATAAGACATAGAAATGTAGGTAGTGATTAAAGTTACTGAAGTAGTTGAGAAGACTTAGGGAGAAAGTATAACCAAAGAATTGAAAGGAAGATCCCATGAGGAGCCCCAATGATTTAAGAAAAGGGAAGGGGGGCAAGGACATGGCAAAGAAGATTGGAAAGGTCAGATAAGTACATACAAACATACATACCTACATAGGTACATAAATATGTACATACGTAAATACATACATACCCATAAGAGAAGGATGTCCTAGCCAAAGGAAACAAAGGATAGTCAACAGCATTACATGCAGAAAACAAACCATGAGATTGGCCAGTCAGAAGATTACTCTGGACCTTAGTGAGGACAGTTTTAGTAACATAAAATGATAGAGGCAAATGTTCAATGGGAGTTGAAAGGTAATTGAAAAAAGGGAGTAAGCAAGTATAGATGTCTCATTGAAGTTTAGTTGTAAAGAGAAAAGAACAATAAAAGTAAAAATTTAAAAGAACTAAAGGTCAAAGGATGATATTAAGAGTATGTGGATAACGTCATATATGATAAGAAATACCTTTTAAGTTTGACAAAATTAGAAACACCAAACACCCAACTTTTAATTTAAGTAAAATACAAACCACCCTATTAAATAAAATGTAAATTTTTATTCCAAGCAACAGAACAACATTTTACAGGGAAATATCTTTGGAAGCTAGTTCATGCTAATGAAATTTTAGCAACATAATATATACATGATCTGGAAAAACAGAGAACAGTTGTCTTTCAGAGAACTCATGCTTTAATTTTGATTATAATTTCACATATTTATATAATGCTATAGCTTTTCTTCAAGATATATACTAATTTGCATAAATGTCCACAGTTACAATTATAACAAGCAAAATCATTTTTACACATGTGATTTTATTCCAATTGTGGCCTCATCTATACTTTATGTCAGGGAGACTCATCTGGTAAAAATATATCAAAACAAATTATAAATACCTACACTGAGAACATCTATGCTTAAATAGTTGTATGTTGCTTCCATACCCTGTCCTACTCACATAGACAGCAACCAAGCTGTCGTGGACCTATAGTGCTACCTGGGAACAGTTTGTTTTTCCCATCAATGGCATCATGTATGTACATACTGACTATTCTCATTTTTAGCTATATATCATTTGTGACTTGTTAGTGATATCTTAAGAAATCTCCTTCTCACAGATTAACTACTGACTATCCTTTTTGCCTTTTACTCATTAATTCAGGAATAGGTTCCTACTTCTTTTTTCCTTCTTTTATTTTTAAGCCAAAAATAAATGTGAATACAAATCATAATCATGGTTCATAATCACAAGTAGCATCAATGAAGTTATGTGTATATGTGCATCTCATGGAAGTGATTAGGGTTAAGCATTACATTAAAATTGTACTTAATAAAGTCATCTCCCCATGCCAACCCTGACCCTGTGAGAAGTCCCTCTCAAGATCTCCACAAACCCCCTTATCCTTCTGCAATTAAACTCAGTCTCCTTCAAGTACAGCATTTAAGAGCAAAGACACCATTTTATATTTAACTTCATTGGCTTAATCTTCTCAACATTGTAATGTTTTTCATGAAAACATAATTTTCAGTTATTCTGGACTTAAGTTTTTGTGGGCATTGGTCTTTGCATCTAATACTCCATTTCAAACATTTTTTTCAATGGAAAACTGTATTCAAAGTACTATCCAATTAACAAATGTTTTTGAAATACAGAAGTCCTCATGCTAAAAATATTCTAAAAATTTAAATATCCTGTAATTAAGACAATGTGAAACTTCTTTTAGAGCATCAGAGATCTAACACATTTCATGGAAAATCATAAGGTGACCACCATGGATATGTCCTCTGTAGGGGGCAAAGAAAAAAAGGTTCAGAATTTCTGTATTCTTATAGAAAAGACTGGGCTTGTTAGGCTGAGGAGGAATGATAATCACATATTAAACGTTACTGAACAATTCACAAATATACTCAAACTGGAAATCTATTGAAGCAAAATCGTCTCCAGTAAGTTTACACAGTTCATGTTGCAAAATAAAATCTAAGCCTTACCTTAACACAACCTTCCAATGCACTGAATTTAAACACTGCCTGAAAAGGTTTTCGGTCAATAGGACATGAAGCCAGTGTCTGAAAAACAATTAACAAATTAAAACTTTACAAATGTTTCTTGGATAGATCAAAATTAAACTATAGCAAACACATTTATAAGTTTTCCACCAGAACAGGAAACGGTAGAAAAATAACTTTTTCTTCTTTCCAAGATAAAGATGAAATACTTTCCACCTGTATCATGCCACAAAGTAATAAGTACCTTAAATTTGTTTAATTCATTCAAACATTTATTGAGCAACTGCTATATGCTAGATGAGTGGAATACTATAATGAACAAGAGAGATGAGATCTGTTATCAAGATAATACCTATTAAGACCTGCTCACCCAGTTGAGAACTACTGGTATAATGAAATGAGAGCCGGGCTGAAACCAATAGCTGCAATCTAAAGCACCAGGGCAATTATAAACCAGCTGTAAAAGGAATGGCCTGGACAGGTCCCTTACAGGTTTCAATATACTATGACTTCATATTTTCCCCCAAATTAATTATTTTGAAAAGGCAGTCACACCAGCAATAAAAAAAATTTTAAAGATATGAAGAAAATGAAGGATTCCTTCACTCTTCTCCTCAGCCACCTAGATGCCCTCTCCATAAGTAGTTTCTTATATATCACTTTGGAGATATCCAATGCATATACACACCTATGTGTATCTTTCTAATGTACAATTAATTCACATGCTGAACTGAATTTTGTTTTTCTTTTATACACCTTAGATTGATTCATATTACTATTTCAGAGCTGCTCCATTCTTAACAGCATGGTATGCTCTAATAGTTTTAAGTTACATTTCCTTTGATATGAGTATGGTTGAACATATTTTCATATTTTTAAGGGCTATTCAAAGTTCCTGTTCTTTACAATGTCTATTCATGCCCTTTGCATAACTTTTTAGATTAGATTGCTGGTCTTTTTCAAATTGAATTGGAGGCATTCTTTATAGATTAAGGAAAATTGTCCTTTAATCACTCTGTGATTCTCAATCAACTTTATTTTGATATAAATATATTTCTTGTACTTTCAAAATTAATGTGCATCAACTATAATTAAGATTTTCTCTGATAATACTATTAAATATTTATATGTGAATGGATTTACACTATTTAAATAATTTAAAATGGAGCATACTGTCTACTAGGGTAGGAAAGAAGATTCTGTAGCCAATGAAGAAAATACCAAAAGGTGATATTATTAATACTTACAGTTATAAAAGTAAAAAAAGGATTTTAATAATTTAATAGCAATAGTCTAAAAGACCACAAGATAGTAACGGAATTTTGATAAATTATCTTATATTCCCTAGTGAAAAAATGTTGTGATTTTTGCCTTTCTGGACTTTGGTACATATCAAGATACGCTTATACAAGTACAGGTAGCTCAGACTGTGTACGGCCCTTGATCATATAACACATTTTCACAAAGCTCATGAGTCACTTTGAGAGCAGCTAAAATATAAAATGAGCTACTTTTACTCTCTGCTAAAAAGTGATTTTTCTTTTCCTGTTAAGTAAGTAGGCCTTGAGAAAATGCTTCACCATACCTGTATCAGGAAATGTGACCTCTTACTATATTAAATTGGTTCAGAGTAGTAGAAGCCAGCTCAGCTTATTCCCAAGTACTATGGATTTAGGGTGCTATTACTTTACCTACAGAAAACTTGACCTTAAGAAGCTTTGTTGTAAGTAGGACAAAGGTGTCCGCATCTTTATAATAATGTACTGCAAATAGTCATTCTAGTTCAAAGAATTCAACACAGCAACTATGTGATTGCTGTTTACCACATTAGCATTTATTGTTTGAAATTTCTTAGACCAGAGGTTATATTAACACATCTGTAATTCAAAAGAATACTTAAAAGTAAAACTTTGAAGTACTTCTATTTTTACCAGTTTCAACATACATTTTTATTTCTATTTTAAAGGAAAACTTAGATAAATATTCATAAAAAGATAAAATAATAAATCAAAATTTGTTTCCTTCAACGTCTTTTAAAAATGACTAAGATAAATGTGTACAGGCTCTAGATTTACTGTCTACTTTCCTATCTTCTCCTTGTGTGCAACCTTGAGCAAGTTATAGTCATTTTGAGTCTCAGTTACCTTATCTGTGAAAATGGGGATAATAACAGAACTTATCTCTAAAGTTTTTATGGGAATTAATCTTAGAAGAGTGTGTGGCACATGAAGTCTTCTAAATACCAACTAGCTTCACTGCACTAACAATAAAAAAGCTTGGTTCATTAACAAAAAGATAACCCACAATATGATGTATACATACAAGTGAGAGACATGAGTTCTTAATGATTTTTTGTTGGAATTTGTAAAGTTCATGACATATATGGAAATTAAAGTATTTCATTTTATTACATCTATTTCAATTTGTAACACTTACTAAGATCCAAAGAAAGCCACTGTGTTCAAGAAATTTACTCTATTATCAGATGCAGTGAATGTTTCAAAAACTCTGAAATTATACAATCTCATTTTGTTCTTTATTAAATTTCCTCTGTTGACATGAGCTAAATGGCACTCTTTCCTTTACAATGTTCAAATGGACAGGGTTTTAACCTGAGCCATTCTATTTTGATCTGTTTCAAATAATGTGGTCCTGAGTAAGATTTTGTTTGTTTTTTTTCCCTTAAGCATAACTGCTATAGATTTGTTTAAGGTTGCATTTGAAGAAAGGGTTCCACTGCTATTATAAAAACAGGAAAAAAGTAGTAGTAGTCAGAAAACCATTGCTACATATTATCACAATCTGTATATACTTACATTTCCTAAAGATAATCTAGTTAGCACTAGAAAATACATTAATGAATTTTCTCTGGCTCAGGCTCAGCCATCAGAAATAGTTTTTAAAACCAAGTTATCCTCCCCAATTAAGGAAAGCACAGATCATAAAACAAGCTACCTACAGTAGACAAAATATCTTTGCTATGGTGACTGAGAAATGATAATATCCATTTCTGACCTTAAAACAGTTTAGCAAGCATTTCAAATGGGAAACAAATGAAATTCACTTATCCTGAGTCTTCACAGCATACTTCAATAAATTAAGAACGACTAAAGAAGAATTTAATGAAAAAAATCAAGAGATTTTTAAAAATTAAGTGGACCTTTAATTTTTTAATTAATGCATACTGTAAGAAAAGTGTAAGGCTTACTTTTAACACATGACAAAGTTCAAAGACACCATCATTAATAGGTACTAAAGCATAAAATCACACACAATGTGATCAAATAGCTTGAATAGAAAAGCTTTACAAATAGATTTTAAAAAACGGTTTGCATTGGCCTAATTTTAAGGCATTCTCAAGGGTACCACACCCTTATATCAAGCAGATAGCCATTCAGAAAATCTCAAAGGTATTTTGATGTTAGTTTTCAGAGTCTGTATCACTAAAATAACTAGTTTTTAAGTTGTGTGGTTTTAAAAATTCACACTTAAAACTAATGTAGAAAAATTAAAAAATTTCTTTTTGCTGAGGAAGATTAACCCTGAGCTAACATTCATGCCAATCGTCCCCTATTTTTTAGTATGTGGGCCACCAGCACAGCGTGGTTGCTAACAGAGCAGTGTAGGTCTATGCCCAGGGAACCCAACCCAAGCCAGTGAAGTAAAGCGCGCTGAACTTAACCACTATGACACCAGGCATGGCCCAGAAACTTTTTAACTAAATACTTATTCTGCTTACAAGCGTGATTTTAGTTTTGAAGAAAATTATCCCACATTTTCTGTTTTCCTCATACACAACAAAAATAAATGCCCCTTGATGACTGATCATTTTGATTCCTCATATACAACAAAATACCCTTCAATTACTCCCCTATTTAAATCAATGACTTTCATTTCAATAACTTTTTAATTATCTAATTTAATTAGTTTCATAATCAAAGTAGTCCAATATCATGTGACTTTGTGATACAGCTTTAAAATTAACAGAATTTGATCACTGCTTTACAATGTAATACGTATCTATTAAAAAACAGAGCATACCTTTTACTGTGAATGCTCTCTACTAAGATTATATGAGATAAAGAGGCAATTTTGATATAAAAAAATAATCTTCCTAATGATTTCAGTAAAACATACCCTAGTATTTTGACGCGTTGCAAATTCCCAGCTCAGACAAACCCATATTTAAATGTAAGAACAGGAAACCTTCCTTATCTGGGAATTCAGGATTCTTGATTTCTAATATTTCTTGCTTCCTGCTGCTGCTCTATCCTCAATCACAAAGGCTGCCTACAGATAGTCCCTCCTAGAGAGAGAGAAGCAAGTGTTAAAGGTAAGTGCTTAAAGACTAAATCTCAGTGACTATGCTTATAGGTAGGTCTGTCTGTTCAGGGGAATCTTTAAAACATCTCTCTCTCCTACTAACAAATAGAGCACACTGTATATAAAACTGCAGTTCAGAATCAAATAAAGATGATTTAGGAATGCATACCAACAGAGGTTGATGCTTATTTTAAAGCTAATCACCAGGACCTATCCTTTCTCATTGATGGTTCCAAGATACCTAGCCTGGACCTCCAAAGAAAGTGCTCACCTGTAGTCAGCCTACATGTTCCCTATCAAATTTAACCAGTTCTTTCAAGACAGTCCTTGTCAATCCATGTTAGTGAAACTGTGGTTCTTTATAACAGCTTTTAGGAATATATTCCTAAAGGACACATGGCTATCAGAGACAAAATTAACACCAAGGAAGTATCTGATCTAAGTACTCAAAAAGAACACTTCATGTTCTCAAAGATACATCACAATAGATGAGTAGAAGTACCTTTAATCTTAATTTCTTGTGACATTTAAGACTTTCTTTTTCTAATATATATAAAAAAATTTCCATAAACTACCTGCATAAGTCATTTTACAAATCCTGACATTTAAAACTGGGCTATACAGAAACACATTAATTTGCTCAACTGGTAAAAATAGAACATTAAGTGAAAATCTATTACATACATACTTTAGGTAATGAGTCTTCATAATGTAAAAATATTCTTTGCTGTACCAAAGGTTTTATCAAAGGATTAATCCACAGGGTGAAAACAAGAGAGGATTTGGAACCGTTAGTCACAAACTCAAGTTCTGGAGGAGTCAGAACTAGCAAGCTGTCGAACCCACTTTCAGCATAAAGACAGACAGCCCTGAATCACGTATTGCACATGTTGTAATAATTAAATGAAATAATGTATTTAACAATGCTTTATAAATTATAAAGATAAGGACTAATAATAGTGCTCCACAGATATGTTTAAATTACTGTTCCAGAGAAGTACATAACCGAGAGGTTTGGTTTAGTTCAGGAATAAAGAAAAATAAAAATTTTAGGAAAAACTGATTGAAAAAAGCCAGACAATAAAGCTTGGCTTATGGTATTGAAAAGCAGTCTAATCACCAGAATCTCTACTCAAGGAACATCTGTATATAAACCACATTAGTAGTCAAGATATAAGTCAATTAGTCATATTTTGATTTTTTGATATGTATTGTTAATTCATAAATACACTCCTCACCTGTCTGCATTGAACACTGTTGCTGACTTCTTTAAGAACTGTATGCCACCATTAGTAAGACTCTCTGTATTTCTAGGCTCATGAGAGAAATATACCTTTGCCAACTGCCCAATTTTGATTTCGTTAATCTTACTTTCTCAAACTGCAGCTATAAGCATTTGATATGAAATGGAGGACTGGCATAAATAAGTGGAGGGAGGATAATTTGCTTATACTAGGAAAGCTAATCACATCTTTAAAAATTATTAAAAGATAAGGGAAATACTTTATATTACTTCAAAGATAAAAGAACCCTGGAGGATATGAAGAAACTCCTAATCACATATATTGCCTGACCCTTTAAATAGAGTAAAAAACTCTTAAATGCTTCAAGTATAAAATGCTTCCAAGTCCTCAAACTAACCTTTTAAGGGTCAAAATTTTAACCACTTCTTGGCAACCTGCCAAATTATAAATCCTACCTTTTTAACTAGTGTTATGTATGGAGGGTGTATCTTATTACCTACAGGGAATCATAATTACGATCAGCTGTTGCAACTACAGCCATGTGTCAAGACTTCTCTAGCCTTCACCTTACAAATTACCTTCAACTTTAAAATGTGCAAACTCAGATGATCTAGGTTAAACTTACGTGCAAATTAAAAACTCTCAATATGTTTAGACTGTGTTTTTGCTCACAGTATAGGTAAAATAAATAACTTTGAGTGGCTGGTAAACTTTAGTGTTTGGCTCTATACATATGTCCTCAGTTCAAAGGCCTTCTTTAGTTTTGGATTCTCAGCTCTAATACTATTTTAAATTAACAAAAATCTCAACTTTCCTTAAGTATCAATTACTGTGTCTTTGTTTAGTCGAATATCTTATTTCTATATAATCATTATAATTTCATAAACCAACAGGCTTACCATCTATAAGTTCCTTGAAACTAAACATAGTCATAGTGGACATGCTTAGTCTCAATTTGTTCTAGTGTCCCCAAGGGTAGGCAGTTACACCACGGGCCATGAAGGCCACGACAGCTTCCATTATCCTGAATCTTTTTGCCCTAAGTAAAGTGGATTCTATAAAATATCTAGAGACTAAGTTCAATTACTTAGTCAATCTAAAGTCCTGACATGGCTTTTGTTTTAAATAACCAGAGAACAAAAATTTTAGAGCTTGAAGAGATTGAAACTAACTTTGACTTTGGATATAGATATTTTAAGAGCATGAAAAATTTCAGGAATGTCTCCAAAATAAATATACTAGACAACTATATACCTTAATTTTACTTGTTTCTTAAAAAGCAGAATTTCTTCAATGCCTAAAATATTAAGACAAAAGTAAATAAATGAGTCCTCCTTTTTGGTTCTTGACATCTACTCTGAATCATATTTCAGTGAACCTGGAGTAAAAATCTCAGATAGCTCAGGTGAATTTCTGAAACACACATAAGACTAGGAAGATGATCCTGAATACATTTTGTACTATTTTCTTATTATGTAGATTTCCAACGACTGTAAATCTCACTTTGATTTCTACCTTTGTACTAGAAGTGAACATTAGCAATTTTTTTTTTTTTTTTTTTTTTTTTGCTGAGGAAGATTAGCCCTGAGCTAACATCTGTTGCCAATCTCTCTCTGTTTTTTGCTTGAGGAAGATTAGCCCTGAGCTAACATCTGCGCCAATCTTCCTTCACTTTATATGTGGGTTGCTGCCACAGTATAGCCGACTAGTGGTGTAGGTCCACAGCCAGGATCCAAACCTGTGAACCCAGGCTGCCAAAGCAGAGCACACCGAATTTAACCACTACAGTACCGGGCCAGGCCTGTAAAATTTTAAACTATGGACCACTTTTTAAAAATTACTTTAATTTCAAGCTATCCCTTGAGGTATTTGGAAACAAATTAGAGTTCAAATTCCTGCCTTGAATATCAAATAAACATTACCATAGTGATTTGAATGAAAGAATATGTAAGAAAACTTTAGCATGGGGCCTGGGGCCAGTTAGGAGACTGAATACAGACACTTACTCCTAATTCTGAAATCCAAAGTAAACTGCATGTCTCTCTTTAAAAACAGAAAGGGACTGTGAAAGGAAAATGCGAGGAGAGACCTTAATAACTAATGGCCATGAAAAAAAAAACACTAGTGAATCTGAAATCTGGTTCTATTTTTCAAAGGAAATATATAATTCAAAACACATCTAATTTTTATCATACCAATAAAAAGACTCAAACTGAAAATTTAGTTCAAGGCCTATGTGATTTTGTTAACAAGTATTCACTTATTATTTATAATGAACAATTTATTAGTAGACTGTGTTCTTGTTACTGCTCAACGGTTTATTTAACTGATGGCTGCCATCCCCATTAGCAACAATGAAATAATTCAGAATATTCTCTGCTTACTCTCCACTTTCAAGGTTAACTATTTTGTTTAAACAATACCACAACTCCCCGCTCCACCCACCACAATTTACGGTAGGTATAGCAGGTAAGTATGTACTTTGTTTTAAAGGCAATCTTCAACAAAATGTTTGTTATCCAAAGGAGTTAACACAAAAGAAGGAAAATATTACATGCAAGAAAGGTGTTGACTGCAACATGATTATGTTAAGTATTTTCAACTTAAAAATATTCAACAAGAGTTAAAAACATAGATAAATTTAACACTGTCTAATAGAGATGAATATGTGCATAGTGTACAACCTAGTAGTTTCACTTGTAGATACATATCCTAGAGAAACCTGGAACACGTACACCATGTTAAAGCTTATGGTTGTGTGAAAGATGCATGGAGAGTGTAAGGAAGGATGGAGAATGATATCTATTTTATACATTCCAATTTTCATAGAGAAAAATACATATTCAAATTATGTCGTTGAACCTCACAATGTGGTCACTGAATGCAATCTTATGAAAAGCACTGAATTGAAACTTTCTACCCAACCAGTAATACTGCTTCTCTACCGAAAGCAAAATCTCCTCTACTTTTAAAATATTTAATCACAAAGCAAATGAACGTGCACTAAATTCAACACAGACGAAATCTTTAGTTGGGTGGCAGAAAAAATTATGCATTCTTATTTCACTAGTTAATGCTACTGCAAACGCATAGAAATTTACAATTATGTTAAACTCAAAAAGCTATCTCCTCAAAATAAATTTTCAGCTATCCTTAGTCCCTTCTTGCCAAAGACCACTCTAGGTGTTAAGCTAATTAGAACTGTTTCCAAGTATACAATTATGAATTTGACTGGTATTACAAATTTTTTTTTTCTCTTCCCAGAACTCAGCCACAGAGTTTGTATACAGTTATCTCCTTCTTTCCACACTGTTAACGAAAATATAAGTAAAACAAAGAACTTTGGGGGCTGGCTCCGTGGCCGAGTGGTTAAGTTCGCACGCTCCGCTGCGGCGGCCCAGGGTTTGGATCCTGGGTGCGGACATGGCACCACTCGTCAGGCCACGTTGAGGCAGCGTCTCACATCCCACAACTAGAAGGACCTGCAACTAGGACATACAGCTATGTACTGGGGGGGGTTGGGAAATGAAGCAGAAAAAAAAAAAAAAAAAAAGGAAGATTGGCAGCAGTTGTTAGCTCAGGTGCCAATCCTTCAAAAAAAAAAAAGGAAGATTGGCAACAGTTGTTAGCCTAGGTGCCAATCTTTAAAAAGAAAACAAAAAAAAAAACAAAAAAAAACAAAGAACTTTGAAAACCCCAATTACGTAATAAGCAATTAATTCCAATGTGCTCATGGACAAACAATTTGAATGCAGCTAATATTAAAAATATTTTTGGGATTTATCTCCTTCACTAATTTTTACACATTGACAAACTACTAACTCAGAAAATACAGCATGATTAATATGACAAACAACAAATTTTTACTGCACAATTCATAACAATGGGGCTTTATAATGAATATTCAATGTACCAGTACCATGATTTACTTGGCCCGAATTGAATCAACATAATACATTAAAAGTCAAAAATGTCCCGTCTCTTAACCATTTACTATGTATGAGGAACCTCAGTAATAATCTCTAACTCAGACTCTGAAATTAGTTCACACTAAATTAAAAACAGGAGTTAGAAAATACTGTTCTAAATTCAATTCTGCCTCTTAAGCTAAGAGACCTTGGGACCAAGTCACAGAACACAAAATCCAAGTTTCCTCATCTGTAAAACGAAACGATACTATTACATCTGCTCTGATTATCCCACAAGGCTGACATAAAGAAGAAATCAAATAATCTATATAAAAATTACCTGAAAAATATAAAACACAAAGCAGAAAGAAGGTGTTATTAATAGTAGTAAACAGATATCCCAAGGGGGAGAAGTACATTGAAGATGAATTACTGCATTTCTACTAGAAAAAATACTTAATCTGTTATTCCTATAAAGGTTAAGGTTTTTGTTTTTTAAAAAGGTATGCATCTAAAATTTTTTAACTATAAAAGAATAGAAAGATGAATAAAAGAAAATTAGAAGGAAATATACTGACAGAATTTGAATAATACAGAGAAATTTGTCTAAAGCAAGGGGAAAACACATTTCTGTGAAATAATTTATGAAAGGCAGTATCAACTCTTTAGACTAGGTGGAATGAAATCATGCTGGGGAATTAAAGTACGATAATATTAAATACTCATTCTCAGACTCACCTCTGCCCATTTAAGAATACAGGTCATGCAGAAGACATGATTACAGCTTTCTGGAAAACCAACTTCCTTCTCTAATAGGCAATTAAGACATATCGGACATCTGTCAGCTTCGCTGTACAACAGACCAGTGGTAGCAGTATTATCTTTGTTTTCTTCACCTATAAAGCAAAGCAGTCATATATGCTTTCAAGTTCTCCAGACCAAATGACTCATGTTTGTGGCAGTATCATGGAGTAGACTCTAAAATACCCTCCTACTACAAAGTAATTAGATCTTAGATACATTATAACAAACATACTGCTTGAGCACAATGTTCCCAACATTTACTAATTTATATTTTTTAATGGGAGAGGGAAAAAATTTCTTCATGAATTTAATTTTAAAAGAATAGTCACATGCTTCAAAAATTTAAAAGTAAAAAAAGTTATAGTGACAAATCTCCCACTCACATCTACCCCATTCATCCAGTTGTGCCCAACACAACAAGTAACAACTGTTTAGTTTCTTCTGTGTTCTTCCAAGATTTTCCTTTTTTTTTGAGGAAGATTAGCCCTGAGCTAACATCCGCTGCCAATCCTCCCCTTTATGCTCAGGAAGACTGGCCCTGAGCTAACATCTGTGCCCATCTTCCTCTACTTTATATGTGGGACACCTGCCACAGCATGGCTTGACAAGTGGTGCGTAGGTCCACAGCCGGGATCCAAACTGGCGAACCCCTGGCCACCCAAGCAGAACATGCGAACTCAACCACTGCGCCACTGGGCTGGCCCCCCAAAGATTTTTTTTAATGCAAAGACAAGCAAATCTTAATACATATTCTTTCAAAACTCCTTCTTCACACAAATGCTAGAACACCATACACACTAGTCTGTATTTTTTTTTGTTTCAACCTATTGATGGACATTCACTTGTTTTCAATCTTTGGCTATTACAAACAATGCTGCAATAAAAACCTTGTCATTTCACATTTTTAATAGTACATTTACAGGATAAATTCCTAAAAATGAAATTGTTAGATCAACGTGTACGTACATTTGTAATCTGAACAGATACTGCCAGATTATACCCACTGGAGTTTGTACTAATTTAAATGCCCATCAGCAACATAACCAACATACAAAAGTATGCATTGCAGGCTTAAAAGTAAGTAAGAGAAACTGCAAGATTCAACATAAAATAAAACAAAAACAAAGAAATGGTCAGCTGAAATGTGAACAGCATACACCAAGAAAATGGAAAAGCTGAGATTGTCCTGGAAGCAAATAGTCCATACTAGTGTTCAGATCTGGAGACTAACCCTTAGGACCAACCTACGTAGGGAAACAGATCCTGAGAGATTCCAATTTTAAACCAAGACCCTCAAACAGGGCTAACGTGGTCCTAGCATGGGTTCAGGAAAAAGCAAACACAAATCCTTTGGGAGAAAGCATCCTTAATTTAGACCCTCAGGATTTCAGATTAAATTTATCAAATATGAGCTCATAATTAAACATCACCAAACCTAAGAAAATAAGTTACCTTGAGTAAGAATCAGCAGTAACAAGAATCTATTTAGATTTACTTATTTTTTATTTTTATATATTTATTATAAATTTATTTAGATACCACTGGTTTCAAGTATAATTTTCAAATACTACGTAGAATGATTAAAGAGCAGATTAGACCCAGAAGAAAAGACTATTTGTGAATTGGAAGAGAGATTTGAGGAAAATACCTAGACTGAGAGAGACAGACAAGGAGACGTAACCTGTGAAAGAGAGGTTGGGAAATGAAGTCAGAACAAAGTCTAACATACTAATTGAAGTCCAGAAGAACAGAATAAAGGAGAGGTAACAGTAAAAGCAGTAATGGCTAGGACACGACAAAACAAACAAACAAACAAATATGATCCAACAGATAAAGGACACACAAAGTGTATGCTAAACAGGAGAAACGAAAATAATCCATACCTAGAAACAATGTAGCAAACTGTATAACATCAAAGATGAAAACAAGCTCTTAAAAGCCAAAAGAGGGAAAAGACAGATCTTCTACAAGGGAATGACAATTAGGCTGAAAGAGATTTCTTGACAGCAAGAAACCAGAAAATGGCTAAACAGTATCTTCAAAGTGCTAAGAGAAAAAGAAAAGGAAATGTATCAATTCAGAATTGTGTATCTATCTTTGAATAGTTTGAAGAGGATAAAAATAAATATAAAAACAGAGTTTATCACCAATAGACTCTCACTAGAGAAACTTTTTAAAGTTTTTTTCAGGAAGAAAAAAAGAAATGAAGACAGAAACCTTCTAAAAATACTGTCTGTACAAAATGTCTTCTAAGTTTGGTGTTTGGGAAAAAAAGAATCAATTAAAATGATGGGTGACTATAACCTATAAATCAAGAGTAGGATGATCAGAGTAAAAGTGTTCTAAGGTTCTTCTGTTGACAGTGAAGATTAAAATATTAACTTTAGAAGCAGAGGAAAATATCAATGCTATTTTTAAGAAATAAGACAACAACAACAAAAACAGAAAAAGTACGTAATTCTGAATTCCTTAACAAGTAGGGAGCAAAATTTAAGAAGAAAAGGAAAAGAGCTCAACAAACCAAAAACTTTGATTAGTTGAAAACAAAATAGGAGGAGGAAAAAAAAAGTTTGCCTTTCTTATTCAGACAGCTTATTTCAGAATTTAAGAACAAAAGAAGTAAAAACAAAAAACTTGTGTATTTTGAAATGTATACAAATCAACAGTGTGGAAACACTAAGTTTTGCTTTCAACACACAAGCTTTATAAAAATCAAAAGTTACCTTCCGTATCTTCATACTCCTGATCTCCCACATTTAGGGTATATAAAGTTTTCTTCTTCATTTCTCCTTGAAAAAGGGTTTCCTACAGGATGAATTACAGAGAAATTTTATGTTTGCCTTCTCCCAATAATAACACCACCCCCCCAGAACTGTAAGAAATTATGTTACACATAAAAGAACATAGTTACAAGCCAAGCCAGTAAATTTTGTGGATAATCCAGTACCTCTTTTATACTCCATGTCATCAAGCACACAGTAGTACTGAAAGGAAAAGCCTTATATAAGTATTAATCAACAAAGACTAAATGATAAATTTTGTGCTAAAGACTTAAATACAATCGGAGCTTAGGGTAAAGAGATCAATTTGGACTGGAGTTTTCACTGAAGGAGACCGGTTATACATGTTCAGGAATTTAAGGCATTTAAGAAGCAACATAGTGTGAAGGAATAAAATAGAGTTTAGCTATGTCAATGTGCCAAGAACAAGAGTGAGTGAGTGAATGAAAGTATAAGAGAGAGAGAGGAAGAGAGTGTGTACACTGAGGAGACGGGCATCTGAAAGACTACAGTGAGGGGTAATGAAAGCAAGAAGCAGAGCAATGTAAATCAAGCAGGGCTAGATTACAGATGGATCTCTCACAATTGACTGAGAAGTTTAGGTTCAATCTTATAGATTCCCCTGAAGAAGACTGACATGATAAAAGTGATGTAAATAAATCTTTTAAAAGAATCATCTACTGACAAGCACAGAATGGATTATAGTGGGGAGAGATTAGAAGCATAGAGATTTGCATGGCTAGAGTAACTGGCTGTGAAGTGAAGAAAAGAAAGTAAGTTCAGAGCTAAAGAATTTCTGAGATTTGGTGACTAAATACGGGAAAGAAGTCAAAGACTATTCTGGCCTAGGGGACAAGGAAAATGGTGATTACAGGAGGCAAAATGAGAAATGTGGGAAAGGAAATTAATTTCTTAAGTCAAAGGGAACAAATTAATGAAGTAAAATTATTTTTTACATCAACTCAGAATTCTTTCTTGAATTGATGCAAGACACATGATTGCAATGAACCGTTCAAATATGCTTTGTAATATCTAGGCACAAGAAATCCCTAATTTCATCAGTTATGATTCTCCCATATATATATTAAGTAATTTTTCTATTAGTTTCTTAAATAATTTACACATGCTAGATTAACATATGTATTGCCCACGAAAATTCTCTATTAGGTCAAACAAGGAGAAATGCAGCAAAGGCCCCTACCTTGATTCAACAACCAACTGTAAAGCAGAATAAACTTACTAGCACATATAAGAACGATTTAAACGTTTTAATGGATTAAAAATTTGAAATGAGCCAGGATCAGAGCTACTTTTTAAAAAGTTAATTTAATCACAGTCTGCCTTAATAAAAGTAGAATGTCAAAAAGAAGAGGAAAAATTCCCACTCAGCCTACATTTGCAACATTTATTTCAGTTCTGACGCTATTTAGGAACAAACAACAAAATGATGTAGTGTCCAGGGAAGATGACTAAAATGCTGAGAGCCCTGAAAACCACATCAAATGCAGAAAGGTAAAGCAGTAAGGTGGTTAGCCTGGAAGAATAGAAAGCTTAAGAAGAAGGTTAGCAGTTAGCTTCAAATGGAATGGGCTGTTCTGAAGGTAGGTAGAATAACCTACCAATGAAGGTATTCAAACAGAAGCTCAATGAGCTGTGAGGTTTTTTTTCAGTTCAAAGATTTGAGTGCTATATGTACACTATTAGGCAATGCTGTAAGTACAACATTGAACAAGACAGAAATTCCTGCCTTTATCCTAGTCAGGGAGATACAATAAACAATGTAAGTTAAGTAAAATATCTAGTATGTCAGATGTTGAGAAGTGTGTTGGAGAAAGATAAAACTATATGATTGTAAAATAAAACATTCAATTAGTATGGCTAATAAGTGAGAAAGTGGAGAAGCTACTATTTCACACAGACTGTTTAGGGAAACTCTTTCTGATAAATTGAAACTTGAACTGGCAAGGTGAAAGAAGCGAGGAGAAGAGTGATGTGGATATCTAGAGGAGTGCATTCTAGGCAGAAAGAACAGCAAATTCAGAGGGGAGGAGGCATGTTTGTGGTTCAAGGAACAACAAAGAGTTAGAATAAAGTGTGGTCAGAATAAAGTAAAAGAGAGAAAAAGCAGTCGACGAGGACAGAGAGGTAACAGAATGTAAGATGATGCAAAACCTTATAGGCCAAGGGAAACACACTGGCTGCTTCTCTGAGTCAGATGGGCCAGTAGAGGGTTTTAAGCAGAGGAGGCGGCAAAGGAAAAAGTAGAGGCCAGCAACGAGACTACTGCAACAATCTGGGGGGAGGAAGATTACAGTGGCTTGTACCAGAGTAGAAGCGAGGGTGATGAAAAGTGTTCACATTCCAGTGTGTTTTCAAAATACAGCCATCAGGATGTGCTGACATATTGTGGGGTATGTGTCAGAGAGCAAGAGTCCAGGATAATTCTGAAGTATTTTGACCTGAGCTACTGGAACGATGGAATTGCTGAAACAGAAGATTACTTTAGAAATGTGCAGATAGTCATAGGTTACTCTACTTGATATTCACTCAGGACAGTAACAGTATCACATGGGAACCTGTTACAAGTACAGGATACCCAGGCACCACCCAGACTGAGTGAATCTGCATCTTATCAAGATCTGTACCCAATTCATATGTACATTAAAGCCTGTGAAACACTGCTCTAGACAACTTCCCAATTTAGATGATTTCAGAGTCATATTGTGCTCCTGTATGATCTATAATTGAGTGTACTACTTTATTTGGGGAAATTCATGCCATCTCCTCCATTATCCTAAACATCTGAATAAAAAACATTTAAGTTGGAGTTAATTCAATGTGAGAAAATGTCAATTTGAAAATTAGCACAATATTTTAAAAATCTAGGAAGTTCTCAGAAGATGTAATATGTCATCCCTTAACATAGCTAAATAATTTATGTCCTATTGGATAGTCTAATCTATGCTATTTTCACATTTTCTCCCTTAAGGATATTAAGCTTATATTTACATATTAGTATATTAATTATAATTTACAATTAATATTTTACGGTAAATACTATTTTCTCTATTTTAACTCATGAAATGAAGTACACAAGTAACAGTTTATCACTGAGAAATTAAGAGACTTTAATCAAGTTACAGACTGCCTTTCCTTATACATTAGAAATCTGCTTAAAAAACTGTTCAGGTGTTTAAATTTTTAGAAGTTGTGTGCTGCTTCTTGAACATATCATGGATTAACTGTTTCCATACCTAAAATGATTAAGCTACCTTACCAGTTTATTCCAAAATGAATAGCATTTAGCATTTCACTAGACAAAAGTAACAAGTTTCAGCTCAGCAACTTATAAACTTACAACTTGTTCATGCTTATCTCTTCTATCTGCCTGGACTCCAGTTTTTAATCTAAGAATCCAAGGTTTTTAATACCTCTTGCTTTGAATTTCCAGTAACAGAAGCATGGGAATACAAATACAGACTCATGGTCCTAGCCAGTAATTTGTGGTCAATAAAATACCTAAGAGAGAAACTGTGGGTGGGCAGGGCTATTCTTTCTTGTGATTATCTGAAAAGTTAGATATAACCCAATTTTATGATATTAACTATTTATGAGTCTATAATCATAAGTCATAGTCTACCTAGACTACTTATTAGTTCTACTAGTAAGTTCTGTAAGTTAATTACCTATAAGCCAAATCTAATTTTCTTTTAATTTTTGTTTACCTCAAATAAATTTCAAAGATGTTCATTCTAGATTTTAGGTAAATTTTTTACTTTTCAGATTATTTTAAATTTATAAATTTCAATTTTTAATGCCTCTTCCCAGGCTCTACTTTTCTAAGGTAAAATATCTTTAAGTCTGTTATCCCAAATATACCATCATCAAATATCGCCAAATATACCATCTGAAAGTGTATCTATCTTCCAGGTTGCTCTTTTCTATTTAGCTATATATTGCTTCTATTATGTATTAGAAATACTATTCCAAATATGTTCATAAAACAGTTTGGGAAGAATGACCTAATTTTAAAATTTTGTTTATCATAAAAGCCATCAACTTTTAGAATTTGGAATGCAAAAAGCATTGGTACAAATCAGTTTTCGGGAACTCGAAAACTCATTTTCCCACACAAACTCCGGAATACGTGGAAGTGAAAATCCCAGGCCAGCCATTACAGCACATTCAAGTAAGACTAGTGTATAAGACATTTCAGTTCTCTAGAACAGTGCTGCCCAATAGGGAACTGTTCTATCAAGCACTTGAGACGTGGCTAGTCCAAGTGAGGAACAAAATTTTTAATTTTCTGTTAAGTTTTAATTAATTTAAATTTAAGTAGTCCAATGTAGCTACTGGCTACTGTACTAGACAGCACAGCTCTAGGATATAACTACCACCCTCTATAAAAGGAAACTGCTTCAAATTATACCTGGATGCTAACAATATATTTTCTACTGTAGTAGCCGCTGAGGCACCTGAAGCTTCAAGGAATCAGAGAAGAGACCAGAGGTTCCTGGTAATAGAAACTAAACTTTTTTAGCCTTAGCTAGCTGTTTACAAATTCATACCCTTCTTCCTTTCTCTCCATATTTTTCTCTTCTAAAATCTGTTTCTTTCCACCTACTACAAAGCAGAACTCCATTTCTTTCTAGTTCACTTCAAAACTTCCTCTCCTTGCTTCCTCCTACCGTTCTTCAAGAAAGCCTACAGGATCTAAAGATATCAATATCCTAGTTAAGACTACAACTGTTAGGAGTCCGACAGACCTGGATTTAAATCCCAACTTCACTGCCATGCAATAAATGATTATTATTATTATCATTATTATTAACTCCAGTAAGAAAAGAAAAATAGGGAAGGGTAATACAATTGTTGCTTGCCCAATTTCTTTGTTTTCCCTAGAGGAAAGTGAAAGGCAAAGGCAAATATAGGTCTGAAAAAATACAAATCAACATTTATGAGTAACAACTAAATTGATTAAGTCAACTAATATTTTGTCAAAATGTACAATCAGATCCTTTAGGTACAAAGAAAGAAAAAGAGGGACAAATGAATGGCCATGAGGAAGTTTAACTCTATTCCCCACCCTACTCCCAAACCCAATCCTGCTATTACAAACTCCACCATAGAAAGGCATTGATGTGATAAATGGAAGCCAGGGTTGAATGAAAGGGATATGGGGGAAAAAAGTAAGAGCTGTCCCTACGTTGGGCATACTTAAGCCAAGGACAAAGCACACTTCATGAAGGTGCTAAATACTATATTGATTCATATGGTTAAAGTGTTCAAAGAACCCACATTGACTCCCAGAACCTCTCTTGGTAGTCTGTTCCTCTTTATTCTTTATTTTCAATCCTCTATCCAAGATAAACCAGTCCCCAAATTCAACCCTCTGTCCAAAAAAACTCAATTTAAAAAAGAGGGGGCATTTACTAAGGTACTCTGAGTGGTATATTTCAGTGATTAATGACTTGGGCATTGGTTTCAGGCAAACCTGTGCTTATGACATTGTCTAGCAATAATAAGCATTCAAATTTAACCTTACTATTAATGCAGGATCTTCCACCCCAATCCCAGTATTAAATAAAATCATTATGTGCCTCCCAATTATCTACTCAAAAATTTGATCCTCCCTCTGAGAATGTTATTCTCCCTCAGAGAAATCATAAACAAGGCTATTTTTAATTGATGTCTAGGAAGGGATACTATCATTATCAGCCAGTGGTCAAAAAACTGGCTGACTGTCTGTAAATAAAGTTTTGTTGAAGCACAGCCAGGCTTTTTCCTTTACATACTGCCTATGGCTGCTTTTGCACTACAATGGCAAAGCTGAATAAATGCAACAGAATCCATATACTCTGCATAGCCTAAAATAATCACAATCTGACCCTTTTCAGAAAAAGTTTGCCAACTCTATTAAAGACTATAGAAGCCTGCCTAGTTTGAAGATGTGACTCAGTCTTTCATTGCCGAGGGCCTCCCAAGCTTTCTTAAGTATAGGCATCTATCTACATTTGTATTCAACCTGCTCTCTGACATAACAGCTACTTATTACACATTTGAGTCCACAGTTTTGCAATGCTGCCCTTAAGTTCCTTAAAAACTGCCCTGAAGGCTATGTAATTTTGTTGATTTCTCTATATTTATTTTATCAATCTGGCTTAAACTATCACGGATATTTGCTCTGGTGCCTTCAACTTGTTCACTCAGTGTAAGGTTAAGGCAATTAATTCCTTCGGCTTGATAGTTATTTCCTTTCCAGCTTCTCGCTACATAATCAACTAACTCCTGATTCTGATATATCACTGTTGATTTTTTAAACCCTTGCAGAATGCTCCCAAAGTTTTTTTTCCTTACCTGATTTCCAGTGTTATAACAATTTTATCAGATTTTGTTAACTAGACTTCTTTGCTTCAAGCAGGCTATTCTGACATTTTTGTTCAGAATATCCTTCACCTGCATGTTTGGTGCTGAAGCGTTAATACTAGTCCTCTTCAATATAGAGACAGGAACATCCCATCTAAAAGACAGGTTTTAGAAAAAATTGCCTGGGTTCAAACCTCAACTAGTCTGTCACTAGTTGGGTGACCTTAACCAGTGTAGGTTTGTTTTCTCATCTATAAAATGGAGATATAGTAGCAACCACTTCAGTCATTATGAAGATTAAACTACATACATGTAAGCTGTTCATGAACTCCTAGTTCACCTTTGAGCTACACATATATTTAACCTTAAGCAGCATACCATAGACTCTGAAAACATTTAAGGGATAAACACTCATGCAGGCCACAGATTGGCTACTGGGTAGTACACACACAGAAAAAATCCAAATAGTACTGCAAAGGTTTTGAAAACAGAACTGAGATTAAAACTACAACCTGCAGAAAACTGGTAGGAGTGGCCTAAACCCAACAGAATCAATTGCCTGCCAAAACAAAAATACCGACATTCTCCATAGCATTTAAACAACACACTGAGTCATATAACATAATGTTCAAAATGTCCAAAACACAATCCAAAATTACTTGGTATAGAGAGAACCAGGAAAATCCCAAACTCATATGGGAAAAGACAAACAGAAACCAACACCAAGATGACACAGTTATTAGAGCAGTGGGTGAATCATTTGACAAAGATTTTAATGCAGGTATAAAAATGTTCCAACAAGAAAGAGCAAATACTCTTGAAACAAATGAGAGGCTAGAAAGTCACAGCAAAGAAATAGAAGATAGAGAGAACTACCAAATGGAAATTTTAGAACTCAAAAGTGCAATTAACTCAATAGCAGAATGGAAAGTCAGTGAACTTGAAGATAAATCAACAGAAATTACCCACTCTGAACAAGAGAGGGAAAAAATATTGAAAAAAATTATTAGTGCTTCAGAGACCTGTGGGACAATACCAAAACACTAACATTCAAGTCAAAAGCTCAAGAAGAAGAAAATGAGTGCAGTGCAAAAGAAAAAGAAAAAGTAATGGCTAGACTTTCCAAATTCAGTGAAAGACATAGACCTCTAGATTCAAGAAGCTCACAAACTCGAAATTAGATAATTTCAATGAAATCCATGCTTGGATGCATCACAGTCAAACTGCTGAAAATTACAAAGCAAAATCTTACAAGAAGATTGAAAAAACAATGCATTACTTATGAGGGGAAGATGGGTTAATGATTTGAATAACTACTGACTTCTCATCAGAAACTATGTAAGCCATAGCGGTGAAGTTTGTGTGCTCTGCTTCGGCAGCCTGATTTGGTAGGTTGGGATCCCAGGTGCAAACCTACACCACGTTCAGCCATGTTGAGGCAGTGACCCACATACAAAATGGAGAGAGACTGGCAACAAAGGTTAGCTCAGGGTGAATCTTCCTCACCAAAAAAAAAAGAAAGAAACTACGTAGGCTAGAAGGAAGTAGAATAACATTCTTAAAGTGCTAAAACGGAAAAGAACTGTAAACCCAGAATCTTCAATCTAGTAAAATTAACCTTAAGGAATGAATATGAAACAAAAGACATTCTCAGTTGAAGGAAAACTGTAAGAATTAGTTGTCACCTCTAAAAGAATTGCTAAATGAAGTTCTTCAGTCAGAGGAAATGGAACATGAGGAATGATGGAAGAGCAACAGAACTGGTAATTATCTGGGTAAATATAACTAACTGTTGTCCTCTTGAATTCTTTAACATATGTTTAGCAATTAAAAGCAAATATTACAACACTTTCCAATAAGATTTCCAATAAACGTAAATGCAACAAAAGACAATTACAACATAAAGGGACCTAAACAGTGGTAAGTTTTCTATATTTCACTTGAAGTGGTAAAATACTGATTCTAAGAAGACTGTGAAAATATAAGTATGTACATTATAATCCCTAGAGCAACCACTAAAAAAATTACATATAGGCAAAAACACACTAAGTTAAAATGGAATACTAAAAAATATGTTCAAATAACCCAAACAAAGAGGTTACAGAAGAACAAAAACAATGGGAACAAACAGAAAATAAAGTCAAAGATCTAAATCCAAATGTATCAATAGCTAAAATATGTGAGATGCAGCAAAAGCATTAGAGCATTAAAGTGCTTATATCAGAAAAGGTCTCAAATCAATGATGTGAACTTCTACCTTAACAAACTAGAAAAAGCAAAATACAAAGCAGACAAAAAGAAAGAAACGAAGAGAGCAGAAATCAATGAAATTGAAAACAGAAAAACACAGAAAAATCAATGAAGCCAAAAGCTCCTTCTTTGAAAAGATCAATAAAATTTAAACATCTAGCAAGACTGATTAAGTAGAATAGTACTGAATAGCCCTAGTACTATTTAAAGAAACTGATTTTGTAGTTAAAAAGTCTTCCAAAAAAGAAATCTCCAGGGGCCAGATGAGTGGCACAGTGGTTAAGTTTGCACGTTCTGCTTCAGAGGCCCAGAGTTCACCGGTTCAGATCCTGGGTGCAGACCTACATACTGCTTCTCAAGCCATGCTGTGGCAGGCGTCCCACATATAAAGTAGAGGAACATGGGCACAGATGTTAGCTCAGGGCCAGTCTTCCTCAGCAAAAAGAGGAGTGGTGGTGGATGTAAGCTTCAGGGCTAATCTTCCTCAAAAAAAAAAAAAAGAAAAAAGAAAAAAAGAAAGCTGCAGGCCCAGATAATTTCCCCGGTGGATTTACTAACCGTTTAAAGAAGAAATACAGAAGTTCAACAAAATCTCTTCCAGAAAATGGAAGATAAATACTTCCCAACTCATTTTATAAGTTCAACATTATCCTGATACCAAACCCAGAAAAGACAGTACAAGAAAAGAACAAACTGATAGACTGGATTTCATCAAAATAAACAAACTATGGTACATTCATCCATACAATGGAATACTACTCAGCTATAAAAAAGACTGGATTAGTGTTGCATTCAACAATTTGGATGAATCTTAAAGGCAATATACTGAGTGAAAAAAGCCCGTCTCAAAAGGTTACAAGCTACACAACTACATTTATACGACATTCTCATAAGGTCAAAACTACAGTGATAAAGAAGTACTATCAGTGGTTGCCTGAGTTAGGGGTGGGTTTGACTACAAAGATAGCATGAGGGAGGTTTTCTGGGGTGATGGAACCATTCTGAATCCTGACTCTGGTGATGGTAATATAAATCTAAACAGGTATTAAATTCACAGAACTACACACCCAAAAAAGGTCAATTTTACTATATGTCAATAAAATTTTAAAAATGTTTTTAAAAGTAAAGACTAACATGATAGAGCAATTATGGGCTAGGATATAAATTGTTAATATTTTCAACAAAGCTCCTTTTTCTCTGACAACATCATGGTCTCAGCTTTTCCAATGGTTCTACGCTATCACCAACAGATAGAGGCCACCTAAACTACTTTGCCACAGAGGAGCTTGAGATGAGGCATTTAAATTTTCTCTCTCTGGTTCCTGCATTTCTATAGCACTGAAGGGTCTGACAGACAACGCATATCTACAGCCAGTGGGACACAGATTAAAAGCAACAGGCACAATTTTACACCACCATTAAATTCTAAGGCAGAGTTGTAGAAATAGACCAGTTCCAAGACCCTAGTGATGGTATGGAGCTGGCCAGTTTTTCATTGTTTGGGGGAAGACAGACACTAAAGTTGGCTCCCAGTTGGGTTACACTCTTATGTGACAGTTGAGTACTCTATGAGCAGAATATACCTACAACGCAATGCTTTATTTTTTAAAAAAGAAAAATGAGTGCCTTCTATATGCCTGGATAGTTTGCCAGAGGGAGTTTGATAAAGAAATTGTAATATATGATAGGCTCCCATTATTTCCCCAAATGAGAAACTATTATAGAACAGAAACATGTTATAGGTCCTCCAACAATTTCAATATATAATTATGCAACTCCTGTCTGATAACTCCACTCCTGCTTAAGGTATGGAGGAGGAAATGGAAGGAGTTAATTGTTATCTTGATTTGTCCTGGAGATTCTCATCCCCATTTTCTCTACCCCTTTTACTAAAGTATGATGACATTAACTAATTTAAATAGAAATGGGAAATCTAAAGCTCTTATATTTTTTGTTTCTTTCCATCAGCAATTCCTTAGTGCCTATCACAGGTCCCTTGAAGGGAAGTGTTAACAAGTGTGGAAAAGTAGAGTTTACATATAGAACATTAAGCCTTTTGCCTATTAGAGACAAAAAGCAAAAGAAGAATGAGATGTTAGAGACTCATCTCAGAACCAAACCTCTCAAGAGGACTACAGGGGGCTGGCCCCATGGCAGAGTGGTTAAGTTCACGCGCTCCGCCTCAGCGGCCCAGGGTTCTGCCAGTTCAGATCCTGGGCGCGGACATGACACTGCTCATTAGGTCACGTTGAGGAAGTGTCCCACGTACCACAACTAGAAGGACCCACAACTAGAATATACAACTACGTACTTGGGGGATTTGGGGAGAAAAAGCAGAAAAAAAAAAAGAAAAAAGAGAAAGAGAAAAAGAAGATTGGCAACAGTTCTTAGCTCAGGTGCCAATCTTTAATAAAAAAAAGAGGACTACAGGAGCCCTTGGGATCAACAGCACTGTAGCCTCACATCCGGCAAGCAAAACAGCCAAGAGAAGAAGAAAGGCATCCTGGATGCAAGTATGGAAGCAGAGCAAGAACCAATGTCTTTTCATCCTTTTCTTCTAACCCCAAACAGGAAAAGTGTCAACAGTATCTTTATTTTAACACTTGGTCTACCTTGGAAAGACTTCTGGACTAAAATGGCACTCTCTGTCTACCTACCTCCCAAAAAAGGAAATGGGAAAATTATGTAGGGCACAGAAAACACATGCAAAATAAACAAATCCAAAGAATTAAAGAGGAATTACTGACAAAAAATGACCACATACAAATGCTTGTTATGGAAGAATGGAAATGGATTTCATCTATGATAACAGGGAAAAAAAGGACAATGTTCAAAACATTTGCTTCTGAAATATTGCTTTGTTCTATTTAAACAAGATTTAAAAACCTTACAGTACAGAGTTTCAACTCCAGAAATTAGTCTCATTTTTGCACAGATGCTAAATGTCATTCTTTGGTTCGTCAAGAAATGTCACCTTCTTCATATTAAGCCCTTCTAAATTGATACAAGTTGCCACAGTGAAACAAATATTGAAAAAAAGAAGCAATTGTTTTTATAGTAAACAGGACACCCACTCTCTCTTTACTCTAGCTATGCCTATCATCTGAACTTCTTTAACTCATCCTAGGTAGTTATCTCACATAGAGATAAAGACAATTTACTATGTTACATAAGTATATAATCAATGTGTTCTTAAATGAGTATTTCACACATAATTTAAAGAGACATTTCATAATCTTACTCCTATGAAACACTGCTAGTCTAACTTGGAAATATGTTATTACATACTATGAGAACTTACAGAAAAAAACCACACTTCTATATTAACATCAGGCATGGGCAGAACTGGGATTCTTTCCTAAATGTAATCTTATTACACATGCTTCGAATGCCCCAAGAGCTGGACTACTGCGTATGCTTTTCATACTATTTCTAACTATTACTTTCTGACAAGTCATAAGTCATCTCATTTAACTCTTATAGTATTTTGTGAAGGAGGTATCTCCATTTTACATACAACGTAATTAAGCAACTTGTCCAAGATCACAAAGCCAGTGATAAGCAGTAGGATTAGGAACTTACTAGCGCTCTGGTAGAAAATAAAATATTAAAATCCAAGTCACTAGATATTAAAAGTATTCAAACAATGAGAAATGGTAACACACTTAATGATTTGAATGACTGCAAAATTGTTAAGTTATCTGTCTTGGTCATCATGTTACCAGGATCCAGAAACATTGCCTTAAAGTGGATGCCCAATACACAGCTTTGAATGAATGATTTATGTATATGTACAACAACTATAGACAATATTTACTCAGCACATTTTATTTGTCAAGGATTGTTCTGAACTACACACACACACACACACACACACACACACACACACACTGCTCCATGGAGAAAAAATTAACACTTCTGAAATGAATGGAAAGATAAAGGTTCTCAGCCAAGAAAGAGTAACTATAAAAAAAAGACATAGGGGGCCAGCCCGGTGCTGTAGCGGTTGTTTGTGTGCTCCGCTTTGGCAGACTGGGGTTTGCAGGTTCAGATCCTGGGAGCAGACTGCACACCACTCATCAAGCCATGCTATGATGGCATCCCACATATAAAATAGAGACAGATTGTCAACAGATGTTAGCATAGGGCCAATCCTCCTCACCAAAAAAAAGAGAAAATGGAAATTTTACAACTGAAAAAGATAACGTCTGAAATAACATCTTGATAAAAGAATGGAAATGCAAAGGAATGAGTCAGTAAATGTGAAGATACATCAACAGAAATGATCTAATCTGAAGAACAGAGAAATAAAAGACTGAAGGAAAATGAAGAGTCTCAGGGTCCTGTGGACAACATTTGAAGGGCTACTCATGTCATCTGAGTTCCAGAAAAAGAGGAAGAGATTGGTACAGGAAAAAATATTTGAACAAAGTCCAGCGCACACCAAATATGATTAACTAAAAAAGAAAGATAAACACACCCAGACAAATCATAATCAATTGGGGAAAAGCAAAGATAAAGGGAAAAAAATCTTTAAAGTAGATAGAGAAACATAACACACAGAAGCTATTAATGATTCAAATTACTGTAAACTTCTCATCAGAAACAATGGAATCCAAGAAGACAACAGCACATCTTTAGTGCTAAAGATAAGAATACACAGAATTCCATATCCAGTGTAGAAATCCATCAGAAATGAAAGCAGAAAAGACATTTTCAGTTAAGAAAAACAGAATTTATCACCAGCAGGTCTACTATAAAGGATAGGAGGTTCTTTAGGCTGAAGAGAAGAGACACCAGAGAGAGACCTGAAATTTCAATGACACAGAACAAGAAAAACAGTAAATAGCAAAGCATATATAAGACTATTTTTCTCCTCTAAGTTCTTGAAAAGATGTGTGATCATCAAAAGCAAAAACTACATAATTCTCTGGTGGGGTTTTCATTGCATATACGTAATATATGTATATATATGTAATACATGTGACAACTATAACATAAAGGTCACTGGGGGAGGTATCGGGCTTCGACATTTACTTCAAGTGGTAAACATTAACTCAAAGCAGACTGTGAATGTTTAGGTGCAAATATGATAATCCCTAGAGGAGCACTGTTCAATACAAATATAACATGAGCCACGTTAAATTTCCTAGTAGCCATATTTAAAAGTCAAAAAAGGGCCAGCCCTGATGGCCTAGTGGTTAAAGTTCAGTGTGCTCCACTTTGGTGGCCCAGGTTCGGTTCCCAGGGGCGCGGAACCACATCACTTGTCTGTCAGCAGCCATGCTGTGGAGGCTCACATGGAAGAACTGGAAGGACTTCCAACTAGAATATACAACTATGACACAACTATGTAACTGGGGCTTTGGGGAGGGAAGAAAACAAAAACAAAAAACAAACAAAAAGTTAAAAGAGATAAAATCAATTTAGTATATTTTATTAATCCAGTATGTCCAGCTATTAACATTTCAACATTTAATCAATAAGAGATTCATTAAATGCGACATTTTACATTCTTTTTGTGGTAGTATGTCTTTGAAAGCTGGTGTGTATTTCACACTTACTGCACATCTCAATTCAAACTAGCCACATTTCAAGTTGTCAAGAGCAGACCTAAAGCAACCACTAAAAAATAATGCAGAAAAATATAGTTAAAAGGCCAATAGATAAAGTAGAATACTAAAATATATCCACATAATTCAAAAAAGGCAGGAATTGGGGAACAAAGGAGCATATTCTATCAATAACTACATTAAACACATCAATTAAAAGATTGTCAGATTAAATTTAAAAAAAGACTGAATTACATGCTGTCTACAAGAAACTCACTTTAAATATAAAAACATATAGGTTAAAATGAAGGTATGGAAAAAGATATGCCATGCAGACAACAACCAAAGAAGGTTTGAGTGGCTACATTATATGAAATTTATTTTAAACTTTTTTTAAGAACTTGACTGGATTTGTTTCTCCTTCATGTTCAGTTTTAGTTTTACCTAGTTCTGAAGCAGTTCTGAAATGATAAAGCTATTTTCTGTTCCATCTATCTCCCTCATTTTACTCATGTTGATGTCTAAGTAACTGGACATGTACAATTCCTAAAGAAATAGGGCCTAATGCATTAAAGCTGTCCTATCTGAAGGCTTTTCTATAAGGTTTTCAGGGGAATTACAGCTTACAAATTTTTTAAGTTATTAATATTTTATTCCCCATTAGAACAGTGGTTTAAAGAAACAATTTTCTTGACAGGCCATCCAGGCATACAAAATAGTGTTACAAGTATATTTACATTAACACGTCATGTATCATTTGTAAACTGTTTCACTGATCCCAGAGAATTTTCAAAGCAGCTTCGCTGTGGCTGTTCTCTTTAATGTTTATACTTCTGTTTTTGTTTACTTTAAGCTGCTGAACTACTACTGTGGTCAGGGTATTGAACCTGGTAATGGAATACAAAGATAGATTAAGACACTATACCCCCTCCCTGGTGCAAAAAGTAGAGTTGGATAAATAGGATAGAAAAGATGAACAGCAAGATAACATATGCTAAGTGCCAAATATGAGGTATTTGTCAGGACTAATTTAGTCAGAAAGAATGCATTTAGGACAGCTATAGAATATAAGGGCAAAGATATAATTATGAACCAGAATAGAAAGAGACTTAAAGTTTAAGTCCAAGGTAGGACTTAAATTGTGTTTTATAAAAAGTAGATCACTAAGGAAAAGTCCACCTCCCTCCCATTTATCTATTTGGAGAGTAGTTTCTGAGATGTTTAAATTGGGGATTTTGAAGATAATGCAGCAGCAGAAAGTAGAAGAGAAGAAAGTATAGAAAACTAGTTAGGAAAAAAACGGAAAGAACATTGGGGAGCAATAAAGAAGGCCTGATTAGCCCTAAGCTCCACAAGGGCAAAGGCCATGTTCCATTCCCAGATCTAACAGACACATAGATATCAACAAATCTGGAGCACAGGATCATGGGTAGGGAGAGTGTCTACTTTACATCAGGCAAAATACTCTGGCACATCTTCGCACATTTAATCCTCAAAATACTATACTACAGTACATTTTAAAAACTACACCACCACCAACATTGAATATTAGAACATTGCATTAAAAGGCTTGAAAATCACTCACTAAACAGAGCTAACTTAACGGTATGAAACATAGAGATGGAGTCAGCTGCTATTACCACTGGACTTAAGTAAATGTTACTGAAAAATTAAAATAGGTGAAGAAACTGGGACACTGATTCAGTCACCAATAAAAGGTGACAATCAGTATATGGGACAACCAGAATTCAAAGCCAGATCTGACTGACTCCAAAGCCTATATACAAAAAAACTGAGCTAATTTTTACCTTGCTGTCAAAATTATGTTAAAAAGACTCAATTAAAAGTACATTTGAGAACTCTAGGGTAAAAAGGAAAATAAGTAGGAAGATTAGTTTTATCACTAATAGAGATGTGAGAGTCTCAAGAGGGTTTAAATTAAAAAAGTTGAGAGCATATTTGATCACTAATTTTCACTAAAATTTTTGGTGTAATCATCTTTTAGAAAAACAAGTGAGTATAATCTTTAAAAGAACATGTTTGTATGCTACTATTCTGCCTGGAGGTGTTGGAGCCCAAGTAAGTGAGCAATGTGTCCATGTGAGGGATGGTGAGGGAGCCTAGAGGGAAGTACTCTAAGAGAAGCAAAATGGTGAGATTCAGCACAAGGTATCTGAGAAGCCTTGAGTTAAGGAATGCATCCTGGCACGAGGTGTCATAGTCTAAATGGAATGAAAATGTTATGCAACACGTGGAAAGGAGCAGCAGTGGCAATGAGAAATTGGTTACTCACTGGGGATTGATTATAGAAGTAAATACACTAAGGATAATTAATGGGAGCTAGGTTTCTCCTACTAAGAGAAGGAAGTTATAAGTTTGGAAAGCAAGAAAACTAAAACAAATACTGTGGCTTGAAACTGGAGAAATTGGTACTAACTCATGATTTTCTATATATAGGTATAGAAATAAATACAGTGCCCAAATCTTGGTTTTTAAATACCTTCCTCCACTAAAAGAAACCACTCCTTGGAAAAACGGTTAATCTCAGGGTTGTGGGAGGGAAAGTACAAGGTGAGCCCAGAACAATTTTCTTGTGTCAAAAAGGAAGGAAGTCCTCAAAGCAAGTCAAAAAAACACAGAAACTAGCTTGAAGGGGCTTTTACTGGCAAAAACTGGGACAATTTGAGAATAAATAAGCAAGTTTGATAAGGAATAAATTATTTACACAGTCTAAAAATAACTTCTCCACAAAATACTTATTAATTACTAAGGGGATAAAAAAACCCGTTACAGTGAAAAACCTTGGGAAACCTCACCTTAATCAAGTGATCAAAGTACACATCATCAGTAACGGGACAAACAGAAACTGGACGCCAGCTGATAAGACGCAATGAGAAAACACATCATTACTGTGATACTCCTGCCAAAAAATGCATAATCTGAATCCAACCATGAGGAAATATCAGGCAAATGCAAACTGAGAGGCATTTTACAAAACTGAACTGTAATCTTTTAAAGTGTCAAGGTCATAAAAATCAAGAAAAAACTGAGGGATTGTTCTAGGTTGAAGGAGTGTAAAAAGACATTACAATTAAATGCAACACAGAATTCTGAACTGGATCCTTTTGTTACAAAGTAAATTACTGTGGAAACTGGCAAAACTTGAATGAGGTCTGAGGGTGAGATGGTAGTAATACAGTATAGCAGTTAATTTCCTGATTTATGTTAATAGAAAGTCCTTGTTCTTGATGGGGTGATGAGAATGCATCTGTAACTTACTCTCAAATGGTAGTGGGAAAAAGTTCTTTGTATTGTACTTGGAACCTTCTGAAAGTTTGAGATTGTTGAAAGAAAGAAAAAGATTACCTATAATATTCATTTGTAGCACCTAAAACTAGCATATAAGCAAAACAGTACTCTTTTCAAACGAAGAATATGTTTCCACCTCTTTTTATTATAAGAGAAGACTCTGCTTCATTATTTATGGGATTCTTAATGACTTTTGATCTATATCTGCACTGTCCAATACAGTAACCTCTATTCCATTCCTCAGTTACACTGGCCATATTTCAAGTGCTCAACAGCCACATACCACTATCAACTACTATACTAGGCAGCACAGATACAGAACATTTCCACCATCATAGAAAGGAGTACTACTAGACAGCACTGATCTAGAGTTCGGGAGGCCAAGTGATGTAATGAATAACTAAAAGCCAAAGAGTCAGATGGGCTTGGGTGGAGATTCTTAGCAAGTGCTCTGACTTTTAGCAAGTCACTTAACTTCTCTAGACACCGTTCTATAAAGTGGAGTAATACACCCAACAGTGCAAGGCTGCTGAAAAGATCAGATGAAAATTCATGTAAACTGTCTAAAACATAGTAAACATTTGATAAACATTAGGTCTCTTCTGTAATGTGGGTGGATAATTTCTTTTTTTTTTCCCCTACAAGTTTATTTTATTTATTTTTTTGAGGAAGATTAGCCCTGAGCTAACTACTGCCGGTCCTCCTCTTTTTGCTGAGGAAGCCTGGCCCTGAGCTAACATCCATGCCCATCTTCGTCTACTTTATACGCGGGACGCCTACCACAGCATGGCATGCCAAGCAGCACCATGTCCGCACCCGGGATCCGAACCGGCGAACCCCGGGCCGCCGAGAAATGGAACATGCGAACTTAACCGCTGCACCACCGGGCCGGGCCCCTGGGTGGATAATTTCTTAATCTTTGATCTCAGCACTTTTAGATCTAGTTAGGTAATTACAAGAGCATCGGTTTGAAAATAAGAAGCTTACTATCCTGCTTGTCCAAAAGGCCAACGAGCCCCATGTTGTTAAATTCAACGAAAAATCTTTTAGCTCCTCATACCTTATTCAACTCTCATTGACACATGACCCTATTGACTACTCTCCCCCTGAAATACTCTCTTCCTTTGGTTTCTGTAATACCACATACCCACTACTCTGACCTTCACAGTATTCTCTGGGAGCTCACATTCCTCCAGTAAACTTTTTTTTTTTAATTTTAGAGGCCATTGCAATTCCCTTCTAGAGGTTTTTTTCCAAGTTATAATCCCTTCCCTATGCAAGTCCATCTATAGTTTCAACTACCTATATGTGACTCCAATTTTCTATTTCCAGCCCATACCTCACCTACAAATTTTAGAACCATATAACTAAATGCCTACAGAAATTTCCACCTGAAAGCTCCAAAGGTACTTCAAACCCAACATGTCAGAATCAAAAGATCTTTGGTCCTTAACTGGTACCACCATCAACCCAAAGTCATCTTTGAAATTTCTCTCTCCCTCACCTTCAATGTATCAAGTGAGGCCTATTGATCACAAATCCCATTCACTTTGCCCATCTCCACAATTCTCACTCTAATTCAAGCTATCCTCATCTCTTCTGGACTACTACTGCAAAAGCCTTGACAGATTTTCTCATGTTCACTTTTGTGCCTCTCTAGCCTTTCAATACATCACCACAATCTTAGTTCTGCCTTATGGAACTAGCAAAAATAAGTCTAATTTGGCTTCTAAATGATAACATTTTAAACAGTAAAACAGTATTATCACTCTATTCTTAGCCATGCATTCTTAGTTCCTTCTATATTCTAACAAATCAGTTTCAAGGTCACATTCTGTCACACTCTCCTTTAAAAATGTGGACCCCTGAACTGAAAATAACGCATGGACAGAAGTAACTTAGCAGTTCATGCAAAAGACTGAGACTTGCATAATCTAAAGTTTCAAACCACAATTACTATTTTTAACATTTTAATGTTTCCCAGCTGAAAGCATGTTAATTCATTAAATATTTATTGAGTACCTATTATATGTCAGGCATGTTCAGGTGTTTGGGGACAAAACAGTGACACAAACTGATAAACCATCTTCTCACAGAACTTGCATTAGCGTGAAGAAAAAAACAAAATAAACTTAAGTTAGTAAATTATACAATATGTTGGAAAATGATAAATGCTATGGGGAAAAATCTGGCTTAAAAAGGGTTAGGAAATGTGGGAGGAGAGCCTCCTGTTTTATACAGAGTAGTAGGAGAAAACCTCAGCTGCAGAGTAGAAATGTGGCTGGAGAAAGAGCGATGAGGTAATGAAGTCAGGGAGGAAGAAGAGTTTCGAAACACTCAGCCTGGTAGACCATAATAAGAACTATGGATTTTACTATGACTGAGAAGGGAAGCCATCTGACAAAAGAAGTGACATGACCTGATAAGTTTTATCAGGATCACTTTAGCTGTTGAGTGTTAAAGATTATAGGTAAAGAAATGTCATAGGGAGACTTTTTAGAAAGCTATTTAGAAAGCTATTTTACAAGTGAAAGATGATGGGGTTGTTTTTACACTTTATATTGAACTTTCATGTGCCTAAGCACTACAAATTAACAAAGCCACAACTTTAAACAAAATAAAAGACGATGGCAATGCAAAGAAGAGTTGGAAACAGCAAAAGAATGATACAGAGTCTCTGGGATCTACTCAGTGCTGTTAACACTTATCACCACATCAATGCAAGATAAGGTCCAACCCTATTAATTTATTCCTTGGAACACAGGACATAATTAAGAATTTAGGTTTTAGGCTTACTTCACTGAGCAAGGCAAGTCAAGATCCAATTTACATCACTAAAAGACGAAGGCAGATGATGGCAGAGCTTGCTAAAGGGAAGTTTACAATGAAAATTATTCTAGGGCTGACTCTTTTTATTACTTTTATGTCTGCCACTCTCTTTAGTTAGGTTTTACAACTCTCTCACTGATGTGCCTAAAAAGTCAGTATTAAGTCGAAGAGTAGTATAATATTGCACTCTGATTGCTAAAAGATGCTATTGATGATGAATCAATATCATCATGTAACTGCACTGATTCATCCTATCTCTGCTGATTAACAGCATAGCTTTTCAAGAAAATTGGCTAAGCAGTGGTTAGTGCTCAAAGGATGATGAGGGAGTTGACTGACCCCTGAAGAGTTTCAATCTTAATGCATGGGCCCCATTACCACCACCTAAAGGCATAAAAAATAAGTTTTCTTTAAGATATTCTCCAAGAATGTTTCAGGCAGCATATTTAGGAACAATTTTCCATTTTCTTCTACAGTCTTCTTCCCCCTTGACCATACTGAAGAATGTCCTGACAGCATGAATACACTCAGAGTAAGCAAACATCCATATCTTATCCCACTGAAATCTTAAAATGTACTCAAATTCTCAGGCAAAAAGGTCATTATCCGAATGTAGAATCGAATGATTATTAACATACTTGCAAGCACCAAAGAACATTACAGTGTAAAAAGTGCAGCTACAATAAGAATTGCCAATTAAAAAAAAAATCATATTGCATAAACACAATGAAAAGTAAATTCAGATTATCTTTGATGGCATAGTATAAAATGAAAGAAATCCAAAGACAACTTTAAAATTTCATCTCTTCTGTCCAGTAAGTTAAAACAACAAAAACAAAAATTCCCACAAACTTTTTACTGCAGCTCTTAACCAATAGCAAAAAAGGGAGACGATTAAGCCAACTGCCAAACAAACAGGAAAGAGAAAGCAATGGTCTGGAAAGAGACTTCATTACATAGCAAAATTGTAATACAATTACTAATAAAATACAAGAACCACCAGTTGTTCAAGAATGTTTTACCTTCAATATTCCACTGCTGAGCTAAATAGCATATTCATCAATTAACTTGTTTTAAAACGAGAAAATGCATCTATTAATATGCTTTTTCCAAAATTCAGTGAAAACCCCCAAATTGAGAAAATTTAAGATCAGCATTTACTAGCCAAAGCATTAAAATTTTTTTGATCAGTTTCACTTAAATCTCTTAGTTCACTGGTAGTACGGTAAAGATGTTAGTTAAAATGTAATCCAAAATGAATGAAAAAACGCTCAACTCGCAGACATTGTAATACACTACCGAAATATATTGGGGGTCTGTAAACTTCGACACTGGAATCTGTGACTGTTTTAATCAACTACTTTAAACCAGGCGTTTACTTTTAAAACAACTTTTCAAAACGTGTGTGGGTCGCAAGACCGCCAGCAATCTGTAAGAAATGTCTTTAATGGTTCTCAATTCTCAGGTCTGAGCAGGGGCGGCGACTGATTAAACTAAGTTTAGATCTCCCGGCCCTTTTGTTGTCAGCCCTGCGGACGGGTTTAAAAAGTGGGGACGGCAGAGTAGTTCGAAACACAGGGCATGGGGTAAACACGGATGCTCTGCAGCGCCGGCTCTTCCCCATTCGCGCACCCGCCGAGGTCACGGCGCAGTAAAGTTTGGTTTCACGAGCGGGCTCGGACGCCAGCGACAAAAGCAAAGTCTCCCAAGTACAGCGGCCCCGGGGGTCGGGGAGCGCCCGGAAGCCCAGCAGGACACGTTTCCACCGCAGGGAGGGGGTGCATGGCCGGCGACTCCGTCGTGGAGCCTCTCTCCTCCCCGCCGCCCCCCACCCCCCAAGACCCCGCGCCCGGGCGGGGACAGGCTCGGCCGGCGGGAGGCGGGTAGGCCACAAGGAGGAAATGGGACGGGGTGCCGACAGAGAGGCGACGGTGGCCGGGGCCGGGCCTCCCCCGCGAGGCAGCGAGAGAGAAGCAGGGCCCTCCCCACCGCGGGGTCCCCCGCCTCGAGGGGCAGCTGCAACTTTCCTCCAAGCGCAGGAAGCCGCCTGGGCCGCGCGGGATGCCGAAACTTTGTCGGCCCTCTCGGCGCCCCGGGCCCGCTCCTCCGCTCCGCGCCGGCCCGCACCCCCCGCCTCGCCCCGACAGCGGCCTGAGCCCACTCACCCCCGGAGCGGCCCGTGTTTACCTCAGGCCGAGGGCGACGTGCTTGCTCCGGCGGCGGTGGCGGCCCCACTGCAGGTCCCTAGGTCCCCGTCACGCCGCCGCCAAGTTCCCCAACATGGACTCCTTCGTCCGCTTGGAGGTGTTCCGGGGGCCGCTGGGGCGCCGGCTCGGCCGGCCGGGTCGGCAGGCGGCGGCGGAGCAGGGAGCTGACCCCGGCTGTGCTGCTCCGCGCGGCTTGCGCCACCGCTGCTCCCCCTCCCCCGCCTTGTCTGGCCTCCTCCCTCCCCTCCCCGCGCCTCCCCTCCCCCCTCCGCTCCGCTCAGCCGCGCCGCCACATGTCGGCGCGCTACGGTGACGACGGCGGCGGCAGCACCCGCCACACTCTCGCTTTTCGCTCGCTCTGGCCCTGCGCGCACGGCTGCAGCGCTCAACGGGGCCGCCGGGGGGCGCCCACCAACCGCCGTTTGCGACAGAGGAACGTGGCGGGCGGAGTCACGTCACGCGGCCTGTGAGCGGGAGGGAGTACGGCAGAGAGTGGCGCGGGCTTCTGGGAAACATCTTCCCTGCCCCGCCCTCCTTTCTCGCTGTGGGCTGTGCGCATGCGCCGTCCCTGGAGCGCAGGAGTCCTCTCGGCTTTGGCGGCTCTGCGGGGCTAAGTCGCTGAAGACAATGAAGGAGGCTCCTGGGGACCTGGACGTGACGGAGTTTGCCGGGCATTTGTTATCCTATCTTTATGTTTATCTGACATTGAAAAGTGTTAATATGTTGTTCGGGGTTAGACTGAGTTTTCTCCCAGAGCCTTGCCCGCCTGACTACATCCTGTGGGGAGGCTGAAGTGTCCGTAACTTGTAAGCCCACCTCTTTCTTCCCTCCTGGGGGGGGCGTTTACAAACTGCCTAGGGCAGAGGTTTCCCTCGTGACTCACCGAACCTAGGCATATCCCCATGTCTTAATTCCCACAATAAGAAATTAACTTGATCACGATTGACTTTGTGGACCCCCACTTTGTGCTTGGGTAGTGACATGTGATCATCCATCAATAATGCGTCGGAGCCTCCAGTGGGAAACACGCGTGCCGTTGTCTATTCCTTCCCCGTTGGGCCGTCAAATCTTTTTTTTTTTCTTTTTTTAACCTCAGAAATACCTTTACAGACTGTTTTTCAAAGTCACTGACTCTTTAACTTCAGCGTTTCTCTTCCGGACCGTTTCTTCAAGTTCCTTTCTGCGCTTCCTGCTGTCAGTGTCCACCCCTCTTCCACCAGGTGGTCCTTCCAGTGCCCCCGCCCACGCCACTGTCCTGCCGACAGCTCCCGCGGGCTCAAGCTCTGTCCCCGGGCCGCCTGGCCGCCGTGGCTTACCCAGGTGTCAGTCACAGCCAGCCTCGCCGCTTGCACCTTCTCCTGTCGTCTGTCCCCTTCCTCTCTTTCTGTGCGCGCTACTCTCTCCTGGTCGCGCGGAGCCCTGTCCAGGATGACCTTCCTCCCCACTCTCTCGAGACTCCGCCGACTGGCCACCTCTCTGCCGCCCTTGCCCAGACAGGGCTGGTTGCCGTGTCCCCTGCTCCCCGCACTGTGAGGTCGCTTTTCTGGCATCCTCCTGCTATGCATCGTGTTTGGTCTACTCAGTGTCTGTGTCACGCTGTGAGCACTGGGACAATGTCTGATCACTTTCATAACTACAGCTCCTGGCACAGTGCCTGTCACTCCGTAATGACTTGGTAAATAATTGTTGAAGGAACGTAGGAATGGCAGCCTTGTCTCTTTCTATTTCGAAGTCTTTGGAGTTTTACCATGTATAGTTTTTGATACGAGGTTTGGGGTTTAGATGGGCTTTACTGTGTTTGGGATATTGGAAGAAACAATGATCTGGAGGAGAGAAAATGCTTTCTTCTGATGGAAGAACGAAATTCTTATGAAAGGCCTTTCCCTGTCACTACCAGAGCAAATGGTACATTTTACAGACTGTTAGAAAGGATGATTAAGATAATCACTGAAAACTTTGTTTAAAGAATTATATGATATAACCGAATCGACGAGCACTGTTATGAGCAGAATAAGAGTGTAGCTTTTTTGCGGACACACACACCTCTTCACCCTAGAGAATCCGACCTCTGGGAGTGTAAGTTCAGATAGAAGCTTCTGGTGCAAGATTCTTCTGTGTGTATTTTATGTAAAAATCTCTTGGTTTGTTTTTGGGAAAATGTTCTCTCTTAAAATTTAATTAAAGGTCAAATGATAACATTTGCCAAATAGAAAACGGTAATTTTTTTTTTTTCTGAGGAAGATTAGCCCTGAGCTAACATCTGCTGCCAATCCTTCTCTTTTCACTTAGGAAGACTGACCCTGAGCTAACATCCGTGCCCATCTTCCTCTGCTTTATATGTGGGACGCCTGCCACGTCATGCCTTGTCAAGCAGTGCCATGTCGGCACCGGATCCGAACCACCGGCCGCCGAAGTGGAACGTGCGAACTTAACCGCTGTGCCACAAGGCTGGCCCCAGAAAACTGTAATTTTTAAATTGACAATAATACACTGTTTCAGCAAAACTAAACAGTATAATCTTTGATATATTTATTCACTGGCAGGTAATAAATTTTTCACTTTTTTACAGTTGGCCTCCTATGTATTAGATGAGCATATTTTAAGAGAAAAATGCTCTTACTGCTAATCTGCTCGTGGTTTCTACTTCCATGTGTAAATAGAAAAGAGGGTGGTGGTTTGTAATAGGCTGTCTCTTGCCTCCCCAGGGAAAAGACTATATATATTTCTGTACATGCAACATCCTCCTAATTATATTTGCAATCACGCTGTGTTATTCTCTCTGTCATTTCAATATTTTTTATTTACAATATAACAAAGAGATACAGAGTTTTAAATAAATAAAAGATGAACTATAAAATGCAGGAGTAAAGATTGATATACCAACCATCACTGTCAACATTTTAGATTTGATTATAACATAAAAAACACAAATGATAGTCATCATAAAACAAGCGTCAACTGAATGCCCCGTTGGTGTTTTGCACTTTACCAGGCACTGAAAATATCAAACCTGTCACAGAACAACAGAAACCTATAGTGGCATCTTTAGAAATGAAGTATAGTCAGTGTGCTGATTTTGACATAGCTTTATCAAAGATAAATGCTATTTCTAATTTAACTATTATGAGTTGAATACAAAATAAAATTCAACTTAAGAAGGGGAATCAAAGTAAAAAGACACTGGATTAAGTGTGAAACATGCTTCTAATATGAGCTCTATCACTTAAGACCTTTGCAGTTTTGAGCAAATCGCCTAATTTTTCTGGTCCTCAGTTTTCGTATCTATTACAGTGGGAGTTTTTGTTTTAATGATCTCTGTGGCATTTTTATAAAAGAAGTGTATGAATTCAAAGGATGTACAGTTTAAGACTCTTATAAGCAAAACATGACCAAATGTACAATATCTTTGTAAGGAATAAAAAATGCGTGCTATGAGGAAAAGTTAGTTGACAGGAATTAAAAAAAAAAAAAGCCAATGGTTTATTTCTCTTTTCACAACTGTGAAGAATTTTAATCAGGATGATACTGATTATTATCTAATTGTTTTCTACGTGGAATTAAGTTATTTCAACAAAAATCAGTTGGGTGTCTACTCCCTGGGAGGTGCCGTGAGGTGGTTATAGATGAATGAGCAGTGTCTCAGAGACAGTTTAGTTGGTACAGATAAGACAAGTACAAAAACAAACTAAGGAAGAATATAAATATCATAAAAGGAATAAAAACAAAGTGCTGGGTGGGGGAAGGGAGAGAATACAAAAAGGACCAAAGACAGCTTCATAAAAGAGCAAATCTGAACAAAATATAGGCAAGTATTATTCCAAATTTGAAGACTTCAGTTTCTCTCCGGTTGGTGTCCCGTTCTCCACAGCACCTCATCCACATTTTCCTCACTCCTCTGAAGTCTCAGCCTCACAGTCACTCCTGCCGAGCCTCGCAACCCTGAACCCAGCAAAAGAGCTTACTGCGGGAAGATCTTATAGGAAATAACTTCCTCAGCATCTTTCCCTGCACCTGCAAGGGCTGCCTACAACTGTCCGTGACTGTCCATATCCACATACACTTGTTTTCCTCCATCACAGGGGAAGAACTATCTCTTCTCTTGCTTAGGCTTGGCTTTCTACTTGTGCTGTGGATCTGGGTTTTTTGCAGATGTTGGGATTTACGGGCCATCAACATTTCTAACACTTTGGGACCTGACATAGGGCTACTAACTTTTTAATCTTGACAAATAACAGTATACTTAAAAACAAAGTCCTCCCATCTCTTATCACCATGATTTCCTAAAAGAAATGCCTTTGCAACACCAAAAACCTAAATTTTATGAACTATTTATTTGCATTTCCCTGGAGAAACTTGAAGCCATCATAGCCCGGGTTCATTTGAGACTTTCCTCTGAAACAGATCCCCTCCATGCCCTCAGGGCCCGCTCCATGGGTTACTCTGTCTTTAATAGTCTCCAGTCTCTTCTTTCCTGGAGATTAATTTATTTCTCTTCTCTCCAAATCTAAAAATAGTTTACATTTTAAGACTGCTTCCTCATTTCACTTTCTATTCACTTTTAAAAAAGATAATAAGCATTCATTTTAACAATTCAAACAACACAGAAGTATATAAAGTATATTTGGAAGTATCTAAAGAGAAAGATAAGTTTTCCTCTCCCCATCTCAATCCTAGATAAAAACCAATGTTCAAAGGTTGATGTTTCTCTCTCTACTTTTTCCATTGTTTATAGAAACATACATAGAGAGATTTTGACTTTGATTTTTGCAAATAATGAATCACACCATATATATTTTTCTGCAACTTTCTTTTTCTTACTCAATAGTTTATCATGGATACTCTTTTTTTTTTTTTTTTTTAAAGATTTTATTTTCTCCTTTTTCTCCCCAAAGCCCCCGGTACATAGTTGTATATTCTTCGTTGTGGGTTCTTCTAGTTGTGGTATGTGGGACGCTGCCTCAGCGTGGTTTGATGAGCAGTGCCATGTCCGCACCCAGGATTCCAACCAACGAAACATTGGGCCGCCTGCAGCGGAGCGCGCGAACTTAACCACTCGGCCACGGGGCCAGCCCCTATCATGGATACTCTTTTATCTAGCTCATTCTTTTAACTAGCTGCACAATATTATATAATATTAATGTACCATGACTTTTGAAGCCATTCCTTTACTGATAGATAATGCAGATTTTTCCAGATTTTGTGCCATGATAAACAATGCCAGAATAAGTATCCTTACACTATACATGTATCTTTTTTGAATTGTCAATTTTTTTCTGTAGAATTGAATCCTTAAAAGAGATTTAAGGATGCACAAAAGATATGTGCATTTATTTTAATAGATACTGCCTGTAGAGGGTGTGTATTGTTTTGTTTTGTTTTGCCACCTAGCATCCAACTCCTCCTTTTCTGGTAATAGCACCTCAGTTTTCTTTAGATGAATAGTCCCCCTTCTCTCTTAATCTGTGGGGTTACATATGGTATTGACTCCTCCACTGGCTTCCATATTTGGTCAATGAGAGTATAATATCCCACTAATTATAGTGTTCTAGAGTTCAAGGATGGGCGCATGACTCAATTCAGGCCAATAAGAATTAAATCAAAGACTTTTCTTCTCCACTGGACTTGTTGCTGTAAGTGTGTAAGTTCTCTTCATGAAGAGAGACCTTTCCTGAAAATGACTTCCACTCAGAGGAAGGCAGAACTAAGACATGGAAAGAAACTAGATTCTAATGATAACATTTAGGTAGATTTGGTCCAGCTATGTATAGATTTTCAGTTGTGTCACTATAAATAACTTTTGGAAGGGGGCATTGAGTGGGGTTTTCTGTTACTTGTGACCAAAGATGTCTTGAGTGACACACTGCCAGATTACCTCTAGAATTATTGCAGCTCACACTCCAATCAAAAGGTAGAAGAATGTCTGTATCTCCATCTCTTGCCAGTACTGAACATGAATCTTAAATGTTTGTCAGTGTAATATGCATTAAATGTTATCTCACTGTTATTTTCATTAGTGCTTCCCTGACTACTAGTGGGGTTGACCTTCTGTTCATATATTTTTGGGCTGTCCATAGCCTTTGTATGTTTTTATATTAAGTAGTTTGTCTTCATCTTTCTTTGATCTTGTTATAGGATTCCTTTTAAGTTAGAGTTCTTAACTCTCAATGTTCCATACATGTAGGTACTATTTTTCTTTTCATAATCATCTTTTGACTTTGCTCATGAAGGCTTTTGTCATAAGAAGGTTTTAATTTTTATATTGTCAAATCTGTCCATTCGTTTAAACCCACTGCAAACCCACTTTTAAACCCACAGCAGTTAGGCTTATGTCACCACCACTCCATTGAAGCTGTTCCTGGAAAAAGTCACCAGTGACCTCACTTACCAAATACAATGACCTCTTTACAGTCTTCATCAAGCAGTTGTTATCTTGTATTGTCTGCCTACTGTGTACCAGGCTCTATGCTAGGCGCTGGTGCTATAAAGATAAATAAGATACTATCCTTGTCCTTAAAGAATTTACAGTTTAGTGCAACAGTCAAGCATAGGAACACAACTTCAATATGTAATTGATGCTGATGGTGAGTTTGTGTTATGGGCTGAATTTTGTCCTCTCCAAGTTCATGTATAGAAATTCTAACTCCTGTACCTCAGAATGTAATTGTATTTGGAGATAAGGCCTTTAAAGAGGTGAGTAAGTTCAAATAAGTTCTTTTGGGTAGGTGCTAATCCAGTATGACTGGTGTCCTTATAACAAGAGATTAGGACACAGACATGTGTGCACAGAGGAAAAACCGAGTGAAGGCAGAAGGAGAAGATGGCCATCTACAAGCCAAGGAAAGAGGCCTTGGAAGGAACAACCCTGCCAACACCCTGATCTCGGGCTTCTAGCGTCCAGCTGTGTGAGAAAATAAATTTCTCTTGTTTCGACACCCGATCTGTGGTACCTTGTTTTGGCAGCCCTAGAAAACTAATAGTTTGTCCCCACAACATCCCTTCCATCCTACCTCCTTGTGTTTCATCCATGTGGTTGTGGAGGGAAAAGATTAAAGTATACCACGAATCCCAGGAATGAACTTTGATTATTTCAAACCATTCATGGTAATCTCATACCTCCTGCCACAGTGAGTGGTTTAGGAAACCCAGACTTTGGCCAGTTTGTGTCAGTGAAACTGAAAAAGAGCTGGTGACTCAGAAAGATTTTTCCTTCTTCTTCAAACAAAGATGCTAAAGGCCTGCTCTTTCATCCATTTGGATGGTGAAGGTTGAGAATATAAACCCTGGAATTACTTCAGCTACTGTCATTGTGACCAGAGCCAGCTTTAGAATACTGCCACTTCTGTGGAAGGCAGAGCAGAGGAATGGAGCAAAACTGGGTCCTTGACATCATTAAGCCACTAAATCAAACCAATCCTGATACCTTCCTAGTTATGTGGGCCAATAAATCCCCTCCGTTATTTAAGCAATTTTGATTTCTTTTTAAACTTACAATATAAAAGGTACTAACAGTTATAAGATACACAGGGAAGGGAACCTATCTCAGATTAAACTCCCTGGGAAATACACTTTGAGATGAAGATGGGGGCGTAGGAATTTCACTGGGGAGTGCTCTTAGAATCCACCTGTAGAAAGAGTAAAGGAAGCAGGATTGGGCAAAGGAAGAAGTTGAACTGTGATGCAGTCCATCAAAGGCTTTAGCCATTCCTATAGGAAGCTCTGAAGACTTTATGCTGCCTCACTGAGCTTTCATTTTGGCAGGACCCAGAAAGGTAAGGTGGTCCTCTTGAGTCATGGGTAAGTTCTGGAGAAAGATTCACTTGAAAGCTATCAGCCTCTGATACTTCCAGCAACTGTTGGAATGACTGTTTCAGTCCTGGATGGGGAGATCTCTGGTACCATGATATCCATGACTGTCTACCCCTTTACGTATAATAAGTTCTATGAGCAGCTCTTCCAAACTTCTCTTGGGTCTCTTTTCCTGGAGAAACTTACTAGAAAAGGGTTGGTGGGATTAACTACAGCCCTTGAAGCTGCTCTTGGGGCCATAATTGAAAGTGGTCATCTCCTTCCTCTGCCACCCATTCTAGATTCCTCTTATCTTCTTCTGGTCTAGGTAGCTTAGTGCAATGATTCAGATCCTCTTCACTGAGGGGCCTGACCCTTTAATCACCAGATCCTTCTCAAGTTGTGGCTGCTGCATTTGTCCATGTTCCATCTAAATTGGGCAAGTGAAAGCCCAGACACCCCAATGGACTACCTGAGTATCAAACATATTCTTTCCTGTCCCTATTGTGTAACAGTTGTCCTACTGAAGATCAGGGTCAATTATCCTTGCTTGATGGTTTCTTGGAATGAGGAGCCTGAAGTGACCAGGCAGCAGCTGGAGTTTAAAGGGACTCTTCCTGTGTCCCCTAGTGGAAGCATTTCCCCCCCCCCCCACCCCGGTAGCCAAAACCTCTAACCTCCGGGAAAAGAAGGTTAAAAATTCCCCAAGATGCAGTCTATACCAAAGTCAAAATATAATGATGTACACTTGAAATTTATATAATGTTATAAACAAATGTGACCTCAATTAAAAAAAATTTTAAAAATTCCCCAAATGGATCACTGGGAATCAGTATACAGAAATACTCCTACTTCCACCCTTCTGCTACTGGACTCATATATTCTCCCTATTGGGGACCCTGTACATATGATGAATATCAATTCAGGGTGTACCTTGAGTCCTGGAGGTGGTTCTCCTCAAGGTATCCTTTGCAAGCTAGTACCTCAGCTCAATCTTCAACAGGTCATACCAATGCTCTATCAGTCTAGCAATTTGTCTAGGTGGCGTAGTATATGAATGGATCAGGAGATCCCACGGTTGTGCACCCATTGCTGTACCAACTCCTAGACTGGTGGGTCAAACACTTTAGACTCAGTATTACTGGCTAAGACCCTTCAGGCAGGTGGTCTAACTTGGAATATGTTTAAATTCCAGTCAAGATAGATTAATACTACTTCCAGGATGGAATAGGTCCAGTGTAGACAATTTGCCACCAAGTAGCTGGTAAGTTTTCTAGAGGGATGGTGTCATACTAGGGGCCAAGCATTGGTCTTGGTAGCTGGCAGGTTGGTTATTTGACAGTGGCAGTAGATAGATATGCCTTGGTAGGTGGAAGCCCATGCTACTGGGCCCATGTATAACTTCCTTTCCTGCCCCTATTCTTAGCACATGCCTGTTGGACCAACACTGATGTAGCCAATGGCAGAGACTTACTGATATCTTCTGGACAAGTCATTGTTTCTTGTGGTGGTTTAGTGCCTCTTCTGTGATGGATGCTGTCTGTTGGGCATTAACATGTGAAACAAAGATCTTCACATTTCATGTCCACTTTTATAGATTCATCCACATGCCTCTTTCCCAGACCTCTTTATCTCCCGTCTTTCTCCTTCCAGACTCTAACCAAGCAGACAAGGGTTTTGCCAGTGCCTATACTTTCCACACAAAGTAAATGACCAAATGCACAAGCCAAAACTCTGCCCACTTAGAGGTATTCCCCGTCACTGCTATTTTGCAGGGCATTCCTTAGTGGCTGCCTGTGGCACTTGGACATTGGGACTGCCACGTTTAGGTCCCCTGCATCCTACAACAGCAATGGAAGAAGGGAAGGCCAGGCCAAGCAGGAAAATAAAAAGTCTTTATTGGCCCTAGACCAGGAGTCCATGGGTCTTGAGGACCTCTTGGTATTTGTCAACTGTCTTCTCCATATTCTTCTCAGCTTGCTCCCTCAACCTCATGAGCTGCTGCTTACTTAGTAATCCATCTCGCCGTTCTCCTTCCTCCTGTCTTCCAGGGTGGCTGTCACTGTCTATACTTCCAGGCTACCTTGTGAGCTAAGTGCCTCAGCTCAGCAAACTTCCGAGTAGACTTCAGATGCACAAGCTTGGGGAAGTAAAAACCATCATGCGCTTTTTCTTCTCAAGAGGTCGGGGGGCAAGTGTGGGATCCCATCGAATACCTTCAGGCTGTCCAGGGCAGCATGTCTCATTGGTCTTGAGCAACAAAATGTCTCACATGGTTCCCCCGAAAGATGCAGCTAGGTGCCCGGAAGGGGTAGGGTACTAGAAGAGATAGGACCCACAGGACTAGTTGGTGTTTGTGCATTTGTGTTAGAAGACCAGGTACTGCAACTTCTATCTGTAGAAATTGCCAGAAATTTGGATGCCCTAGCACCGCATGACCACCACCTTCCTGCCTAGCAGTAACTACTTGGCCACGATGATCGCCTGCCAACCCAGGAAATGGCCTCTGCTATCCAAGTACCAGGACCTCCCCCCGCCCCCCATCTTTGGCAGTTGTTTGGGAAAGGCCAGGAACTATTCTGCAAAGGGTACATATGTCTCCACTGCAGATGACATGACCTCACTCCAGAACCCTAGGGATCTGTGTTGTTAAGTACCCAGTGGGGCTTGCCATAATTTTTACGCAGATGAGAAAATTCAACTGTACAAATACATAGGGAAAAAAGCAAAAGTCCTTACAAATCTCATTTCCTGTCAAATCATCAACATCCTGGTGAGCAGCTTTTTAGACCTTTACACATTTACATAAATAAAACTACTTGAGTAATTGCTGTTTTACAATCTGCCTTTTGATTCAACAATATGTCAATGAATCTAGATATATATCATTCCTTTGTTTGGATATGTCATAAATTATTTAACCAGGTCGCTGTAGATAATGAGTTCTAAACTGGGTGGTACTGCCCTCTAGAGTATGTTTTGTGTCTAGAGAGTCAACCTATTGAATCATATTATTTTTTATATTGAAATGCATAGTATTTTGTTACAAATTACTTTCCATTTATTTCTCTTTTATATTACAGTTAGGTATATTTTGTTGTAGGTATGTATGGCTTTCATTTCAGGACTGTAAAGGGAGTGTTACAAAATATTTATTATAAAAAAGGGACTGAATTGGCTAGGGTTGAGAAGCATTGCCTATAGATGGACATAGAGTATTTCTAATTTTCGATGTTATGAAACATGTTCTGGTGAACACCTATATTCATTCATCTTTTGGAGTGGGTTTGCTACGTTAAAGGGTATGCATATTTAAAATTTTGACACATTACAAGAATTTACCAATACACTAACAGGACGTGAGAGTACCAGTTCCCTCATATACTCACCAACAGCAATCCTGATTTCTCCTCCCATAAGAGCTAGACAAAACTTTCTTAAAACTCGTATTTATGTCCTGGGGTAAATCTAGAGTCCTCCCCATGATTCTGAAAGTTCCAGGAACTTACTTTATTTCTAGTCACTTCTGGGTTTAATTTCTGACTTCAACTGATTTCACTTTCTCTTCTTTTCTTAAATAACATCTATATTGAGATATACTTCCCATACCATACAATTCACCCATTTAAAGTGTACCATACAATCGTTTTTGATATATTCAGTTATGCAACCATCATCACAATCAATTTTAGGACTTTGTTTTCATTACTCCTCTCCCCCAAATCCCATACCTATTAGCAATCACTCCTCTTTCCAAGCCCCCCTCCTCCAATCCTCTAGCCCTAGACAATCGCTAGTCTACATTCTGTCTCTAAGAATTTGCCTATTCTGGACATTTCATGTAACCAGAATCATAAAATATGTGGGTTACTGTGACTGGCTTCTTTCACTTCATGTAATGTGCTCAAGGTTTATTCATGTTGTCGCATGTAGCAGTCCTTCATTTCTTTTTATTATTACATGTCTTTTTATTGTTGAATAATATTCTGGTTGTATGAATATACCATATTTTATTTATCTATTCATCAATTGATAGCTATTTTGGTTGTTTCCACTTTTTGGCTATTATGAATGATGCTGTTATGAATATTCATGTACAAAATTTTGTGTGGAAATATGTTTTTATTTCTCCTGGGTTTATAAGTAGGAGTGGAATCGCTGGGTCATATGGTAGCTCTATGTTTAATCTTTTGAGGAACTTCCAAACTCTTTTCCAAAGCAGCTGCCCCATTTTACACTCCCATCAGCAGTATATGAGGGTTCCAATTTCTCCATACACTTAGCACTTGTAATTTTCTGTGGTTTTGATTATAGCCATTCTTTTCAGTGTGAATTTGTATCTCATCGTGGTTTTAATTTGCCTTTTCCTAATAGATAATGATGTTGAACATCTTTTCACGTGCTCATTGGTGATCTGTGTGTCTTGTTTCGAGAAGCGTCTGTTCAGATCATTTGCCCATTTTTAATTGGGCTATTTGTGTTTTATTATTGAGTTATAATAATTCTTTATATATTCTAGATACAAGTCCTTTATTGTATATTTGCTCTGCAAATATTTTCTCCCATGCTGTGGATTATCTTCACTTTCTTGATGGTGTCCTTTTAAGGACAAATGTTTTTAATTTTGATGATGTCCAATTTATCTGTTTTTTTCTTTTGTCGCTTGTGCTTTGGTGTCATATCTAAGGAACCATTGCCTAAACAAAGATCACAAATATTTATGCCTATGTTTTCCTCCAAGAGTTTAAAAGTTTTAGCTCATACATTTAGTTTTTGATCCATTAATTTTTGTATGTGTATATGCATAAATTTTGTGTTTATGCAACTTTAGTCTTTTGCTTGTGGATATTCAGTTGTCCCGACATCATTTGCTGAAAAGACTTCCTTTCCCCATTAAATTGTCATGGCATCCTTGTGTGAAAATCCATTGACCGTACATGTGAAGTTTTATTTCTGGAGTCTCAATTTTATTTTATTGATCTATATGTCTGTCCTTATGCCAGTTGATTTTACATCTTGATTACCATAGCTTTGCAGTGAGATTTGCAATTGGGAAGTGTAGGTCCTTCAACTTTGTTCTTTTTCAAGGTTGTTTTGGCTATTCTGGGTCCTTTGAATTTTCTTATGAATTTTGGGATCAGCTTGTCAAATTCTGCAAAAAAAGGGAGCTGGAATTTTGGTAGCGATCAGGTTGAATCTACAGATCCATTTGGGGAGTAGTGCCGTCCCAATAGCACTAAGTCTTCCAATCCAGCACACGGGATGCTTTCCCGTTTATTTAGGTCTTCATGAGTTTCTTTCAATACGTAAGTTTCATACTTTCTGGAGTACAGGTTTTGCACTTTTTTGGTTAAGTTTATTCCCATTTTATTCTTTTTTTATGCTATTGCAGATGGAATTGTTTTCTTACTTTCATTTTCATATTATTCATTAAAAATGAATAGAAATACAAATGATTTTCGTGTATTGATCTTGTATCCTGCAATCTTGCTGAACACACTGATTCGTTCTAATAGTTTTTCAGCGGATTCCTTAGAATTTTCTATTTACAAGATCATGTCATCTGTAAACAGAGATAGTTTTACTCTCCCTTTCCAATCTGGATGCCTTTTATTCCTTCTTCTTGCCTAATTGCCTTTGCTAGTATGTCCAGTAAGATATTGAATAAAAGTGATGAGAGCAGACATCCTTGTCTTGTTCTCGACCGTAGGGGGAAATATTCAGTCTTTCATCATTAAATATGATATTAGCTGTGGGTTTTCATAGAAGTCCTTTATCAGATTGAAGAAGTTCCTTTCTATTCTTAATTTGTTGAATTTTTTTTTTATCATGAGGGGTGTTGGATTTTGTCAAATGCTCTTTCTTCATCTGTTGAGACAATCATACCATTTTTGTCCTTTATTCTGGTGATACGGTAAATTGTATTAATTGATTTTTTGGGTAGTGACCACTTTGCATTTCTGGGATAAATCCCACTTGATCCTGGTGTGCAATCCTTTTAATATGTTGCTGGAATCAGTTTGCTAGTTCACCTCTGTGTTTTGCAATTGATTTTTCATCAGTGTTCAAGTTTGAGCCCAAATATGGGGCATGGCTGCTTCTCCTTGATTTTCCTCCAAATACCACTGTAATGATCATTTCTCATTCATTCTGGTACCTGGAATCCAAACTCCTTATGACTCTTGGTAGGGAGCAAAGTCCATTTCTCACTATAAGAATTAAAACAATTCACTTTTGCAACCTCCCTTGGCACTAGGGCAGAGGCATATGATCAATCAGACACACCTTAGTTTGTATATAATTTGGGATCTAGTGACACTAAAAGTGGGGTGAAACTAACTCTCTCTCTCTCTGCATAGTGATAAGTGTTTCTCTACCAGAGCCAGACTTGAGGCATGATTTGGGTGTTTTTTCCAGCTGCTTGGTACAAAGCCTAGTTCTCTAACCCTCCCAGTGCTTTGGGGGGCTGCCCAATATCCTTTTAATAAATCCATTTTTTCTTAACTTAGACAGAGTCTGCTTTTATTCATGGCAACTAGTGGCCTTGCCAGATAAAGGCAAGACATTACTGTTACTTGACTTATACTACTAATTCAGGAGATGATGTCAGAGATTGTATCAAAGAGCCATACAGTAAATAATTTAAAATTGAATATTTGACTTCCCCTTTTTAAGAAAGAACCTTGGCCATTTTCCCCAACATGAGCTCCAGCCTTCAACAAGGTACTTTATTCCATTTTCTTTAGTTTTTCTTCTCTCCACCCCATCCCAAAATTCCTGTTCATTTCTTGAGTGCCTTATCTAATTCTGTTTTCTCCTGCCAATCTCAAATAAGTCCTCGAGATATTTTCACAAATAAAAAGACAGCTCTTTTCTTAAAGCAAACTAGTCACATAATTTTTTTCATTTCAACACATTAGATATTCCATGTTATTTTGTCCTAACTTATAAAAACTTGCATTTGATGGATTATTCCATTTTTTAAAAAAATTGGAGACTAACATTTCTTCTTTGGGAAATTACCTGTGATTTTACTCATCTTTTTCTCTTAGAACATTTGTCTTTTTCTTGTTGTTTTGTAAATTCTTTTAAGCTCTTTATAGACAGGGAATATTACTATATGATTATATATGTCACGAATAGTTTCCCCACGTTGTTATTTGGCATTTGGCTTTGTTTATGACGACGTTTTGTTTATTTGACCATGCATAAATTTTGGTTTTGCTTTTTGGGAAATAAAACCTTTCAAACTTTTCCTTTATGACTTTTAGATTTTGTGTTATGCTTAGAAAAGCTTCTCCCACTGCCTCTGGCCTCAAGACCATAAAAATGTTCACCTGTGTTTTTTTCTTCTCTGTAATTCATTAAAAATTAAGAAACTGGTGTCAAAAATGACCTGCACATGGTCATACAACTAATTAAAGGTAGAAATAGACTACAAAAAAGATGGCAGTCCTACCCAAGGCAGTTGTAAATAGTGGTACTTTGGTTAATTAAAAAAAATTTTTTTTAATGTTAAGTGATATTTTTCACCCTTTAAAAATTCTGGCTATTTTCTAGAAGCTCTTTATGAAATACAAAGAAAATACTCTCTCAAACACTGATAATCCAAAAGATGCAGTGGGATTTATTAGGCAAATGTATACTCACCCTTGAGAAATTCCTTTATTAAGACACCTGGGAAAATTTGCATCAGTTTAATAAACAGCCACTTCTCTGAAGTCCCATTGCCTTAGAGCTGCCTTATAATAGTTAGAGCCAACAGAAGGCAGAGTATTCAAAAAAGCTACTATATTCTTTCTTAAGATGGTATTTGGATGTACAAATTATTTATACACTCATTTTCAGCTGACAGCAATACTTTTGCCAGCTTAAGTTCTTATTAATATATTTTTTAACTATTTATCAGAACCTGTGAAGAATTCTTATATCTTGTTATTTTTATCAAGTGTATTTGCACACCTCTCAAACTAGCAGAATGTTAACATTCAATAGATATAGATGTACATATTTTCTCAATTCACAGTATGAGTTTCACTGATTTCTGCTTTCTATTATAGACTTATTTTTTAAATAATATAACAAAAATCTGTAAGGCGAGGTCATTCTCAGAAAGATCTGTTAGTATACAGACAGGCAATAATTGGTTATTTTCCAAATTACATCTTTTCTTAGGTGAATTTGGGGTTTCAAACTAATCTAGTCTTGATGCTTTCTGTAATAGTGAAAAAACTTTTAAATACAGTCTTTACTTTGATTAAGTTCTAACATCCAAGAAATATCTTCAGAACCTGCCTCTTTAGAGTACACCTGTATTTTTCAATAAATGTGCAGTGAATTGTGTTCTCAATTTTTTTCCTTCCAATAATTATGATGAACATTCACCAACAGCACAGCAGCTCTGGAATAGAGAGCAGGAGAAATAAACAATCATCCTGCTCATACAATAATTTATTTCATTTATTCAAGTTTTCTTTCAATATTTCTTCATATGCTATATATGGCATATAGTTACAATGCAAATGTTCATAATTTTTTTGTTTTTCTGTTATTATTGTCATAAAACTTTTGATGTTGCCATTTGATTGACATGAATTGCATTACCACAACATTCCTATAAGAATGTTTCACAATTTAATTAATTATTGTTTTTCTTTCCAGCTACCAGAATATTTCTATTATGTCTTTGTTGTTTAGATTTTGCATACTTTAAAAAGGATTTGAGCCTGTATAAAAACACAACAAAGATTATTGAAATAGAACTAAAGAAAGCTTTGTAAAGGGCTTAATAAATAAATATGCTAAAAATCAGTGTTAATTTAATTAAATAGTTCTAAGTTTCATTCCAGAATATGCTTTCATGCAACTGTGTCTATGATAAGACAACACAGGCAGAAAAGTGTGAGCTTCCACGTACATAAGTGTGAGTCTACAGACATTTGAGGGTGAATGTTTCATTTACAAATATATGTACTTCCAGCTGCTCTAAAATCGAAGCTTCCATTTTATTTAATACTGTCTTTGTCAGATTTTGTATTTGAGTAATGCTGGGCTCATAAAATGAGTTGAGAAGTGTTCCCTTATTCTCTAATTTCTGAAAGGTTTGTATAACATTAGTATTATTTCTTCCTTCAGCATTTGATAAAATTCACCAGTGAATCCATATGAACCCAGCGTTTTCTTCAAACGAAGTTTTTATATAACAGATATAATTTCTTTTTGTCTTGTGTCAAATTTGGTAAGTTGGACTTCTCTTTTGCTTTCAACTTATCTGCATACTTACCTTTTAAGTGTCTCTTGTAGAGAGCATATGGTTGGGTGTTCCTTTTAAAAAATCTCTTCTGGGGGTCCAGCCCCTTGCCTGAGTGGTTAATGTTCTGTGCGCTCTGCTTCAGTGGCCCAGATTCACAGGTTTGGATCCTGGGTGCAGATCTACTCCACTCATCAGCCATGCTGTGGAGGCATCCCACATACAAAGTAGAGGAAGATTGGCACAAATGTTAGCTCAGTGTGAATCTTCCTTACCAAAAAAAAAAAAAATCTATTCTGACAATCTTTGTTTTTTAATTAGATTGTTGTCTGTTCATATTTAATTCAGTTCTTGATGTGGTTGAACTTGGGTCTACCATTTTATTACTTTGTTTACTTTTTGTCCTCTCTATTTTTGGTTCCTGTCTTGACTTATTTTGGATTATTTGACTATTTTTTAGAATTCCACTTCATTTTACCCAATGTTTTTAAAAATTTTATCTAAAATTTATCTTGTCTTTTTAGTTACCTTTTTGCCTTTTTTTAGTAGTTGTTCTAGGGATTACAATGTATATCTTTAATTTTTCACAGTCCACCTTGAATTAATATTGTATCACTTTACATAAAATACAAAAACTTTGCAATTGTGTTGGTTCATTTTCCCACTCTCTACTGTCCTTTTGACTATAGTTATCATAAGTGTTATGCTTACATATATTAAAAATTCCATAAGAAAATGTTATAGGGGGCTGGCCCCATGGCCGAGTGGTTAAGTTCCCGCGCTCCACTGCAGGCGGCCCAGTGTTTCGTTGGTTCGAATCCTGGGTGCGGACATGGCACTGCTCATCAAACCACGCTGAGGTAGCGTCCCACATACCACAACTAGAAGGACCCACAATGAAGAATATACAACTATGTACCGGGGGACTTTGGGGAGAAAAAGGAAAAAATAAAATCTTTAAAAAAAAAGAAAATGTTATAATTTTTGCTTTAAATTATCCTAAGTATTTTAAAGAAGTTAAGAGGAAAATAGCCCTTTATATTTATGCAGAATATTTATCCAGATATTTACCATTGCTAATGATCTTCATTCCTTCCTGAAGATCCAAGATTCCCTCTGAAGTCATTTCTCTTCAGCTAAAAAAACCTCCTTTAGCATTTCTTGTAGTGCAAATCTACTGGAGGTAAATTCTCTTAGTTATCTTTTATCTATGTTTTTATTGTGCCTTCATTCTTGAAGGGTATTTTCACTGGATATAGAATTCTGTTTGAAAGAGTTTTTTTTCTGTTAGTACTTTGTGTTCCAATATCTTTTGGTATCCATCGTTTCTGATGAGAAGTCAATCATCTATCACCTCATCATCCTCCTATATGTTACACGTCATTTTTCTCTTACTGTTTTTCAAGATTTCTCTTTATCTTTGATTTTCAGCAATTTGACTATGATATGCCTAGCCATTATTTTCTTCATATGTATTAAGCGCAGGATTTGCTGAGTTCCTTGTATCTGTATTTTTATTTTCTTCACCAAATTGACTACATTTTCAGGCATTATTTTTTTCAAACATTTTTTTCTGCCTCAACCTCTCTATATTTTCCTTCTGTACTTTAATTTCATATATCTTGGACCTTTGGTATTGTCACACAGGTTCATAAGTATCTGCTCATTTTTTTATTATTATTATTTTTTTAGCTTTTATTTATTTCCTTTTTCTCCTCAAAGCCCCCCAGTACATAGTTATATGTTCTTCGTTGTGGGTCCTTCTAGTTGTGGCATGTGGGACGCTGCCTCAGCATGGCTTGATGAGCAGTGCCATGTCCGCTCCCAGGATTCGAACCAACGAAACACTGGGCTGCCTGCAGTGGAGCACGCCAACTTAACCACTTGGCCCTGGGGCCAGCTGTCTGCTCATTTTTTTAAATCATTCTTTTTCCGTTCTTCAGTTTAGATAAATTCTATTGATTTTTCTTTAGATTTATAGATTCTTTCCTTTGTTATCACCATTCTACTGTTAAGACCATGCTGTGAGTTTTTTGTTTCAGATATTGTATTTTTTCAATTCTAGAGTTTCCATCTGGTTCTTTTTCATAACTTTTATTTCTCTTTTAAGTCTTTCTATTTTTAGTATTTACAGTGTATTTTTCTTTACCTCCTTAAGCATGGTTTTAATAACTGGATTTAGTCCTTATCTGCTGGCTTAAGTTGGCTAATACCAACATCTGAGTCATCTTTAGATTGGCCTCCATTCTTTATCTTTTATCTACAGAATAGGACACATTTTCCTGATCCTTCGTATGTCATATGTTTCTATCATATCTTGAATATTGTGAATTTTATGTTGCGGAGACTTTGGATCCTGTTATAATCCTCCAAAGAGTACTGATCTTTTTGTTTGAGCATGCTGTTAACTCAGTTGGATTAAGACAGCAAACTTTGTCCTTTGGTGACAGCTCGAATCTCAGTTTAATTCTTTTGTACCTGAGCTATCTGCAGTGTGCTCGTAGTTCAGAGGTCAGCTAGAAACCTGCTTATATTTTAGATATAGAATTTACGGACCCTTCTTTGTTTCTCTCTTTTTTAGGATTCTACTCTTACCTTTTAATGACTCAGGTTGCCCTGAACTCTGTATTTTGTTTCTTCAGGCAAGAAACACAACAGATTGTTGGAGTCCTGCACATTGCCACAACTGTGGCCTGACTTCGGGCTAAACCATCTACCACCCCAAAATGTGAAATGCCTTGTGCCACTCCCTTTTCCAAATTTTTCAATTTTCTTCCGAAAACTACCTGTTGTTTTTGACTTACTCTCTAGAATCTTCAAGTATTTTATTTTGCTCAAAGTTTATAGCCGTTATCTGTAGAAGACTTAGTGTTTTAGGAGCTAATTCAGCTGTTTAAATAATTCTTTATTCAAATTTTTTTCTTTTGAAAAGATGTTTAAAAAATTCTCACAAATGCCCTCTGCAAACTGCGAAAGAACACAGACATGCAAAGAAAAGAGTTACTTCTTTTCTCCTCTCCTTGTCAACTCTCATCCACTGGAGGTATCTATTATTGACAAATATAGTCTATCTCCCTTCTCACCGGATCTCCAGACTCACACACAGTTACATTAAAATATAAAGGATGAGGGCCAGCCTGGTGGTTTAGTGGTTAATTTCGCACACCCCGCTTTAGTGGCTGGGGTTCGCAGGTTCAGATCCAAGGTGCTTGTCAGGCCACGCTGTAGCTGCATCTCACATAAAGCAGAAGAAGATTGGCACAGATGTCAGCTCGGGGCCAATCTCCTTTAAAAAAATAAAATAAAATAAAATAAAAAATAAAAGATTTTCCTTTTTAAGAAATGGAATCAAACTATACCCATTGTTATGCAGCTTTATTTTCTTAGAGTATCTTGGACAAATTTCTAGGTTAACATATACACATCTAACACATTTTTAATAACTTCAGAAGTCTAGATTTTTGATTGTCCGTAGAAAATATGGGAAGATAATGTCTTGAAGGTAGGAGTGGCATTTCGCATCAGGTCTTGCCACCTCAGACCCCAGCACCAGTCTGGATTAACAGAGAGAAAGAAAGAGCAGCCTCAACACTGATTCTAGGATTCTAGATGAAAGAAAACTAGGGTCTCTTTCTACAGAGGATTAGAGCCACTACTGTTGGAAATTGTATAGTGTCTTTCTTGTGCAAAGATAATTTCCTGAGAGCATTATAATAATCAGAAGAAAACAGAGAAGAGAATTTTCCATTATTAAAACAGCTGATGAAGCAGTTTTTATGACAACACTCTAGAGCTTTGTGTCACTGATCTCTTTTCCTTATATGGTGGGTCATTAGAGTCAACTGGGAGTAGACCCTGGTAAAATAGGAAACTAAGAATAATAGGACTGGATTTTTTAAAAAGACAGATGGTTTTATGACCATTTATGGAATCTTTAGCTGCAAATTATGTTTATCTTATCTATTGCCTGTCTAATCATATTGTCACTTGAAAAGTTCGAGGATTAAATTTTCCTAAATCTAACTTCAGTTGAGATCTTTATAACACATTTCATCCTTTTTTTTTTTCTTTTGGTCGTATAAAGATTTAACTCTTTTCCAAGAAATGAGACTTTTGCCTGAGAGATCTGTATGTGTCAGGCTGTTTAAACACAATCCCGGAACATTCATTCAGTACAAATATATATATTCAGATACCCAGATAGACTGACATTTTGATAGAATGGATTGAATTTGTTGTGCTGTTAATACAATTTAAAGCTTACTAGTGTTTCATCAAGATTGCTTTATGCTCTGGCGTGAGCTAAAGTAAAGGATCAGGGATTTTGGTTGCAGATATCAGAATCTAGTGTGTTTAAGCAAGAAGGGATTTATGAGAGGTTAATAGATAACTTATAAAATCTATGAGAGGGTCAGAGAACTAGATGTGGGTTACTGCACAGCCAGCAACAATAGCATCCAGGAGAAACATCCAACCACAACACAGGACTGCCCTAGCAGAAACCACTGCCACTGCCTCACTCTGATCAGCACCTGTTATACTGGGGACCAGATACCAGCACTTCCTCCAGCACTTCTCCCAAGGAACCAACGACTTTGCCATCGTGTTTGCAAGAAGAGTCAATTTCCTTATGTGTGACCTCATCTCACAGTGCTCACTTCCTCCGATTAAGTCTTTTGCAGCTCGGTCAGCCTGGAAGGACCCAGGCCACACCAGGAAATTTAATTTTTAATTTCCCAGCCTCTGCAGTTCAGGAGGGCACACCTGCGAGGGGTTGTGATGGGTGTCTAGCAGAGATATGTTTGGTGGAGATGATTTGTTGTAAAAATAAAGAGATACGTTCTGTTTTTATGAAGCCTGAGGAGGGAAAAAATATTTTCCAATATATGAAAGGCTTAAATGCTTTAGCTTCATTTGAATTAAATCTTACAAAAAGGAAGCAAAACAAGACGGGCGCTGGCTTGAGCTAACTTTGGCTGCCTGGTTTGTGATTATTCTCCCCAAATGCATTCTGGCCACAAAATGTTACTCACAAAGAGGCAGCCCTGTGCAAGAAAACCTCCTAGCCATACTTCCTGTGGCTGAGAGCAGGCTCAGGCAGTAGCTAAGATGTTCTCTGCATCATCAAGCCATGATACAGAGTAGAGGAGAGTCATCCAAGAAGTGAGTGTGAATTTTTCTAAGCTAACTTAGGGCACAAAATGTAACTTTATTTTTATGTAATTGAATTTACTTTCTGTCTCAAGGCCCCTTTGTAACTGATTCAAAAAACTTAATCTGGTCACTTCTAGAACACGTTAGTCAAAGTAGTGCTTTTGCCACCATTTCAGGTTTGAATTTAAACTTGGTTAATTTGAAGTTTTCACCTCCCTCTCCTGAAGTAGTTATCTGAGATTTGGGAGAACTTAGGAGTCAAGGCATGGTAGACAAGAGGGTGTCTCATCCATGATCTCTGATCCCCACAGATTCACGATGAGAAGGTGTATGCTGGTCCTTGGAGGTGTCTGGGCACGAGAATCTGTTTTGTGTTGCATATGCTAACATCTGTGTTCCCTCTTGCTTGTCACAAGAATGATCCACTCTACACATGATGGCATCCACTCGTCATGAGCCAGAGCCTCTCCCCACCCACTGGTCTCTCTAAGCCACTCTGTATCCTGCTCAGGGTCTCAGGAAATTTTCACATGCTCTCTCTTGATCATTTGGGGGAGGTCTCAGGACCTCCTTGGTTAGACACGCCATGACTGTAACCTCACTAATCTGCTGTGGGAGATTTCTCTACGAGGCTTGCTGCTTCAGGACCCCTCTACTCCTCAAAGCCTCAAAACTTCTTTGGGGTTCCCCTGGTTTCCAATGCAGAACTTATCCTCAGGTGAGTGTACAGGTTCCCTTCTCGAAGATTCACATTTGTGCCTATTTCTCTTCTCTTTTTCTCTTTTCTCCCTCTCCCACTTGATAAACCTTGGTCTACATTTGGTTGTGATTCTGGAAATTTCCATCATCCCCAATCTCCCCAGTTTTGGTGTTTATGGTATAAAGGCTCATGACCTTTGAGAACTTAAAACAACTTTTTTCTTTTCTTGGAAAGTCTAGCTCTTGCAGTTACTGAAATCCTTAAACCTTAAAAACCTTGACTTCCAAGACTTCTGTCTCTATTAAGAATTTCAAAAGCCCACTTGGAAGTATTTGACTCTTTATTCAAACAAGAAAACTCAATATTATGATATCTATATACCCATATCTGGATAGATAGATAAATAAATAGGTAGATCGAGAGATATAAAATGTATACAACTTTTTTAGAGCAGTTTTAGGTTTACAACAAAATTGAGTGGAAGGTACAGAGATTTCTCATATACCCCCTACTCCTACACATGCGTGTAGCCTCCTTTATTATCAACATCCCCCACTAGAGTGTTACATTTGTCACAGTTGATGTGTCTACATCGACACATCATTTTCATTCAAAATCCATAGTATATATTAGAGTATATTTGGTGGTGTACATTCTGCGGGTTTTGACAAGTGTATGATGACATATCTACCATTATAGAATCAAGCAGAATAGTTTCCCTGCCCTAAAAATCATCTGTGCTCTGCTTATTATCCTTCCCTCCCCCCAGCCCTTGGCAACACTGGTTTTTTTACTGTCCACATAGTTGTGCCTTTTCCATAATGTCATATAGTTGAAATCATACAGTATGTAACTTTTTCCCATTGGTTTCTTTCACTTAGTAATTTGCATTTAAAGTTCATATCTTTTCATAGCTTGAAAGTTTATTTCTTTTTAGCGTTGAATATTCCATTTTCTGGATGTACCACAATTTATCCATCCACCTACTAAACGACATCTTGGTGGCTTCCAAGTTTTGTCCTTTATGAATAAAGTTGCTGTAAACATCCATGTGCAGCTTTTGTGTGGACGTAAGTTTTCAACTCTTTTAGGTAAATACTGAGGAGAATGATCACTAGATTGTGTGGTAAGCTTTTAAGAAATCACCAAACTATCTTCCAAAGTGGCTGTACCATTCCTTTTGCTCCACATCCTTGCCAGCATTTGTTATTGTTACTGTTGGGTTTTGGCCATTCTAATAGGTATATGCTGGTATCTCATTGTTTTAATTAGCATTTCTCTAATGACATGTGATGTGGAGCATCTTTTCATATGTTTATTTGCCATCCATATATCCTCTTTGGTGAGGTATCCGTTAGGATCTTTGGCCCAGTTTTTAATTGGGTTGTTTGTTTCCTTAGTCTTGAGTTTTAAGAGCCGTTTCTGTATTTTAGATAACAGTCCTTTATCACACGTGTCTTGCAAATATTTTCTCTCAACCTGTGGCTTGTCTTTTCATTCTCTTGACAGTGTTTTTTGAAGACCAAAATTTTTAAATTTTAATAGAGTCCAGCTTATCAATTATTTCTTTCATGGATTGTGCCTGTGGTGTTGTAGCTAAAAAGTTATTGCCATCCCCAAAGTCATCTAGGTTTTCTCCTATGTCATCTTCTAGGAATTTTGTAATTTTTTGTTTTACATTTAGGTCTGTGATCCATTTTGAGTTAATTTTTGTGAAGAGTGTAAAGTCTGTGTCCAGATTTTTTTTTTTTTTTTTGCATCTGGGTGTTCAGTTCTTTTGGCACTGTTTGTTGAAGAGATTATCTTTGCTCTAATGTATTGCCTTTGCTCCTTTGTCAAAGATCAGTTGGCTATTTTCACATGGGTTTATTTCTGGGGTATCTATTCTGTTCCACTGATCTGTCTATTCTTTTACTAATCTCACATTGTCCTGATTACTATAGTTTTATAGTAATTCTTGAAGTCAGGTAGTGTTGGTCCTCCAACTTTGTTCTTCTTCATTATTGTGTTGGCTGTTCTGGGTCTTTTGCCTCTTGATATAAATTTTAGAATCAGCTTGTTGATTTCCACAAAAGAAATTGCTTGTGATTTTGATTGGGATTGCATTAATTATATAGATCAAGTTGTGAAGAACTGACATCTTGACAATATTGAGACTTCCTATCCATGAACATGGACTATCTCTCCTTTTATAGTCCTTTAATTTTGTTCATCAGAGTTTTGTAGTTTTCCTCATATACATCTTGTACATATTTTATTAGATTTATATATAAGTATTTCATGTTGGGGGGTGCTAACATAAATGGTGTTGTGCTTTTAATTTCAAATTCCACTTGTTCATTGCTGGTATTTGGAAAGTAATTGAATTTTGTATTAATCTTGTATCCTGCAATCCTTCTATAATGGCTTATTAATTCCAAGAGTTTTTTTTCTTGATTCTTTTCCATTTTCTACAAAAATGATTATGTCATCTGTAACAAAGACACTTACTTCCTTTTTAATCAGTATACCCTTTGTTTCCTTTTCTTGTCTTATTGCATTCTCTAGGACTTCCAATATGATGTTGAAAAGGAATGGTGAGAGAGGACATCTTTGCCTTGTTCCTGATCTTAGTGGGAAAGTTTCTAGTTTCTCACCATTAAGTATGATGTTAGCTATAGGTTTTTTGTAGATGTTCTTTCTCAATTTGAGAAAGTTTCTTTCTATTCCTAGTTTATTGAGAATTTTTATTATGAATAAGTATTGTATTTTGTCAAATGCTTTTTCTACAACTATTAATATGATCATGTGATTTTAGTCATGGTGTATAATTATTTTTATACATTGTTGGATTTAATTTGTGAATATTGTTGAAGATTTTTGCATCTATGTTCATGAGAGAGATTGGTCTGTGGTTTTCTTTTCTTGAAGTTTTTGGGGGGGGTGGTATTAGGGTAGTGCTGGCCTCATAGAATGAGTTAGGAAGTATTTCCTCTGCTTCTATTCTCTGAAAGAGACTGAAGATAATGGATGTAATTTCTTCCTTAAATGTTTGCTATAATTCACCAGTGAACCTATCTGGGCATAGTGCTTTCTATTTGGGAAGGTTATTAATTTTTTATTCAATTTCTGTAATAAGGTATAGGACTATCAATTGTCTATTTCTTCTTATTCAAGTATTGGAAAATTATGTCTTTCAAGGAGTCAGTCCATTTCATCTAGATTATCAAATTTGTGGGCATAGAATTGTTCATAGTATTCCTTTATTATTCTTTTAATGTGCATGTGGCCTGTAGTGATGTCTCTTCTTTTATTTATGATATTAGTAATTTGTGTCTTCTATCTTTTTTTCTTAGTTAGCCTGGCTAGAGGCTTATCAATTTTATTGATTTTTTTCCCCAAAGAATCAGCTTTTGTTGACTTTCTGTTTTCAATTTAGTTGATTTCTACTCTAAGTTTTATTATTTTTTTCTTCTGCTTACTTTGGATTTAATTTGCTTTTCTTTTTCTTATTTCCTAAAGTAGAAGCTTAGATGATTGATTTTAGATCTTTCTCTTTTTTTAAACATATGCATTCAGTGCTATAATTTCTCTCTAATTGCTCCTTTCACTGCATCTCACAAATTTTGAGAATTTGTGTTTTTATTTTAATTTAGTTCAAAAGAGTTTTTAATTTCTCTTGAGATTTCTTCTTTGACCCATGTGCTATTTAGAAATGTGTTATTTAATCTTGTACTTTGGGATTTTCCAGTGATCTTTCTGTTATTGATTTCTACTTTAATTCCATTGTGGTCTGAGAGAACACATTGCATGATTTCTGTTCTTTTAAATTTGTTAAGGTGTGTTTTATGTCCTAGAATGTGATCTATCTTGGCAAATATTACAAATGAGCTTGAGAAAAATGTGTATTCTGCTGTTGTTGGATGAAGTAGTCTATACATATCAGTTGTATCTAGTTGATTGATGGTGCTGTTGAGTTCAACTATGTTCTTGCTGATTTTCTGCCTGCTGTCTCCGCCCATTTCTGATAAAGAGGTGTTGAAGTGGCCAGATATAATAGTGGGTTTATCTATTTCTCCTCTCAGTTCTATCAGTTTTTGCCTCACATATTTTGGCATTTGTTGTTAGGCACATACACATTAAGGATTGCTATGTCTTCTGGGAGAACTGACCCCTTTGTCATTATGGATGCCTGTCTTTATCCCTGATAAATCTCCTTGATCTGAAGTCTGCTGTGGCTGAAATTGATATAGCTATTCCTACTTATTTTTTATTAGTTCAGCAAGTATTTCTTTCTTCACCCCTTTACTTTTGTGTGTGAGTGTGTGAGGAAGATTGGCCCTGAGCTAACATCTGTGCCAATCTTCCTCTATTTTGCATATGGGATGCTGCCACATCATGGCTCGATGAGCAGTATGTAGGTCTGCACCTGGGATCCAAACTTGTGATCCCTGGGCCACTGAAGTGGAACGCATAAACTTAACCACTATGCCACTAGGCCAGCACCCTCCCCCTTCACTTTTAATCTATATATGTCTTTGCATTTAAAGTGAGTTTCATGTAGGTGATGTAAAGTCAGTTTATAGGTGACAAAATGTTAGGTCTTGTTTTTTATCCACTCTGTCAATCTGTCTTTTAATTAGTGTATTTGTATTATTGATGTTTAAAATGATTATTGATATAGTTGGATTAGTATCTATCATGTTTGTTACTGTTTTCTGTTTGTTGCCCTTGTTCATTGTTTCTATTTTTATCTTCTCTTTTTCTACCTTTTATGGTGTTAACTGAGTATTTAATATGATTCCATTTTTGCTCCTTTCTTAGCATATCAATTTTACTTCTTTTTCTACTTATGTTAGTGGTTGCCCTAGAGTTTACAATATAAATTTACAACTAGTCCAAGTCCACACTCAAATAACACGATACTGCTTCACAGGTACTATGAGTACCTTATGATAACAAAATAATCCTAATTCCTAATTCTCATCCCTTGTATCATGTATCACTGCTATCATTCATTTCACATATATGACTTGATTGTTGCCCTTATTTTTATGTTTTCTTTGTTTCCAAAAGTTTTCCAGCTTTATTGAGATGTAACTGATGTATAACATTGCATAAATTTAGGGTGTAGAATGTAGTGAATTTATATATGTATTGCAAAATGATTACCACAATAAGGTTATTTAACATGTCCATCACCTCACATAGTTACAATTTGGGGGGACAAATCTCCTCTCTAAGTAGATTAATTAGAGAGTAGTTACAAATCTACTTTCTAAGTAACTTTCAAATATGCAATACAGTATTGTCACTATAGTCACCATGTTGTACATTACATCCCCAGAACTTATTCATCTTATAACTGGACGTTTGTACCCTTTGACCACCTTCATTCGTTTCTCCCATTCCTCACCCCTGACAACCACCAATCTGTTCTGTTTTTATGAGTTTCATTTTTTTAGATTCTACATATAAGTGAGATTATACAGTATTCGTTATTCTCTGTCTGACTTCTTTTGCTAACATAATGCCATCAAGGTTCATCCCTGTTGTCACAAATGGCAAGATTTCTGTCATTTTTATGGTTGAATAATATTCCGTTGTGTGTGTATATATGTATATGTGTGTATATATATATCACATTTTCTTTATTCATCCATCAATAGACATTTAGGTCTTTTTCATGTTTTGACTATTGTAAGTAATGCTGCTGTAGATATAGGGGTGCAGATCTCTTTGAAATAGTGATTTCATTTCCTTCAGCTATATACCCTGGAAAGGAATTGATTACATGGTAGTTTTATTTTTAATTTTTTGAGGAACTTCCATATTGTTTTCCATAGTGGCTGAACCAATTTACATTTCCGCTAACGTGCACAAGGATTCCCTTTCCTCCACATCCTCACCAATACTTGCTGTTATCTTTTTGATAACAACCATTCTAGCAGATGTGAGGTGATATCTCATTGTGGTTTTGATTTGCATTTCCCTGCTGATTAGTGATGTTGAGCACCTTTTCATGTACCTGTTGGTCATTTGAATATCTTTGGAAAAATGTCTATTCAGATCCTTTAGCCATTTCTAATCAGATTATTTGTTTCTTTGCTATTGAGTTGTATCAGTTCCTTGTATATTTTGGATATTAACCCCTTATCAGATATGTGGTTTGCAAATATTTTCTCCCTTTCTAAAGTTGCCTTTTCATGTTGTTGATTGTTTCTTTTGCTGTGCAGAAGCTTTTTAGTTTCATCTAATTCCACTTATTTATTTTTGCTCTTGTTGCTTGTGCTTTCGGTGTCCTACCCATAAAATCATTGCCAAGACCAATGTCAAAGAAGTTTTTCCCATATGTTTTTTTATGGGAATTTTATGGTTTCAGGTCTTTAATCCATTTTAAGTTAATTTTTGTGAGTGATGTAAGATAGGGGTACAGTTTCATTCTTTTGCATGTGAATATCCAATTATCCCAGCACCATTTATTGAAGAGACTATCGTTTCTCCATTGAGCATATTTGGCTTCATTGTCAAATATTACATGACTGTATATGCATGGGCTTATTTCTGGACTCTTGATTCTGTTCCATTGATCTATGTGTCTGTTTTTATGCCAGTATCACACTGTTTTGATTGCTATAGCTTTGTAATATATTTCAAAATCAGGAAACATGATGCCTACAGCTTTGTTCTTTCTCAGGATTGCTTCTGCTATTTGGGGTCTTTTGTGGTTTCATATGAATTTTAGGATTGTTTTTTCTATTTCTATAAAAAATGCCATTGGAATATTGATAGGGATTACATTGAAACTATATATTACTTTGGGTAGTATGGATATTTTAACAATATTAATTCTCCAATCATTGAACACAGGATATCTTTCTATTTATTTGTGTTTTCTTCAATTTCTTTAATCAATTTCTCACAGTTTTCATTGACAGATCTTTCACCTCCTTGGTTAAAGTTATTCCAAAGTACTTTATTGTTTTGGATGCTGTTGTAAATTAGATTGTTTCCTGTATTTCTTTTTCAGATAGTTTGTTGTTAATGTATAGAAATGAAACTGATTTCTGTGTGCTGATTTTGTGTCCTGCAACTTTACTGAATTTCCTTATTATTTGTAAAATTTTTTTGATGGAGTCTTTAGTGTTTCTATATTTAAGATCATATCATCCGCAAACAAAGACGATTTTACTTCTTCCTTTCTGATTTGGGTGCCATTTTTTTTTCTTGTCTAATTGCTCTGGCACTTCCAGTATCATCTTGAGTAAGAGTGGTGAGAGTGAGAACTTAGCTGTGGGCTTGTCATATACGGCCTTCATTAGGTTGAGGTACATTCCTAGTATATCCAACTTGTTGAGAGTTTTTATCATGAAAGCATGTTGTATTTTGTCAAATGCTTTTTCTGCATCTATTGAGATGATCATATGATTTTTATTTTTCATTCTTTTAACATGGTGTGTCACATTTATTGATTTGTGTATGTTGAACCATACTTTCACCCCAGGGGTAAATCCCACTTGATCATGGTATATGATCCTTTTAATGTACTGTTGAATTGTGTTTGCTAATATTTTGTTGAGGGTTTTTGCATCTATAATTATCTGAGATATTGGCCTGTAGTTTTCTTTTCTTGTAGTGTACTTATCTGGCTTTGGTATGAAGGTAATTCTGGCCTCATAAAATGAATTTGGGATTCTTCCTTCCTCTTTAATTTTTTGGAAGAATTTGAGAAGTACTGGCATTAATTCTTCCTTAAATGTTTGGTAAAATTTACTAGGGAAACCACCTCTTCCTGGATTTTCTTTGTTGGGAGGTTTTTGATCACAGATTCAATAACTTTACTCATTATTAGTCTGTTCAGATTTTCTATTTCTTTATGATTCAGTTTCGGTAGGTTGTATGTTTGAGAAATTTATCCATTTCTTCTAAGTTATCCTATTGTTGGTTTATAATTGTTCATAGTGGTCTCTTGTGATCCTTTGTATTTCTGTGATATTATTTGTAATGTCTCCTCTTTCATTTCTGATTTTATTTATTTGAGTCTTCTCTTTTCTTTTCTTTGTCTAGCTAAGGCTTTCCCTTTCCACAAAACAGCTCTTGATTTTGTTGATCTTTTCTATTGGTTTTCTGGTCTTTATTTCATTTATTTCTGCTCTGATCGTACTTATTTCCTTCTGCTAACTTTGGCTTAGTTTTTTCTTTTTTTCCTAGTTCCTTGAGGTGTCAAGTTAAGTTGTTTAGATTTTTTCTCATTGTAGATGTTTTTCACTGTAAACTTGCCTGTTAGAACTGCTTTAGCTGAATCTCATTAGCTTTGATATATTGTGTTGCCATTTATTTCAAGATTTTTATTTCTCTTTTGATTTGTTTTTTTGGCCCATTGATTGTTTAGGAGTGTGTTGTTTAATTTCCAAATATTTGTGAATTCCAGTTTTATTCTTGTAATTGATTTCTAGTTGCATATAATTGTGTTTGGGAAAGATATTTAGTATGATTTAAATCTTCTTAAATTTGATATAACTTGCCTTATGACCTATCATATGATCTATCCTTGAGAATGCTTCATGTGCACTTGAGAAGAATGTATATCCTGCTGATGTTGGGTGGAATTTTTTGTGTATGTCTGTTACTGTTTCCTTAATGATTTTCTGTCTGGATGATTTACTCACTGTTGAAAGTGGGGTATTGATGTCCCCTAGTATTATTGTTGTCTCTTTGTCCCTTTAGATCTGTTAATATTTGCTGAATATATTTAGGTAGTCCAATGTTGGGTACATATATATTTATGATTGTTATATCCTTTTGATGAATTGACCCCTTTATCATTATATCTTATTGACCTTCTTTTTCTCTTGTTTCAGCTTTTGAGTTAAAAGTCTATTTTGTCTGACATAAGTATTGTTACTCCTTCTCTCTTTTGGTTTCGATTTGCGTGGAATATCATTTTTCATCCCTTCACTTTGAGCCTATATGTGTCCTTAAAGCTGAAGTGAGTCTCTTGTAGGTGGCATATAGTTGTCGTTTTTTTTTAATCCATCCAGTCACTCTAATGCCTTTTCATTGGAAAATTTAATCTGTTTACATTTAGAGTAATTATTAATAGGTAAGAACTGTTTGTGTTCTGGCTGTTTTGTAGTTCCTTTGGTCTTTTCTTCCTATTTTACTGCCTTCTCTTGTGAATTGATGATTTTCTGTAGTAGTATGCTTTGTTTCCCTTCTCTTTCTCTTTCGTGTATCTACTATAGGTTTTTTCTTTGTGGTTACCATGAGAGTTACATAAAACATCATATATATAGTATGTATATATATATATATATATATATATAACAGTGTATTTTATGCTGATAACTTTGATTGTATACAAAAACTCCACTCTCTTACTCCTCCCCCTTTTATGTTTCTGATGTCACAATATATCTCTTTTTGTTTTGTGTATTCATTAACAAAGAGTTGTCGCTGTATATATCTTTAGTACTTTTGTAGTTTATGCTAGAGTTAAGTGGTGAATATACCACCATATTACGGTATTAAAGTATTTTGAATTTTACTATATCTTTACCTTTACCAGTATGTTGTATATTTTCACGGTACTGATTAGTATCCTTTCATTTCAGCTTGATAACTTCCTTTCAGCATTCCTTTTAAGACAGGTCTAGTGGTGATGAACTTTCTCAGCTTTTGTTTGTATGGGAAAGTTTTATCTCTTGCTCAGTACTGAAGGACAACTTTGTCAATAGAATATCCTTGGCTGTCAGTTTTTTCTTTTAGCACTTTGAATATATCATCCCACAATCTCCCAGCCTGTAGTGTTTCTCCAGAGAAATCTGCTTATAGCTTTATGGGGGTTCCCTTGTAAGTTACAAGCTTCTTTTTTCTTGCTACTTTTAATATTCTCTCCTTTTCTTTGTTTTTTGACAGTTTTGTTATAATGTGTCTTGGAGAAAATTTTTTTAAGTTGAGTTTGTTTGGGGACCCATGAGCTTCATGAACTTTGCTGTCCAAATCTCTCTCCTGATTTGGAAAGTTCTCAGCCATTATTTCTTTAAATAAGTTTTCTGCCCTCTTCTCCTTCTCAGACACCAATAATTTGTTGACTGTTTGTTTCAGTGGTATCCCACAGATCACGTAGGGTTTCTTCACTCTTTTTCATTCTTTTTTCTTTATTCTCCTCTGACTGGATACTATCAAAGTTCCTATCTTCTTTTTATTTTATTTTATTTTATTTTATTTTTTTGAGGGAGATTAGCCCAGAGCTAACATCTGCTCCCAATCCTCCTCTTTTTGCTGAGGAAGACTAGCCCTGAGCTAACGTCTGTGCCCATCTTCCTCTACTTTATATGTGGGACACCTACCACAGCACAGCTTGACAAGCAGTGCCACGTCTGCATCTGGGATCCAAACCAATGAACCCTGGTCTGCTAAAGCAGAACGTGCGAACTTAACTGCTCTGCCACTGGGCCAGCCCTAAAGGGTCCTATCTTCTAATTCACAGATTCTTTGTTCTGCTCCATCCACTCTCCTGTTGATGTTCTCTATTGCATTTTTCATTTCATTCATTGTATTCTTCAGCTCCAGAATTTCTGTTTGGTTCTTTTTAAGATTTATATGTCTTTGTTAAACTTCTCATTTTTCTCATGTGCTCTTTTTCCAATTTCATTGAGTTGTCTGTCTTTTTGTTTTCTTGTAGCTGTTTGAGCATACTTAAAACATCTATTTTGAATTCTTTATTAGGTAAATCACAAATCTCCACTTCTTGGGATTGGTTACTGGAAGATTATAGTTATCCTTTGGCGGTGTCATGTTTCCTTGATGTCTTGCATTATTGTCTTCACATACCCTCTTCAGTCTTTCCTGAACGACTTTAGGAGAGAAATATTTTACATTAGCCTGTTAGAGATTCTGAGGCTTGCTCAGACCTTCTATGGGTACACGTGCTCTATACTTTCTGTTCTCTTTTGTGGCAGGATTTTTAAGTGTGTACGCCTTCTTTTGATCCTGCAATGCACCACGCTGGGTGCTGACAGCCTCCCTTTTGCTTTCCCAAAGGTAGTGATAATCTCAATTTTATGGTCTCACCTTGGCCTGCAGATTCAGTCTGGCTTTCTGTGTATACTCACTAGCCATCTGCCAAAGGTCACTCTCACCACCATCAAGAAGTCACACAGCGAACCATCCACAGGGTGGGGGTGTGTTTGTGAGGTAGGCAGAGTGCCTGTGGGCAGTTGGGGTGGTCCATTGGTAAGGTGTCCCCAGTAGCTCATCGGCGGGCTTATTGAGGGAGTCCGTGATGCAGTTATTAGGATCTACATCCCTTTAATGCCCTCTGAGAGTCCTATCTGCTGCTCTCCCAGCCTCTTCCCACCCACCAGTTGTGCAGTTCATGACTCAGTACCCTGGATGATGTGGGAAAGAAGTAGCCCTCTTTTGCTCCATCCTGCACAGCTGAGGAATCTGGGTACTCACTCACACACTCTCACTTTCTCCTGTAGGAGAAATCACGGGTCAAGAAGTTCTCTCCTGACACTGAGTTGTGCCACCTTGGAGGAGGGGGACGTGGGTAAAGTCAAACTCTTCTTCTTACTCTCTCCAATGTATCCAAACTTGTATTTTTTTTCTCCAACTGTTTGCTGGTACTTCTCTGCTGGATCCTGGACTTCCACAAAGCCTCTCTCATGTGTGGGTGATTGTCTAAGACAGGGTTTTCCAGGGGCTCCTAGACCATGGCTGAGAGGGACTGGAGCTTGTTTATTGGGCCACTGCAGGGTCCAAAACAAGGGCTGAAGTCTGTATGCCTGTTACCCAATGCATGGGTGCCTAAGACCCCTCCCTGTTCCCTGGTATGGTGTTGGATACCACAGCCCCAACAAAGGCACTTTTTTCTGTGGGTGGATACCAAATTGTCATTGGGTGAGGCATACAAGTGAGAAATGTCTTATTTGGCCATTTTGCTCATGTTACTCCCCATTGTCTTCTTCCTTGCCTGGTTTCTGAGAAGTAGGGAGTAATTTTTATCTTTGCTCCTTTTCCCCCCCTCTGGCTTCTTTCAAGATTTTTTTCTTTATCTTTGATTTTCTACAGTTTGAATATAGTATGCCTAGGTATATGAGCTTTTTTTATATTTATCCTGTTTAGTGTTCTCTGGGCTTCCTGAGTCTGGGATTTGTTTTCTGATACTAATTCAGGGAAATTCTCAGTCATTATTGCTTTAAATATTTCTTCTTTTCCTTTTTCTTTTCTGTTCTTCTTCTTCTTCTTTTTTTTTTTTTTTTTTTGGCCTTCTTTGTTTTCCTCTTTCTTTCTCTCTTTTTTCCCTTTCTTCCTCCTTCCTTCCTTTGTTTTTTTCTTTTCCTCCTGGTAGTCCCATTACATATATGTTATTACATTTGATAGTTGTCTAGGACAAAATACTCCTCTGTTTTTCCTTACTCTCATACTACTACACATCACTTCACTTCTGACACTAGATATGTAGATATCCACACACACACCCCCCAAGCAATTCTCTGCAACACCACATGGGTGTCCTACAATTCAGTTCAATTTCTCACACTAACTGGAGTTAGTGCAGACCCCATAGTTTAAGGGCTTGGTCCCAAATGACTGCCCTCCCCATCTCAGACATCAGTCACAAGTCCCAAGTTGTCACTTTTTCTTCTGACCAATTGGCTATAAATTGGAGGTTCTCATGACCCCCTCCTTGGGTTTAATCATTTGCCAGAACAGCTCACTGAACTCAGGGAAACACTTACTTGTGTGTTTGTTATATAATAAAGGAAATGAAAAAGGATACAGATGAACAGCCAGATAAAGAGATACATTGGGTTAGGTCTTGAAGTGTCCTGAGTAGGAACTTGTGTCCCCAAGGAGTTGGGGTACACCACATTCCTGGCACGTGGATTTGTTCACCAAAGCAGAAGCTCTCTGAACTCTGTATTTTGGGGATTTTTATCGAGGCTTTACCATATAGGCATGATTGGTCATTAACTCAGTCTCCAGTTCCTCTCCCCTTCCCAGAGGATGGAGGGTGGATTCGAAAGTTCTAAGCTCCTAATCATGGCTTGGTGTTTCTGCTGACCAGATCCCATCCTGAAGCTACCCAGGAGTCCACCAAGAGTCACGTCATTAGAACAAAAGACACTCCTATCACCGAGGAATTCCAAGGGATTTAGGAGCTCTGTATCAGCGACTGGGATCAAAGACTAAATATTAGAAGAAAAGATACTCCTAAAATTCTTATAACTTAGGAAAGTACAAGGGTTTTCAGAACTCTATGCCGGGAACCAGGGACAGAGACTAATACATATTTTTTCTATTATTTCTCAGTAGCTGTCCTTTAGTTCTTGGATATTGTGTTCTTTTTGGTTTTTGTTTTTTCAGTTTTCTTTCTTTGCTTTTCAGTTTTGGAAGTTTCTATTGAGATGTCCTCAAGCTCAGCTATTCTTTCCTCAGCTGTGTCTGCGTTTCTAGTGCAGTGTTTTTTATCTCTAGCATTTCTTTTTGATTCTTTCTTAGAATTTCCATCTCTCTCTGCTTACATTGCCCATCTGTTCTTGCATGCTGTCTGCTTTATGCATCAGAGCCCTTAGGATATTGATTATAATTATTTTAAATTCATGGTCGGATAATTCCAACATCCCTGCCATGTCTGAGTCTGGTTTTGATGCTTGCTCTGTCTTTTCAAAATGTGCTTTTTGCCTTTTATTATGCCTTGTTATTTTTTTCTTGATAGTCATTCATGATGTTCTGTTCTACAGACTAAATATTTGTGTCCCACCCAAATTTAAAATCCACCCCCCCCCCAATGTTGAAACCTAATCTCCAATGTTACAGTGTTTGGAAGTAGGGCCTTTGAGAGGTGATTAGATTATGAAGGTAGAGCCCTTACAAATAGGACTAGTGCCCTTATAAAAGAGACCCCATAGAGCCCCTTTGCCCCTTCTGCCCTGTGAAGACCCAGCCAGACAATGGCTATCAATCAGGAAGTGAGCTCTTACCAGACACCAAATCTGCTGGCACCTTGATCTTGGAATTTCCAGTGTCTGGAACTGTGAGAAATAAATTTTTGTGGTTTATAAGCTACCCAGTCTATGGTATTTTTGATATAATAGTCCAAATGGACATACTGGGTAAAATTAACTGCTTGAAATAGGCCATTATTAATATGGTGATAAGTTGTGGGGAGAGGAGTATTCTATAGTCCTGTGATTAGGTCTCAATCTCTCAGTGAACCTGTGTCTCTGGACCATGGACTTCAAAAGTGCTTCTCAGTCCCCCCACCTCCTCCTTAGGTGGGAGAGGATGGCTAGAGTGGGCTGGGGTTGGGTATTTCCTTTCCCCCAGGTCAGTTAGGCTCTGATAAAAATCAAACAGTTTATGCTCTGCTATAATAGTTTCTCTTGAGGGCAGGCCTAGTTAAGAACAGAATGTTCTGGCATATTTCAAAATAGTTCCTGTTCTCCTGCTACTGGAAGCATGAGTGTATTTTTCTCCAATATTCACTATGAGAACTTGGTAGAGCTCCTGGAGTTAATTCACTGAAGTGTGGGGCTCCTTCTATGACTGGGTCTCCTTGGAGTTTTTAACTATCAGAATTGTCCACGTTGAGCTTCCAGAAATTCATCAGTGACAGTTTAGGTTTTCCTATGCTGGCCTTGTTCCCATTGAGGTTTCTGCTTATGGGTTTCTGCTCCAGTAAGTGATTCTTTGTATTCATCTGTGTGTCTCTCCGATTTGGCGAATAGTGGCTTGCCCTGTGACCTCACTTCTCTGACAGATTAAGAAAAGTTTTGGTTTTTCAATTTGTTCAGCCTTTTACTTGTTGTAAGGATGGAATGGTGACTTCCAAGCTCCTTGTATGTTGGACTGGAAACTAGAAGTACTATGATGTCATTTTTTTTTTTTTTTTTGCAGGGGAAGATTCACCCTAAGCTAACATCTCTTGCCCATCTTCCTCCTTTTTCTTCCTCTTTTCACCCCCAGAGCCCCAGTACACAGTTGTATATAGTTGTAAGTTCTTCTGGTTCTTCTATGTGAGCCACCACCACAACATGGCTACTGACAGACCATTGGTGTGGTTCCACCCCAGGAACTGAACCCAGGCTGCTGAAGTGGAGCATGCCAAGCTTTAACCACTAGGCCATCAGTGCTGGCTCAATATGATGTCATTTGAATGAAGAAAAAAGCCTGAAAGAGTAACAGAGAATTGTTGAGTAAAAAATAAAATAGTTTAATATTCAAATATTATCCCTCTGTACACTTCAATTCCAATATTATCAATATTCAAGTCAAATATTATCCCTCTGTATCTTTAATAAGAAAAAACAATTTCTCTCTAATTGAGCATAGAAGACTTTCAGCTTGAGATTTGGCTATATTTTCTGCTGGCAGAATAGGGGTTCTGAATACAGCTCAGTGATTATTACTCAATCTGTCTTGGGTATAGCTCCCTGGACACATTTCTGGGTCCCAGGGAGTGAAAACCTAATGGCTTTAAGTAAGAACTGAAAGAGCTATTTCAATAAAATCTTTAACCCACTGGGTCCCAAATGTCTTTGGCAGTGTACTCGTAGCATAAGTTAGAAATCTGAGGGAGCCATCTGCCCGCCCCTGCTATGGACAGAGATGCAGCCTGGGCACCTTGAGAGCTAAGTGCTATTGTCTCTGGAATACTGCTGCACCTGGCAAAGCTGCAGGAGGGACTGTGGAACACAGAGGAACAGCAGGTGATGGTGTTAAGTTCCCACCAGTGCTCCATAGAGCCACAGTAGTCATCAGTAAAAAATTGCTTTGCTAGATGGAATAGTTGGAGAGGATTTTTTTTTGTAGTTCAATAGAACAAATATGGGAAGAGTTTAGGAAAAGTGAGACATCCTGGGAATACTTAGAGGGTACTTTGCAAGGGATCAGAGACCCTACATCATCAATAGGAAGTAATTAGGAAGTAAAACTTGGGCCTTAATAAAAATGTGACATAATTTGTGATGCCAGGTGAAATTTGGCTATGTTAATGTTCAATCAATATCTTGACATGTAAGCCCTTTCCACCCTGGTTACCATTAGTAAGAAGGAGCAGCTTTTCCCCCCTTAGTCTAAAGTTGTTAGCAATGAGAGAATGAGGCAAATAAGTAAAAGAACCTCTGTTAAGATGACATCTACTCAGCTACTAAGAAGGTAAAGTAAAACTCATGTTGGCTTATACATAGTGTCAACAGGGTAAAGCTAGCCAATATTTATTATCCATAAGTCACAATATGCCAGTTTCAAAATGAGTCATATTAATCTGTATTAAAGAAAGGACTCATTAGTCTAGTTTTTAGACTATTCTAGAAACGAGAATATAGTCTAGTGTCTTTAAAGGAAATTGGAGAATGACTCACACCACTCCCAATCACATTTTAAAATAAATGCAATCCTAATTTAGAGACCACCAGTGTTCACACTGTTCCTTCCAAATTGAAACACATAAAGGAAATTTTAATAGCATCCAACAGAAAAAGTTTTCTCGTCACAGAACCTATAAGAAAGAGTTCCTGTGTTTTGGAGGAGCAAGGAAATCAGATGTCAGATAATTGACCGTATAATGCTATTTGCCATATTGTCTCCTGCGGAAGATATTGGATAGATAGTTTCCCTTAAGTAGAGACCAACTTATTTGAAGTGGAATCCCCACTGATTATTTTAATATCATATTGTTTTAGTTCTAACATTTAACATTTCCTGAAGGTTCTGAAACACTTAGTACCAAAGTACTCAAGGGGAGAAATGAGCATTAGGATTCTTTTTAAATAGTGATAAAAATAAAATTCCCTGAGCTTTCTTGCTTGTTTGAGACTCCGTCGTTCTGAGTACTTTGACTAATATGGAGGCAGGAACATTAATTCTGTGGCAGCCTTGAATTGCCCCTTAAGCTGAAGAAACTTTTACAGTTCTTTAGAAAAATCTTATGCCATGATGGCTCTTTTTCTCAGATTTACCCAAGTTTTCCAGAGACGTCATGAAAAAGTATAGGACACTTGTTCATTTTAGCAACAAATTCATTCTTCTTTGGAAAAACTAGTATGGAATACGACAGACTATCTCTTATGTCATTTTTGTCACAGACATTACTTTTAGATCAAAATCCCAACACTTTTAATTATTCTACTTTTAAAGGATAGGCTTACTTAGAAGATTTTTGTATATTAATTACAGTAAAATTAGGTCTTTGTCAATCAAGGTGTTATAAGTGGTTTTGGTAATAGTGTGTAGATTCACAAATTCATACATTTACCTAATTAAATATCTTTTTTTAAAGATTTTATTTTTCGTTTTTCTCCCAAAGCCCCCTGGTACATAGTTGTGTATTTTCAGTTGTGCATCCTTCCAGTTGTGGCATGTGGGATGCTGCCTCAGCATGGCTTGATGAGTGGTGCCATGTCCGCGCCCAGGATTCGAACTGGCGAAACCCTGGGCCACTGAAGCACAGCGCGTGAACTTAACCACTTGGCCACGGGGCTGGCCCCTTCCTAATTAAATTGTTTGACTGATAATCATGTATGGAACCTAAGCATCTAGGATGTTAGTGTTAATAACTCTACATTTTCCACAGCAGTTTCGAGTAGCAAGCCTCATAAATTTTCTGCCCTTCCTTATGTCTTTTCAACAAATCTTCGTGTTGTTTTTCATGATTGCCTAGAAAGGGACCCTTGGAATACCTTTATTCCTTTCTTAAACACATTTATCTAAAATTACACAGTTTAAAGTTCACCATGCTTGGAAATTGGCCTGTTATGATGTGTTTTAAAAAGATGATTAAATCAAAGATACAGGCTGAACATGGAATAACCGACACAAAACTGAAAAAGAAGAGTAAAATTGGAGGATTTGCATTACTCTATTTAAAGACTTATTATAAAGCTACAGTAATCAAGCAGCGTGGTATCGGCAAAATAATAGACACACAGATCAGTGAAACAGAATAGAGAACCCAGAAATGGAATGATATAAATATAGTCAACTGATTTTGACGAAGATACAAAGGCAATTCAATGGAGAAAGTCTTTTCAACAAATATTGATGGAACAATTGGACATACATATGCAAAAAATGAACATAGACACAGGCCTTACACCCCTCGCAAAAATTAACTCAAAGTGGATCATAGACATGAATATAAAATGTGAAACTGTCAAGTTATAGAAGAAAAAATATGAGAAAATCTACATGATTTTGAGTTTGGTGGTGAGATTTTAGATACACCACCAAAAGCATGATCTATGAAAGAAAAAATGGATGTTGGACTTTATTAAAATTCTAAACTTTTGCTTTGCAAAAGACACTGTTAAAAGAATGAAAAGACAAGTCACCATCTGGAGAAAAATATTTGCAAATCACATATCAGATAAAGGACTTGTATCCAAAATATACAAAGAACTCTTAAAACTCAACAGTAGGAAAACAATCAATCAATTTAAAAATGAGCAAAGGAGAAACATCAGTGAAATGGCAGAGGAGAGAACTCCAAAAATCCATCCCTTCACAAAAGCAATGAATAAGCTGGCAAAAACTACCAGTATAAGCTTTTTTGAAGGATTCTGGAATCTAAACAAAAGCTTACAATAAGCAGAGCAAGACTTAATAAAGAAAAAAAAGCTTAATTTTAGTGAAAGGATAAATAAGTTCATAAGGGTGGAGCCCTAATCTAACAGAGATGCCAGAGAGCTCGCTCAAGGCATGTCTGCCCTAGAAAAGGCCATGTGAAGACATAGCAAGAAGGTGTTGTCTTCAAGCTGAGGAGAGCAGCCTCACCAGAAACCAACCCTGCCTGGAACTTTGATCTTGGACTTCCAGCCTCCAGAACTGTGAGGAAAATAAAATTCTGTTGTCTAAGCCACTCAGTTTGTAGCATTTTATTATGATAGCCCTAGCAGTCTAAGATGACCAAGAATTCTATATCCAACAAAATTATCCTTCCTAGACGGAGAAACTAAGACAGTCCCAGATAAACTTTAAGAAAGCTAATAGACCTACTCTACAAGAGAAGGTAAAGGGAGTCCTTCTGGCTGAAATGAAAGGACACTAAACAATACTTCCAGTCCACATGAAGAAATAAAGAACATTGGTAAAGATAACTACATAGATAAAGTCAATATTAATGTATTTTTGGTTTGTAGGTACTCTTTCTTTCCTACATAAGTTAAGAGACAAATGCATATAACAATAATTATAAATACAAATGGGCACACAGTGTATAAAGATGTAATTTGTGACAATAAAGGGGATGGAGCTACATAAAAGTTAAGTTTTTGTATGCTATTGAAACTAAGTTTGATTTGAGCTAAACTCTTTTTTTTCAAGATTTTATTTTTTCTTTTTTCTCCCCAAAGCTCCCCAGTACTTAGTTGTATATTTTTAGTTGTGGGTTCTTCTAGTTTTGGCATGTGGGATGCTGCCTCAGCACAGCTTGATGAGCGGTGCGATGTCCATGCCTAGGATCTGAACTGGCAAAACCTTGGGCCACTGAAGCAGAGCACATGAACTTAACCACTCGGCCATGGGGCCGGCCCCTGAGCTAAATTCTTATAAATTAAGATGTTAATGGTAGTCAGCAGGTAGCCGTGAAGAAAATAGCTAAAAGATATATGGTAAAAGCAATGAGAAGGGATTCAAAATGGTACACCAGAAAATATCTATGAAACACAAAAAAAAGCTGTAATAGAGGAATTGAGGAACAAAAAAGACATGACATACAGAAAAATGGTAGAAGTAAGTCTTCCCTCATAGTAATTACTTTAAATGTTGTTGGATTAAACTCTCAAATTAAAAGGCAGAGATGGTAGAATGAATTTAAAAATTATCCAACTATACGCTGTCTATAAGAGACTAATTTTAGCTTTTAAAACACAAATACATTGAAAATAAAAGGATGTGAAAGATTATGCTATGCAAATAATAACCAAAAGAGAGTTGAGGTGGCTTTAGTAATACCAGACCAAATAGACTTTAAATCAAAAATTGTTCCAAAAGACAAAGAAAGACATTATATATTGGTAAAATGGTGACTCCATCAAGAAGATGTAACAACTATAAATATATATGCACCTAACAACAGTGCTCCAAAATATTTAAGCAAAACAGGCAGACCTGAAGGAAGAAATAGACAGTTCAATAATAATAGGTGAAGACTTCAACATCTCACTGTAAATAAGGGATAGAAGAACTAGACAGAAGATCAAGAAGTGAGTAGAGGACTTGAACAACACTATAAAATAACTAGACCTCATAGACATACAGAATACTCCACCCAACAACAGAAGAATGCACATTCTTATCAAGTGCACATGAGACATTCTACAGGATAGATCATATGTTAAGCCACAAAGCAAGTCTCAATGGGTTTAAAGTGATAGAAATCATTCAAGGTATATTTTCCAATCGCAATGGTATGAAAGTAGATATGAATAATAGAAGGAAGTCTGGATAATTCAAATATGTGGAAATTAAACACCACATTCTCAAACAATCAATGGTCAAAGAAGACATCACAAGGGAAATTAGAAAATATCTTGAAACAAATTAAAATGGAAACACAACAGTGACCAGGGAGTGGGAGACATGGAGAGATGTTGGTTAAAGAGTACAAACTTCCAGTTATAAGATGAACAAGTTTTGGGAATCTGATGTACAGCATGGTGATTTCAGTTAATGATACTGTGTCCTATACTTGAAAGTTGCTAAGAGAGTAGATTATAAATGTTCTCACTACAAAAAAAGAAATGATAATTATGTGGCACAATGGAGATGTTTGATAATGCTATGGTGCCAATAATTTTGCAATACATAAGTGAATCAAATAAACACATTGTACACCTTAAGCTTACACAATGTTATGTATCAATTATATTTCAATAAAGCTGGGGGAAAAAAAGAAAACAAAACATACCCAAATATGTGGGATGCAGCAAAAGCAGTGTTAAGAGGGAAATTTATAGCTGAAAAAAACTATATTTAAAAAGAAGAAAAATCTCAAATCAATAACCTGACCTTCCACCTTAAGAAACTAGAATAAGAAGAGCAAGCTAAACCTAAAGCAAGCAGAAGAAGGAAATAATAAAGATTAGAGTTTATGAAGCTAGACATAGTTTTACAATATGATTCAGCAATTGTGCTTCTAAGTATTTACCAAACCAATCTGAAAAACTACGTCCACCCAAAACTTCCGTGCAAGTGTTTATAGCGGGCTTATTCATAATGGCCAAAAACTGGGAGCAATCAATATATCCTTCAATAGGTGAACATATAAACAAACTATGGTACATCCATACAATGGAATACTGTTCAGCCATAAAAAGGAATAAGCTAACAACTATGCAAAAAAATGGGTGAATGTTAAATGCATATTGTTAAGAAAAAAAAAACTAGTCTGAAAAGGCTACATACTGTATGATTCCACTTACAGGACATTCTGGAAAAGGCAAACCTGTAGAGATGGTAAACAGATTAGTTGTTGCCAAAGGTTTTTGGAGGAAGGAGGGTTGAACAGGTGAAGCACAGGAGATTTTTTTATGGTGGTAAATATTATTTATGGCACTGTAATGGTGAATATATGACATGTGTTTGTTAAAACTCATAGAACTTTAAACACAGTGAACTTTGATGTAGCAAATCAAAAAAAAATCATTTAGGAGGTTGGGAAATCCCACGATGGAATGCAGTCTGTGAGAAAAGAATATAACTCTATTTCAGGGAGTTGGGGTGAGGGGAGGTGCTGGCTTAACTAACTTTGGAAACGAGTGGAAACTAAGACTAAAGGCGAAAGGAACTGTATATCAGCACTGTACTCTAGTTGGTAAAGTTATTTCTCATGGAAGCATGAGTTAACAATTCTGAAATCACTAAAATTGTGTACTGGCATTAAGTGAATGAATGGCAGTTGGTGGGAGCTACATTTCTGACTATTGGAGTGGGAGGTTACAGACAAGTGTTGGAGGAGGTAATCAAGAGGACATGACCACCAGTTGACCCAGGAGCCAGACCCGGGCAATCAGAGGCTCCTCAGTATCTCTCCTGTCCTTGGAATGTATGTTCTACCTGCTGTTCCCACAGTGGGAGCTGTTCCAAGGACACAGCCCTGAGAGAGGAAATGTTATTGAGACCATCTGGATGGCATATGTGACTGAACTCAGTTAAGGCCTCTATATAAACTTAAGATTCTGGCAGGCATGGGTGAAGATGTACTCATCTTGCAGCCACCCAAGACAAGCCTTGTAAGTCCCTTTGCTTATTAAAACTGCCACCTCCCAATCTGGAGTGCTCTGCCTCTTTCTTCGATCTTTCCTTGCCCTCCGTGTAAGGGGGCCAGTTCGCAAACCAACAACAAGCAAGGAGGCGAAGGCTGTAACGGTCCATGTATGTGGTCAAGGATTAGAGTTAGAGACATCAGTATCAACCTATCTTTAGTTTAATATAGATACAGATGGATACATAAATAAATATTCACAGATCTGTGTGTTGGTACACACACACATATTTCTTTTCTCTGTCATCTAAGAGGGCCTAGAAGCAATGACACCCCAGGAGCAATGAGCACACCCCACACCCAGATCTTGGCTTCTAATACTGTTCTCCAATGAAAGTAACCAGGGTTCCTTGGAGAAAAAGGCTGATTCTAGAGCTGGGTCAAGGAATATACAAGATGATCCTATAGCATTATGTAGTTCCAGATGGTAAGGAAGTGTTCAAAGAAATAAAAACCACAACAATGTGGATGTGTCAAAGGGACACAGGAACCGACTGAAAGAGTTCCCAATGGCCAAAACTGGAGCAATTTTAGCAACAAAACAAATAATGTAGCATTGGGTTATAACCCAAAGCATAAAATAAATATCCATGAGTCCATGCTGATATAAATAAATGATTGAATAAATAAGTAAGAAAGAATATACAAATTTCCTATGAGGAGCATTCCAAATTTTTGATGTAGATACTTTGCAGTCGAGGAGGTAGTGCATAGCTCCCTACCGCTTAATCGTGGGCTGTGCATAGTGACTTTCTTTCAAAGAATATGGTATGGAAAGAAGGAAAAAAAGTAACTTTACAGTAGAGTAACCTGGCAAGTACTACCTCAGCCAGGTGATCAAGGTCAAGACCAACAGTGATAAGTCATGTTGATAGTAGGTACCCTTGATATGATGTGATGAGAATGGTACTTTGCCTCTGGGGTCTTTCTCTCCAAAATGTATAAATCCTAGTCCAATCATGAGAAAAACATCAGACAATCCCCAGTTGAAGGACATTCTACAGAATACCTGACCAGTAGACCTCAAAACTGTGAAGGTCATTAAAAACAAGGAAAGTTTGAGAAACTGTCACTGATCAGAGGAGCCTAAGGAGAGTTGATGACTAAATGTATGGTATCCTGAATGAGATCATGGAACAAAAAAGGGACATTAAGTAAAAACTAAGGAAATCAAGATAAAATATGGACTTCAGTTAATAACAATGTATCGACATTGGTTTATTAGTTGTAACAAATGTACCATACTAGTGCAAGTTGATAACAGAAGGGGAAAGTGTGTGGGAGGTATATGGAAACTCTTGTTCTATATTTGCAACTGTTCTGTAAATCTAAACTCTTCTAAAGTGAAAAGTTTATTTTTCAGAAAGATATGACTTAAGATAAAGAACTTATCACAGAAGGATGCATTCATGGGTGACGTAGCTAGATGAGGTCTTCCAGCTATCTCTTTGTGGACCTGGGTGTCAATAGCGCGTATGAGACTGTGCCCCCTGAGTCAGAGGAGACACCACAGTGGTGGGGTGCTGTGGGCTTAGAGCCTGGCCCTCTGCAGTCTCAGTAGACTTTATTAATAACTCTTACTGAACACAAACAGGAAACAGCTGTGACCATCGACACCCACGCAAAGGCATTCACATGACTTGTGTGTATAACTGGTCAGTTCTCCTTGGCTTCGTCTGCAGCCACATCTCTTAACTCCTCTTCCCTTGATCGCTACACTCTAGCCATACTGGATTTTTTTAGTTCCTCATGGATATCATATGCTCTCTCACCTTTGGGTCTTTTCCTTCTGTTTGCTATTCCCTCCAAGCCCCAAACTCCACGTTTCCCCTGTTTGCCCAGTTAATTCTACCTCATCCTTCAGTTGAAATGCCATTTTTTTCAGAAAGACCTTCCCTGGTATCCTAGACAGCAGACTATACTCCTCCATTTGTGGCATGCATCCTGCTTGTTTAAGCTGACTTCCCCACCAGACTATAAGCTGCCTGAGGACGGAACTACTGTATCCCGGTGCCTAGCACAGTGCCTGCCACACCAGAGGTGTTTGGTAAGTATCTCTTGAATTGAAAACAATGAAGGGAGGTTTAGAACTGAACATGAGGGTCAGTAGAGCAAGAGCTCTGCAATGAGTAGCTGCAAATAAGATTGGAAAGGCAGGGAGAAGAGAGGCTGTGAAGAAATTTGTGCTGGCTGACCACAGAGTTCGGATTTAACTCTCGATCTTGAATGATCTAAATCAGAAGAATGATACAACCTACCTGGTACTGAATTTCCTGAAATCTTACATGCTGAGAATATTTCTCATTACCTTTAAACTTACAGGACAGCTCAGCTTGTTTTAAGCTTTTCATATTCTATCTCCTATCTTTCAGATCCTTACAGATATGCACAGTATCATAGAGCATGAAGTTCTGTTATGGTGAAGTCTGAGGACGATCTGAGTTTTCCCCTTATCGATGACCTTTTTCCATTTGGTTGCTCCCATCATTCTTTATCCTTAAATTTTGGTTACTGTACCAGGAGATGGGCTAGTGTTACTTAATCCTGAGTCAGATTTTGCTACGATAAGGTATGCTTTATAGATCTGCAGTTTCAAGACTTTCCCAATTTTAGAAATGCTTTGAGTGATTAAGAGTACAGATTGTTAAATCCGGCTGCCTGGGTTTAAATCCTGGCTCTGCCACTAACTTTGTGACTTTAAAGAGGTTGCTTAACTTCTCTCTGCTTCAATTTCCTCATCTGGAAAATGGAGAGGATAATAGTACCTAGTAGGATTATTATGAGGATTGAATGAGATAATCCTCAGAACTCAGTGCTGGCACATAGTGAGAGCTCACATAAATGGTAGCTATTATTACAATTATTATTATTACCATTCATGTGTCAGATTTAAAAATTTTTCCATTTGTTCTGCTTTCTTCTTCAGAAGCATAAATAATAGCTGTTTTGTATCTGCTGTGTCCACCATTCATAACATGAGCATAAGAACTATCCATGTAGCTTGTTGTATTTTATTTCACCTCCTCATACATACTATGCCCCAGAACTGTGTTTAAATTTCGTTCATTCTATTTTCATTGCTTCCAACATGGCTTTTTATCTCTGTGACATTTTTATTTTTCTCTCATTTCTTTCCTGAGCTTTGCTGGCTCACTTTTTATCTCCTTCTATCGCCTTACAAGCTCTTCTTTGAATTATTTTTATGTCTTTTTGCAGCTCTTTTTAATGTAAGGCCATGTTTGTACTTTCTTTGAAACTGCTTAACTTTTAAAAATCGGTTCCCCTGTATTGTTTTTGTTTTTGTTTTTTAGATACATGCTTTCTGTCTTTCTTTGTATTTCTCCTTCTGTCTCTCTCTTATTTCTTCCCTCGGCTTTCCTTCCTTTCTTCCCTCCCCCTTCTCTTCTTCACTTCTTCCTGCCTGCCATTCTCTTCCTCATGTTTGCTGAATGATATAGGAGAGATGGTGGGAGTGGAGTAGGGTAAGAGGCAGAGGAATGAGCCGGAGCAGATCTGATGCAATTGCTGGATGCAGCAAATAAAAATACAGGATGCCCAGTGAAATTTGAATTTCAGATAAATAATGAATAATTTCTTAGTATAACAATATCATAAATATTGCATACTATATTTTATCTGACAACCCTATTCCTAGGGTACTTTTTCCTAGTTCCCTCTCTCTAAATCTGATCTTTCTTTCTTTTCCTCTGGGGGCCCATTTCACCTCAGTTTCTGGCTTTCAAGAGATTGATGGGCCTCACAGCAAAGGCTCCTAGGGTCTTCCGCCTTCATCCTACCACATTTCAGTGGAAGATATAAGTTGAGTGGCTCAGACTTAGGTATTAGAAATAACATGGCCTCTCCTTCTGCTTCACTGTCATTTTTTGTTGTATAATTGGGTCTCTACAGGATAGCCCCCTCTGTTCTCATGGATGGCTGAAACCGCTCGGTTTTATTGTCTCCCTGATGGAGAAGAACCAGCTATTCTTTTCAGTAGAACCGTCCCCATGCAAAGTGCACAAATGGAGGCTCCGTGGCACTGTTCTGAGACTCAAGGGGGTGGCACATATGTGTATGGACCCCCTAGCTCACTCATCTAAGCTCCTTTCCTCCTCGCTGCCCAGCAGCCACCCAGTGGCCACCGTCAGGCCTGCAGGTGCACACCCCGGGGAGAGGCGATGGGCGGGAGAAGTCGTCTCTGCGCTCAGCAGGACAGACAAGGAAGAGGTCTCTCTGCTGCTTTGTGAACAGGGCAGGCGCGTGCCTCTCCAGAGCCTTTACACTTTCCTCCAAATATTTGCATATCTTACCCAGATAGTTTATACTGGAAAAGCAAGAGAAATGCTCGATTCTTTCCCTTTATTCACCAGTTTTCAGAACAATGAGCTGATGCCTTAGTAACCCCAAAAATGGAGAATGAAATTTTTTAAAATAAAAGAATTAGAATGAACACACGATTTTTAAATACATTTTATATGTTTCAGCATACGGTAGTCATTATTTTTTCCGTTTTTTTTAGGAAGATTAGCCCTGAGCTAACATCTGCTGCCAATCCTCCTCTTTGTGCTGAGGAAGGCTGACCCTAAACTAATATCCATGCCCACTTTTCTCTACTTTCTATGTGGGACGCCTACCACAGCATGGCTTGCCAAGCAGTGCCATGTCCGCACCCGGGATCTGAACCAGTGAACCCCGGGCCGCCAAAGCGGAACGTGCACACTTAACTGCTGCACCACCGGGCCAGCCCCCATTATTTTTTCTGATGCTCAAGCTGTCTCATCTTTGCCCAGTGAGAGCCCTCTCTAGTGGGATCCTGGTCCTTTTGACATGATCTTTGATAGCTTTTTTGTGTTCTTAATTTGAAATTTGAGTTAAAACTTATCTGCCATCTCTCCCCTAGAACATGGGCTATGGAATCAGACATATCTGGATTTAATTCCAAGTTCAACAGTTACAATCTGTGAAACTCTGGGAAAGTTACCAAATTTCTCTAGTTCAGAGTCCTAACTTATAAAATGAGGATGATCATATGTATTCAGTGGGATCGCTTGAGGGCTAAGTGAGATCCAGTATATGAGACACCTGACATATAGTAGAGACGTAACAAACTCTAGAGCCTGTTATTAAAATTAGAGATAAAACCCTGCTATTATGCAAAAGTGATGTGTTGCTTCATCATTACCCTTTAGAAGCTGAGGTGGTTAGAAAAGTGAAGCTAACAATAATTTATATTTATTGTGTACTTATTGTAACAAAAACACTATGCTAAACATTTTTACTTTACTTCAGTTATTTCTCTAAATAATTCTATAAGACAAGTATATTGTAACATTATTCCTATATTATAGATTATGAGTCTGAAGCTTAGAGAGGGCAACTGGCTCATTCCAGTGAGCTAGGAAGTGGCAGAATTCAGAATAAAACTCTCTGACCCCAAAGTATGAGCACTTGGCCCTTGTGCTGCATGAATTTGTCCTATTTAAGGTGTGTTATATTGTTCTGAGATAATAGTCTGGGTAAAATTTCCTCTAGATATTCCAAGATTTCCAAAGATTATCCTGGCACTTATTATTTACTTACCTTATCTGACTACTTTTCTCCAACGAAAATATTGCATTTTAAGCGATAGCCAACTGGAGCTGGAAACCAGGTGCTTCACTGACAGCCTTTGGTGAGGAACGAGAATCGATGTGAATGGCTCTGTGCTAGGAGAGGCCAGGAAAGAAAGAACGTCGAGAGCAGGGCAGTGTTCACTTGCTTTTGTCTTTTATTCATGTATCTTTCCCGTTTTTAAATTTCTCTCCCTCTTTACCTTTTTCAATGTGGTATTTCCGTATACACATCTGAAGTGTATATGTTTTTATGTTAAGAATCACTTCTGAAATAATGATTTTTTAAGTCATTTGGAGTCTTTCACGTTTGAAAGCTTTAATCTGATCCTAGTCACTTCTTCTGGTGTAGCACTGGACCTGCTGTGGGCATCATTGGCTTTTTGTGGCTAAAAATCTCAGAAAGTTTTCTCATCTTGTAGGCTCTCAGATATAACATCATTTTAAAAAGTATTTTGAGAGAGTTAATTCTGTAGTAGGAAGTTGATGAGCTAAGAGTCATGCAAGAAATTTGAAGGTGATAAGAGAAAATTAAACACATACAAAACTTTTGGTGACTTATTCTCAAATTTGTGCTATGCAACTATTCTACAGCAATGAATTGCCACTTAAAAAAGTCCCATCTATGTCTTTTATAAAGATCTATACTGCTATTAAACCATTCTTGTAGAAAAATTTATCCACCCTATAATAGAAATGTAAAAGATAAAAATCAACTGTTCTTTCGACTACAGTTCACTTCACTGAAGTCTTAACCTCAAAGTTTAATTTGGACCTTATAATTACTAGCGCATTTACAAACTGAGGATGAGTTCTGAGTAGTGTAAATAGCGCTATATGTCAAGTTCAAGTAATACAGTAAAGTTATTTTCATTTTGCAGTGTGCTTCCTTTTAAAAAATATTAACTTCATAGTTTTCTCCTTTTCTGCAGAAAGCAGACTTGTTCATAGAACTTTTCGGGGCTGAAATAATAGTTTATCTTCTGATTTAATTTTATAGGAACAATTATGTAGCCTTCTTTTCTTTGGAAATTATGATGGTTTTTTTTCTCCTTAATAACTCTGATCATACCAGCTAATTTTAATCTAATGGAAACGTATGGCAAGGAGCCCAGAGATGGCTGGGCAGAAGCGTTATTGCTTTAGGGGGATTAGGAAAAGATTTGTTAGTTTGGAGAGTTCCCCAGCCATTTCTACCCATGAATTCACACAATGATGCACGTCAGTCTCAAACTGCTTACCTCCCGTGTCCATCCCTGTGCTCCATGTTCGTAATCTGCCAGGTGCTAAGTTTTATTTTAAAGACACTAGTGGAAAGAAAAGGAAATCTACCTGCAAGATCATCTGGTTAAGAACGATGCCAGTTGGCAAAACCAGATTACCTCAGAAATGTTCTTATGTCTTGTGGTCTTGGTGTCTCATGACTACATTCTACTGATATCCACATCCTCTTTGTGCCTTTTTGATCACAGCCTGTCTGCTGCTCTCTGCCACTGTCCCCAGCATGCCACCAGTAACCATTTCTTCCTCTTCCTAGGTGCTCCTTGCTTCAAGCCCTCAGTTGTTATTCCTCACCTCTGGTCTCCCTACCTCAGAATTCTCCTCTCATTCAGTCCTTCCTACCACTGATGACACGTTGAGTCTCCAGAATGCACTGCTTTGATCCTGGCACCAACTTTAAAGGCTCCCCATGGCCTACTAGATCAAACCCAAAATCTTCAGTTAGGGCCTTCACAACGTGAATTCACCTTCATTCCTTGCAAGGCTCCAGTAGACATTCTGTGCCTCATCCAACCAGGTCCCTGAAATCTGTGATGAACTAGAAGGCATGGGTCTTCTAGGAGAGTCAGCAAACTTTGGTAAAGGGCCAGATAGTAAATATTTTCAGCTTTGTGGGCCATATGGTCTCTGTTGCAACTACTCAACTCTGCCATTGTGACATGAAAGCAGCCACAGGCAATATATAAATGGATGAGTATGGCCATGTTCCAATAAAATCTTATTTATGAAATTAAACCTTATTTAATTTCATGTAATTTTCACGTTTTGAAAGGTTATTCTTCTTTTGATCTTTTTCTTCAAGCATTTAAAAATGTAAAAAGCATTCTTTGCTCATGGGCTGTACAAAAACACATGGCAGGCCAATTTGACCCATGGGCCGTACTTTGCCAACCCTTGTCCTAGGAGATCACTGATCCTGGGCTTTTAGTCAAGCAGAGCCAAGGACTGCAGGGTGGCAAGAGCAGCATCTCCTCTCTCCACAACGGTGTCCTTTGCCACCCATTGTTAGTGTTCATCTATAGTGCTGGAGCCTTGTGTCACGTGAGGTGCAAACCTACCCAACATCTCTGAATCTCTGCCTAGTGAGAAGAAGGACCCCCACTAGCCACACTGCTATGAGAAGGTGGAACACCACTGCACGTGGCTGGAGCCCTGGGCAACTGTCAGAGTGGGTCCATCGGAGGCAGGGCAAGCCCAAGCTGCTGGTAATATGTGGTACCGCCTCTAACTCAGTCCCACCGGAGTCCTGCAAACTAAAACCTCATGACTGAATTGTTCCCTTTCCACTTTTATGTGAGGAGCCTCTCCTGTGCATTTTTTTTGCTGACAAAATCTGCAGATAGTGTCCATGGCCATATCATGAGGTAGGGGTGCTGAACCTGCAGCTTAGTGCTGCTAGGAAGCCAGAGGGATTTTCTGGCTATCCACTACCAAAGAGAGGCATGCGTACCTTCAGATATCCCCTTGACTTTGAGAACCAGAAGGCAACCCTCTATGCCTTGCCTGAAAACCATGGATAAGCACTTCTAAAAGAGGGACATTGGAGCGTCTCCAAGCTGTTCATGAATTTCTTCAGGAGTGGCAGCGGGAGAGGGGAAAATGTGGGAGGTGAGAGTAAGAGAGCGTGCTGAGTTCTCCTTTTCAATTCCTATCCTTGCTCCTGCAGTTAAATTGCTACCACTGGAAGGGGATGACTTTGAGAACAGCTGGGAGGCAAGAGTCTAGAACTCGGTGCTGACATTGCAAGCCTGTCGATGACCACTAGAGGGTGCTAGAGCCCGAGGTTGGGGAGGCTGCAGCGGCACCTCACATGGCCTGGAGAATTATGAGGCAGCCAAGAAGCAAGGGCTATAGACCAGAAGGATACTGCTCTGCCTGACCATGTGGAGTAAGACAAGCAGAATCTCACAAAATCCAGAGCCTTAGAGGACACAGACCAAGTGACTTCCTACTTTGGGGACAAAGACTGAGCTGGCGTCTCATGAAATTGGGCTGGGGCGAGAGTTGCTTCGTGGCTGCAGTGAAACAGGCGAGCTCCCTGCCTTCATGGATCCTGTGTTGAAGTCATTAAATTTGTTTAAGTGCTAGGAAGCAAAATAAAGAATAAGAATTGGGTAGAGGTGTAGGGGCTTGGATCGTGTTCAGATGAGAGCAGGTCAGGAAACCGGGGAAGGTAACAGATGCTTCTTCCAAAGTTTCGGTGGAGAGGAAGGCAGAAGCTGAGGCTTCACCCCAGGTCTCACTCACTCCATTCCTGCCTTTCCCAGGGATGACTCTCCCAATTTGCTTTTAGAAATTCTTCAAAGCAAAGTATGTGGAGTCCAGAGGAAGATGGTTATTTGCTCAAAAGTCTGTTTAGGAAAATGACATAGGTTTTACAAAATTAATAACCATCTGTAATTAAAATCTAAGAAGATTTAAATCAACATAGGTGATGGGAGGGAGAGTTGGTTGAGTGCAGAGGGCAGTAAAATCTTGTTATGGTTCTTATATTGTTTAAGGGTATAGATTCTGATTAATGCTAGACATTGTTAGAAAAATTTTTTTAGTGTGTGTGTTAATAAGGGAAACCATTAAAAGAGAAATAAACTATACAATTTTCAAACCATTTTAGAGAAAAAAATGAACAAAGACAACTCAATCAATTCACCCAAAGCCAAAAATAGAGATGGAGAGAAGAAACAATCAGAAAATATGAAAAACAGAAAAGATAACATGCAGAAAAAAATTCAGTATCTCAATGAATGAGTTAAGTGTACCTAATTAAAATACAGAGACATGTATTAGGTTAAAAGAAGTCAATTGACTGTCTATAAGAGGCGCACCGAAAACAGAATGACATAGGGAAGTTGAAAATAAAAGAATCAGAAAAGCTGTACCAGCAGATGCTAACAAAAAGGAGGCAGGAGCAGCAGCTCAGATGTAAGAGGATGTTGAATTGGCTTCTGTGTCTCAGTTTTGGTTGAGGGCCCAAATGCTAAAAATATTACAATGGGTACGAACTCCCACAGTCTAAGGCAAGGTACCAGCCTCTCCAAATGGACATGCTAAGAAATGGTCAGAGTGTTTCCCCAGCCTCCAAAAGAGTAGGGGAGTGAAAGGCGTGCTTTGGAGAGAGTTGGTGGATGCTGTGTGCTCCCTCCACTTTCACAGAGATGAGGGAGGGTGTGATTCCCCTTCACCCCCTGCCAAGGGAGGAAGGCTTCATGTGGAGAGTTTTATTGGAGTCCCTGGCATTAGGGGAGCATATGGGCTACGTAAGAAGCTGTGATTAGATTGGCTTGAAGAAGCAGAGGAGAGAGAGGCAAGGCTGCTTCGGGAGCAAGCCACAGTTGCTGATGGAGGCATGATAGGGGAGGCAGTGTGCATGTTTCCTGTGCATCAAAAATGAAACACAGGGGGTGGGAGTATGATGGGCGAGCTGGCATGAAGTCTAAATGGTCTAGAAGAGGAATCTGCCCCCAAAGGATGCCGAGAGGGATGATGGCACCCAGTTAAATGGTAACCCATTGGAGCCTGGGGCTGAGGGAGGAGTAGAAAGCCGCCAGCTGGTATCAAGGGATCAACAGTGGGATGTTGCTACTAGGCGAATCTTTGAGAAACCCACAAAACTGCTCCTTAAAAGAGAGTCAGCTTGGAATATCCAGATCACAAAAGTACCAGTAGTTAACACCTTGGCCCCTTCCTCCAGGCCCAGCCCTGGAGGAAGGAGGTGAGTAAAGGAGAAGAAGTTGGCCACAGCCCTCTGCCCTGTTGCAGACTTCCACGACTGGAGAAGACCCAAGCCTGCATAAAGGAGAAACTGGGTAAAATGGAGTTTGGAGTTCTCATCATCACGCTGGACTGGTCCTCTACATGTCAAAAAGATAATTTATGTCTTTTCTAAGACGAAACCAAAGAACTATGGGACCTGTCCAAGATTTCATCCAAGGGCAAGGAATGGATTGTTTGATGGAGCAAGTTTAGTAAGGAGTGGTGGGAAAGAATCAATTTGTGTTATAACTGTATCCTGTTAATTTCAGCTCATTCAATATAACTATTGCATTAAAATAAGATGAATTAGAATTCGTGGTGAGAAGCGTTAAATAAAACCAAGGAGGATATTTTATATTAATGAAATGAGGACCTCTATAACAATGTTGCTCTTCCTGTATTCCTCCTTGCTCTCTTTCCATCAATGCCCTTAGGAGATTTTCCTTTCTCTCTCCTCCCTAAGCCTCCAGCCTGCCTCATACTCTACATTCTATACATGTAACATGGGTTCCAGTTCCCTTCCTCTGTCCTCTTCTGGTCAGAATTCCCTCCATCCCTCCATAACCTTCACCCACGAGAATGAAAGGGTAGCACCATCAATGCATTTCTGTGTGACCTTGAGCAAATTACCTACCCTCACTGAATTTCAATTTATCATAGGTTAAATACAGATAAAAGTTCCTGCCTTGAAGATTGAATAAAATAATGCTTATAAATTGTTTAACATGGCATCTGGCACATAATAATAAATGGTGGTTATCAGTAAAACAAGGTTAGTGATAAAACAAATCTATATAACCATTACATCTTTTCCCAATAGCAGAAAATGAGACTTCTCTTTGATACGTGCCAATCTGGCACATATAAAAGTTCAGGATATGCTGCCTGACGATGGTTATTATAATCACAACGAAATGGTAACAAAAGCAGTATTCATTGACAAGAAGATACTCCAGAAATGTGACAGCTGAAAGCAAGTGGCCCAGGAGAAAGAGCAATGTGGGTAATGGAGCCTAGTAGATTATTACTAGGAACTGACGGGAGCAGGCAGATTAGGCTGAGATACTGCATTGGAGACTTGGGTGGCACATGTCCAGCATAAATTCCTTGCAGCCTCCAGAGCAAAACCAAACACACAAAGAGAATATTTGATAAATATCCTCTGTGTATAACATTCAGATAGCCCCCGCTGATCACCTTCATTCTTTTCAGCTGTTCTTATACGTAGAGCAGTGTACCATCATATTTAAGTATGAAGGACAGCAATAAATCTGTTTAATCTAACCTCAGCACCATCACATAATGGCAGAAACATTAAAAGAAAATGCGGATATCTAAAGGCTAAGGGAATTGTAATTTGGAATAAGCAATGGATTCTATAAAGCAAATTGCTTCTGACAAAACCAATTGCAGTTTTGATAGAATTATGAAATCATTCCCTTATGGGATGGCAGTTATATTTGAACATTATCAAATCATTTGCCGATTCCTCATGCAATTTTAAATAATTCAGATTGGCCTTAAACACGAGCAATCACAAAATGGAATGATTCAATGAAAGCTGGATGAAGGTCTGTAGATAAAGAGGTCATGGTAATAACAATATGGGAAGCTCCAAATGGGGTTTGAGTGGAATTGCACTCCCTGTGTTTAATATCTTGATTGATAGAGTGGGTGATGGAGTAGCAATATGAAATGTTGCATTAGTTCCTTCTCAGGAGAGTGTTGAATGTAAAGAAAAAAGAACAATGGGAATAGAGAACCAGAGAAGTTAAAAATTGCAGCAGAAAATAAAAAGCTGCTCTTTAGGTTGTAGAATTCAATGTAAATTATGTGGTGTAAAGTGTTCCAAAACACAGGGTTTATTGAGAATATGTGGTCACGCCTAACAGGCAATTGGGTCGTGACAAACAGGAAATATGAAATAAATTCATGACAGTTTCTCTTTGCATTCCAACCCTCTCATCCCAAAGAGTTCAAGCTGATGCCTAGATACTTCGTAAAATAGGGAAAACTAGGAACTAGAACTAGTAACTGAACTAGTTACTACTACTAAACTACTAAAACTAGTAACTGAGTAACAATATCACTATAACTTGTAAATAATGTCTGTATGTAGGTTGATTGAGAAAACTGGATTTAACTTTCCAAAAGCAGTGCTTTCTTCCTATTTACTTGTTTGGATAGCAATTTAAAAAATAAGTGTCAGAGATACCGGATTGAAATTGAGTATCGGAACATTTTGGGGGAAAAATAGTAGGAAAATAAAGTCCAACCAAAAGAGGGTCCAGCCCTCTCAGGTATCTGGTTCCACAAACTTTAGACATATTTCGTTATAGACAAAGTTGGGAAAATATGTTTGAATCTTGCCAATAATCAATATCACTCATCAAAATTGTTATTGATTAGATTAGAATTTTTGACCTGGAAAGACCTTAGAGATTTGCATTTTATAGATGAGAAATTGAAACTCAAAGTGATTTAGTAACTTGCTCCAAGTGACACAGCCATTTTGAGGCAGAGCCCATTCTCTGCTCCAATGCTCTTTCCACTCTGCCACAAGTGGCCACTGGGTGAATGATGATGCACATGCTATGGCTAATCTCTCTCCTTGTTGAGTACTGGGTCCAGAGCTTGGCTCTGGGAACCAAGCTACTTGGGTTCAAATCCCAGCTCCACCCTTTGCTAGTAGTGTAACCTTAACCTCTCTGTCTCCCAATCTGTAAAATGGGGATAATGATAGTACTTGCTTCATGGTGTTGCTGAAAGGATTAAATTAGTTAGCTTGGGTAAAATGCCTAGAACAGTTTTCTGGCACATGGTAGATGTTAAATAAGTGTTATTAGTATTACATTTGTGATTGAAAGTCTAGATTTCATGCTGCTAAATTTGATGTAAAACATCATGGAGTTTTTTGAGAAGCGTTCTTGGAATTTATGAAAAAAGGAACAATTTGCTTCCCGATAAAGTTGTGTGTCATTTAGTATGTCCTAAATATAATGTATTTATAATATATTCATAAGTTTTTTTTGCATAATTTTAGTTGGGAGAATATCATAAAGAGATATTCCCAAAGTTATTTTTGTTCAGGAAACTTTGTATATATTTTCATTGTATTTTGTAGTGAAATGCCTGTGAAGGTATTCTATACTCATCATTGCCTAAATCAGATACCTTCTAAGGTCAAGTCCTCAAAGCCACATGGAGGACTGGAGATATGTACACACAGCCACACACACACACACACACACACATATATATGTATACATATATATATATATATATACGTATATATTTTTCAAATATTACTTTACTCTCATCCTTGTAGTTTAGGAAGAAGCAAAAGCAAGAATCCTTTACTTGATGCAGAAGATGACTGAGAACAGACTTAAGCACAAAAGAGCACTTAACAACTGAAAAAACTCCTACTTCTTATTTCATTAGTCATCAATACGGTCTAACTATTTTGCATATTTTCTAAGGGAAAGAAAGCTAATAATTTTTATTAAAAATGTTTTATTATGGAGAATTTCAGACATGTAAGTTAAGATAATGAAGTTGCTTGTACCCACTACTGAAGGGAAAAACTTAGCAACTCCTGGCCAACCTTGTTTAACCTACACGCCTTCTCCAGTGGTGGGTAGGAGCCAGCTCATGCCTCTGAGAGAGTAGATTATGAGCATCTCTCCACAACTCCAAGTTCTGACACACAACTTGATAGCTTGAAATCAGCCACGGTGTGAGTATTTACACCACGGCGATCAGCAGATGGTACAAATGCTACAAATCAGGTCTATCCCAACCCCACTCCCAAGCTGGTTGGTAAACATTTAGCACCCCACCACTACCCCTCTCACTTTTCCCTCCCATATTGTTTTGAAACAAATTCCAGACATATTATTTCATTATAAATATTTCAGACTGAAAAGGAAAGGATCTTTTTTATTTAAACATAACCATGATGCTATACAAAAATTAATAATCCTTTAACATCAAATTGCCAATTAGTGATCAAATTTCCAATTATCTCTCTCTTTTTTTAAAGTTTGTTTGTTTGAATTAGGATTCAAATAAGGTCACCTCATTGTAAGTGGTAGATATGTCTTAAGAGGCGTATCTCTTTTAATATATAATTTCACTTCCATCTTCTTTCTTTTCTACCTTGCAATTTGTTGAAGAACCTAGTTTGCTTCTCTGGAAGTTCCCTACAGTGTGGATTTTCTGACTATGTTCCCATGGTGATGTCATACATGTTTCTTTGTCCTTTGAATTTCATGTAAATCAGTTGTTGGATCCAGAGTTTTAGTCAGACTCAGGTTCAATTTTTCTGGCCAGACTACTTCATAAGGTGATGTTTATTTCATTAGGGGACACATGATATTTGGTTATCTCTAGTTTGGTGATGTTGTCAGCTGTTGATGATTACTACCAAATCCATTATTTCATTAGGGGTTGCAAAATGGTTTGTTCTAATTCTAATTCACTATAGAATACTCTGTAAATAGTGATCATTCTTCATCGTCTACTTGGTGACCCAGTAGTACAGTTTGTATAAAAAGGCAGGATAAGTGTTCGAATCCTTCTCCTTTATTTAACAGTTTTTAAAATAATGTGTTGGTTCACTGGCATGTCTTAATGGTGACCAATTCAGCACCCCCCCCACTTCTTTATTTCTTTTTGAGTATTATGAACTCATGGATTTAAACATATTTGATGTCATTCAATCCATTGCAGTTATTACTCTCTTTGAGCCTCAGGGTATCTTATCTTTGGCTAGCAGGAATTTCTTTAAGTTGGCTTCTGAGTCCTCTTGGCAAGACCTCAGTAGTTGTTGAGCGTTTCCTTGAGATCTTGTACATTTCCTGACTCTGACCTGGAGTCAGCCATTTTTCTAAGAACTCTCTTTCCTTTTAGTGAGAAATGGTGTTTAGAGACCGCAATCTGGGTAACGTTTTTAGAGAACAGAGCTAAGAAATGTTTTATTTCGTGTTGTTTTTAAGAGATAAAATAAACTATGAATTGATTCTGATACTTCAAGATTATAGTGTTTGTGCATAAACTCTTCTATATTATATCTGTGCCTCTTTTCTCCTGTGCCAAGGATCCTGTCTATCACGACACCGAGAATGACAGAATTAAAAATATTAAAAATATCCCATAATGGCTAATTTTCTTTGTTATACATAGTAATCTATGGGTAGCAATACCTACCCTATTGACAATGATATAATTACTGAGAAGAGTTTGAAATTTTATTTCTCATACATCTTTTTGTCAGGCATATTCCATGAGGGCTTTAGAGTGAAATAACTGTGTTTTAACATCATTTGGAATTATTCCTTCCTGTGTAGTTCTACCACCAACGGGATATACGTTTAGGTCCATTTGTTTCATATTATTTTATTTTTTTAGAGATTTTATTGAAAATTTATTTTGCTTTATAATTAACTAAGATATTTACACTCTTCCAAAGTCAAATCTGTAAAACAAGATTTGTAACAAGAAGTCTAACCCCACTCTATTCTCTCACCCATAGATACAACCACTTTAAGAATTTTCATAGTCTTTTTAATACAAGCAAAGTTTTTTTTCTATTTTGCTTATTTTCACTAAAAACTATAACTAAAGATGACTCCATAGTAATATATAGAGATACTCTTCCTTCCTTTTTCCCAGCTGCAAAATATCCCATTGTGTGACAGACTAAGCAGTGGTTCCCAAAGTGTGGCACCTGGACCAGCAGCATCACCAACCGTCACCTGGAAACTCGGTAAAAATGTGATTTCTCGGGCTCCACTCAGACCTGCTGAATCAGAAACTCTGGGGTTGGGGCCCAGCAATTTGTGTGTTAATAAGATCTCTGGGTGATTCTGATGCACGTAAGGTTTGAGAATCACTGGACCGTGGTTTATTCAGTCAATCCTCTCTTGATGGGCACTATGGTTACTTTCAGTATTATTTATTTCAAATAACTTCATAATGAATTCCTTGTACATATATTTCCTCATAATGTTGCTAGTGTTATCTTTCGGATAGATTCCTGGATGCAGGATTCTTGGATAAAAGATAAATTCATATATAATTTTGCTAGATATTGTCATGAACAAGTATTATTTCCTTAGCCCTTTACCAACAGACTCCCTAGTCACAATTTCGGATATTTAAGAAATGATATCTCAGTGAAGTTTTCATTTGCTTTTTCTTATGGTTGAGAACCATTTGCATTTTTCTTTAGGCTCTAGCTCATTTTTCCCTAGGGTTAATGAAGCTTTTGTTCCGCATTTTAAGAAGTTCTTTACATAATAGGACTATTAAATTTTTTTCTGTGATCTATATCACAACGATTTCCTCCCAATTTGTCATTTTATTTTTACTTTGCTTATAGTGTCTCTTTCCAAGCAAAAGATTTTTATTATTATGTAATTAATTTTTCCTCAACTCATAGCTCAATGTATTGAGCCTGGTTACTTTTCAGTTTTGGCCCATCCTAAATGTTGCTAGTAGGGAGAGATATGGTTTTTTCAAGGATAACCCTTTGGTGAGAAATTTATCCACAGGAACTTCAGGAGAAAATAAATCGACACTGCTGGAGTATGCAATTTAGTGCAGTGTGCTTAGATGCTTAATACTCTCTGTAACTTCTCCATGATTGCTAACAGGTGTTCAATTGTATTGGCTGAGAAAGTTCAAGCTGGGCCCATTAAATTCTCTCTAGGCTGTGCTCTTATTCTCTTCTTGGCCCTAAACAAGTTAGTGCATTAATGCAGTTTTTATAAAGCATTGATCTTCACACTGTGCTTATTTGTAAAGCAATTCATGTAATAAAAATAGATAGACTCCTGAAACATTAGGAGCCCCTGGAAATGGGCAGAGTGGATTATATTTACTCCCCTGGTGTCAGCTAATTAAGAGAATTCAATGAAAATTCTGTTACCAACTTAAATATTCTGCCTCTGTCTCCTGACATATTTCTACAGGTGCGTAGCCATCATGGCATGACTCATATGGACCCGTTGGCTCTTTTGTGACAATTTCCTAACCCATCTTCCATGAGGAGGTTCACAATGTAGATGTTTCAGCTTCCTTTTATAGAAATTATGTACATGAACTGAAAAGAAGGAGAGACTTTATTTGGAAATCAATTTCTATCTAATTTCCTATTTTGGGGATAGTTTTAGAACTATGGATGACTACAAACTCTTGACATCATCATTAATAATATCTTATATTTGTTTTCTGTTTTTTCATGTATATAGAGCATTTTCACATTCATGGTCTTATTTGAGCCTCACCATAACTGCCCGAGATGGATGGGGCTTTTGATTCTGCGCCCAATTTCATAGTGGTGACTGTTTTTCCCCCATGTCCTCAAGCAATTCTTGAACACCGGCGAGGTGTCCTACAATTCAAGTCAATTTTTGAAAAGCATCAGATTCCAGAGGTTAAGTATTCCATCCCACAAGACTGTCCCCCACTTCAGAGGCCAATCTCAAGTCCAGATTGTTACCTGTGCTTCTGGCCAACTGGCTATAAATCAGAGGTTCCCACAACCCCTTTCTTGGGTTTGATTAATTTATTAGAGTGGCTCACAAAACTCAGGAAATCAGTTTACTCACTAGATTATCGGTTTATTACAAAGGATATTAAAGGATATAAATTAACAGCCACAGGAAGAGATACGTAGGGTGAGGTCCTGAACAAAGGAGCTTTTGTCCCTGTGGAGTTTGGGGCCCAGAATGATGGCACATGGAAATGTCTGGGTCACTAACCTGGAGGCTCTCCAAATCCCTTCCTTTTGGGTTTTTATGGAGGCTTCATTACACGGGAACTATTGATTAAATCATTGACCATTGGTTATTGATTCAACCTCTAGCCCTTCTCCCCTCCCTGGAAATCACGGGGTGGGACTGAAAGTTCCAACCCTTTATTCATGGTTGATTTCCCTGGCAACCAGTTCCCCCATCTTTAGAGGATTTCCAAAAGTTTCCTCATTAATATAAATTCCATCGTGGTTGAAAGAGGCTTGTTATGAATAATAAGACAGGCCTTTCACTTTAGGGCTCTGAAGTAATTTCAGGAACTGAGAACAAGAGACCAAATATTATAGCAAAAGATGCTCCCATTGTTCTTATTGCTCAGGAAATTCCAAGGGTTTTGGAAACTGAGCCAGGAAATGTGGATAAAGACCAAAATATGTATTTATTATAATTTATAATATCGCAGGCTTAGCATCCTTATTTCACATAAAAGGTAATGCAGAAATTTTAAATGACTTGCTCAATGACATGCAGCTAGTAAGTAGAAAAGTTAGGGCTCGTACTAAGATCTTTTAGCTACAAATACCGAGTTTTTTTTAGAGATTGGCACCTGGGCTAACATCCGTTGCCAATCTTCTTTCTTCTTCTTCCTCTTCTCCCCAAAGCCGCCCAGTACATAGTTGTGTATTCTAGTTGTGGGTCCTTCTGGTTGTGCTACATGGGACGCCGCCTCAGCATGGCCTGATGAACAGCACTAGATCTGCGCCAAGGATGCGAACCAGTGAGACCCTGGGCTGCTGAAGCGGAGCCGTGAACTTAACCACCTGGCCATGCGGCTGGCCCCTACAAAGTTCTTTTGTAGTTGGCGTCATCCTCTTGTTGGAGGAAGCTCAGTACACTAGTTTAAAAAATACGATATTGTTTGAATCTTATAGATCCTCACACCATATATAGTGGGGAGAGGAAAGAGGCATATCCTATTTTACAGTAATATCTCATATAGAAACTGTGTACGATTATAAACGTTAGGAGAACTGTGTATATAATCTAGAAAACACTTGCCCTGCAGAGAGGAAACACAAGGTCTGCAATGATTAAATGATTTGTCTAAAGTTTTGTCACACGGTGTTGGTCCAGCCAGATTTCTGTTGGTTTAGGGGACCGGAAAGGTAACTGCTGGAAGGTAGCACACAGCAGATTGGTGATTCCTGATGAGAATTATCAGGATTCCAAGAGCTGAACAAAGCCCAGCAGAAAGAGAGAGACTGTCATCTAGGAGGTGTTTTCATTGGCAGAAATGTTTTCTTTTTTTTATAAGTTAATTTTTTTTCAAGATTTTTTATTTTTCCATTTTCTCCCCAAAGCCCCCTGCTACATAGCTGTGTATTTTTAGTTGTGGGTCCTTCTAGTTGTGGCATGTGGGACACCGCCTCAGCATGGCCTGATCAGCAGTGCCATGTCCGCGCCCAGGGTCCGAACCAGTGAAACCCTGGGCCACCAAAGCGGAGTGCGTGAACCCAACCACTCAGCCACGGGGCTGGCCCCAGAAATGTTTTCTTTATTCAAAATTAATTGCACATTGATTGGGTGCCTTGGGGTCCAGGGGCATCTCAGGTCTACAGAAAGGAGACTGGCCTGGGCAGGGCGGGTTAACAGAACTTCAGGTACTGGGTTAATAGAAAGGTCAGGACTCCGATTTCCAGGGAAATGAATGAGCGAGGACAGGACAGTACAGCTCACCCAAAGCGGAAGCCCAGTCCTGGGCACTTGGGCCCTTGGGGCAGGGGAAGATGTGACTCAGGGGTTGTCATGGAGTCTCAGTGGTCATCACTAGGACCCTGAATCCTGGGTCTGATTAGCAACAAAGGAGACTTGGGAAACAGGAAACGTAGAAGTCAGAACATAAATTACAGCTTCCCTTGTACTGGGATGCAGGTGTATAACATACTCTCCACCAATGAGATGAGTCCAAGGGAGACTTCAGCTTGGAAATGAGCAATAATAGGGGGTGGGTTCTGCGTGGTACTTCCATTTTGCTGGGGTGGTGGCAGCAGCAGTTGCAGGGGTGTTTTTGATACCAAAGGAGCAGATCAGTGGTTTAAATGAGGGTGAGTCCTGGCTTTTAGCACCTGTAGCAACAGCAACAGTGGTGGCAGGTTTTCATTGGACCTGTTCTTTGGTTGGTTATAGGCGTTATTCCTGGAAGTGTAGTCTCAAATCTATTTCTCCAACCCCTCCACTCATCCTCTAATAAATTCACTTTCTGTTTAAACCAATCAGAAGGGACTCTGTTGTTGGGAACTAAGAACTCTGACCTTTGTCTCTGGCCTGTGTTGAATTGGGGCCCAATAATAGGCTAACGCTGGGGCTGTGGGGACAAGAGAGCCCAGGAATAAGGCAGAGCGTGGAGAAGCAAGGCATGTCTGTGAAAAACTGCACAGAATGAATTTCTGTAAAGGTCTGCAATCCTGGAGCTCAATTCTTAATATATCATGTGACCAGGGAAACAATAAACATTTACAGGATATTTTCATTCCTTGATTGAAAAGATCACCTAAATACAACACATTATGTACCCATATTTTGTATAAACACAAACATAATTTTGGCGAAAACACTGACTAAAATCTACATGAAGAAATCTACATGAAGAAAATAGCCTTTTGGTTAACAATCAGCTTAAAGGTTAAACACTGCCTACTTTGCTTAAAGTTTCACACAAGCTGAACCTCCTTCACCTCCTGAGATGTGCTATGCTATGCAATCTAAGGCATTTGCTTAATCGTATTTTGGATTCTTCATCAGCGTTTGTACTGAAAGATTTTTACACGCTCAGCTCTGCAGAAGAAAAATGAATGCAAGTTTATTGGCTTAATTTTCAAGATGAAATAAAGTTTTTGTGATAGACAAAGTGATCCTGGTATTAACAGTTGAGGTAAAAGAAGACAGTATTAATGACAACATTATTTGTTGAAAATGTGAATATTTGCTTGATCCGTCTGCTTCGTTCATTTATTTGTTCCACAATTCAAGGCAGTGGCCCCGCATTATCAGGTACTTGTTGGACATAACCTCAGCTGGTTGGACATAATGCGTTGGACATAACTCTGTCAGTGCCTCATCTCATCTTCAACATGCCTGATAATAGACTCGTCATCTCTCCCACAGTGAAGTGCTCTCCTGACATCTCTATTTCTGCTCCTGCACCAGCATTTTCCCAGACAGACAACCTTGAGATCTCAATGTTTTATCTGACTTCTCTCTCACCCTTATTCTGTCAGTTTCTAAAGGCATTTAACTTCTGGGTCTTCATCTTTTTCTTATTTCACACCATAGCTTGCAAGCACTAAATTCATATTTAAGAAAGAATCCAGGGGCTGGCCTTGTGGCATAGTGGTTAAGTTCGTGTGCTCCACTTTGGCAGCCTGGGGTTTGCAGGTTTGGATCCCAGGCATGGACCTACACACTGCTCATCAAGCCACGCTGTGGTGGTGTCCCACATACAAAATAGAGGAAGACTGGGGGCCAGCCTGGTGGTGCAGTGGTTAAGTTCGTGCGTTCTGCTTTGGTGGCCCAGGGTATGCTGGTTCAGATACTGGGTGTGGACTTAAGCACTGCTTGTCAAGCCACGCTGTGGCAGGCGTCCCACATATAAAATAGAGGAAGGTGGACACGGTTTTTAGCTCAGGGCCAACCTTCCTCAGCAAAAAAAAGAGGAGGATTGGTGGTAGATGTTAGCTTAGGTCTAATCTTCCTCAAAAAAAAAAAAGAGGAAGATTGGCACAGATGTTACCTCAGGGGCAATCTTCCTCACCAAAAAAGAGAAATAAAAGAACCAAAACTTTCAGTTTTAGGTGAAATATAGGAGATTTGGAAAATAGTAGGCAATTTATTCTTGACAAAAATCACTACTAGAGAAATAGCTTTAAAGCAGTGAAACTAGCTAATTTGAGATGCAGAACAAAGCCCAGAACCTACATCTAATTCTAAAAGTACCAAGAACATCAAAATCCAACTTAATACTAAATATCAAAGAAGAAATTGCAATGCTATAATTTTTTGATTCCTGTATTAAAGGAAAATTTATCTAAATTCAAAAGCACGGTTTGATAAGCAGTCTATTTAAACAACGTCTAAACCCATCCACTGTGTGTGCGGTGTGAGCGTTCTATCAACAAAGACATGATGATCCTTTTGTCTTTTACACTACCATTTAAATTTTATCCTTTAATTTTCTGAAATGCGTCAAATACCAATAGCCTCTGGCTGCTTATAAAATATTTATTTGAAAAATTATTCAATAAAAGATCCAAGCACCAGCTGAGCTCATAAATAATTTAGCAAATGGCAAACTGACTTTTCCTCATGTGCATAGGCCAGACCACAGCGATGTGGCTGCCCGTACCCTGAAGACAAACACGGTGAGAGAGAACGCTGGCAGAACAAGAGAAGCCAAAGGAAAACACAAATGGCCCTGCTCTCTTTTCCATAAAATTTGCATTTGGGGCCAGAATTGGTGCCTGTCTTAGCTCATTATTATTTGCATAAAATGGCACATGTCTCAGCTACTTTGTTCTCGTAAAACCTCTTTTGAGTAAACGGTGTTTTTAGAGTGGCAATATTTTGGAAAGGCAGTGGATTTCCTCAGCCGTTGGCCAATAGGCGATCAGTCAGGCGCATGTGGGTCCATCCTAAAGCTTTGAGTGGAATTGCTGGGTAGATTTTTATGGTACTTGGACCTGAATTCTTTTAACTACTGGCTGTAGGCTTGAAATTCAATGTCATGTACTAATATGAATGCCCAATTTCTATGAAGCTGTAATTCAGTGTTTGTGACTCCCCCCCTCAATTCACATGCAAAGAAGTAACGGGCCTTCGTGGACCACTCTTGCTAGATGCGCTGACCGCTGGGTGCAGTCTCTCCAAAAATGCAGTGTCCCTCAGCTAGCGTTTTCCTTCCCTTCTGCACCAGCAGTGAAGGCCTCCGGTAGGCCTGTTTGGAGATGTACAAAGGCCCAGGGAAAAAGGAAGTGTTGACCGTTTCATCAGTGATTAGATTATAGCTACGCAATTATACTAGGGCCTAGCTGTTTTGTATTTCAACAGGGATTTTTTTTTTAACATTTTGTATCTAACTTATAAAATGTTGATGATGATGTTAGTCGTAAAAATAAATGAAATCTTATTTATTTATTCCAAAGATGAATAGCTTTGAAACATAACCTCTTAGTCTCTAACGGCCAGGTTATAACGACTCAGTTGCATATTTGATGGATCACTGTAACATGAGAAATGATAAGACAGAGTATTATCTTGGCTATAGGAAGCTGTAGGAATACGCCTCTCTCTTCCTTTTTAAAGACGTATATATCTAATAAAACTGAAACATTGCGGAAGGTTAGCGTGTAACTGCTTCCTGTTTTTCCTTGTATCTTTTCTTTTTGGCTTTTGCTTTCCTGGGAAACGAGGTTATGAAAGAGGCAGTTACAGCCTCTTGCTCAGAACTTGTGTCATAGGTTAAAAGTACATGTTTAGCTTTCACAAATAGTTAATATCCTCCAGGGATTATATTTTGTGTATTATGCAGGTTTTGATATGAGAAAAGGGAGACTATTTCTATCTTCCCTCCATATTAATCAAATCGTATTTCCCTCTTTCTGCACTCCCGGAAGGGGTGCCCCATCTCAAATGCTGGGTAATTCTACTTGATGATAAATACTGTTTTTATTTAATATTACTGTTTGACTTTCTTACCAAAAGAGTATAAGTGGGAATGCTTGGGGTCTCTACAGAACCAGCCATACACTTGTCCCTTTTTTTTTTTCTTTTTCTGCTGGGGAAGATTCGTCCTGAGCTAACATCTGTGCCAATCTTCCTCTATTTTGTATGGGGTCACTGCCACAGCATGGCTGCTGACGAGTGGTGTAGGTCTGTAGCTGGGAACCGAACCCAGGCCGCTGAAGCAGAGTGTGCTGAACTTAACCACTAGGCAATGGGACCCGCCTCTTCCCTCTTCTTTTGAAAGGCACTGTTTCTTTCTTTTTGAAGAGTGGCACTGTGGAACTCTAACCTCCTTGCTGTTCCACACACACACACATCTCTCCTGGCCCAAGCTCTTTGCAGGTATCCCAGATATCCACATGCACCACTTCCTTTAGGTTTCTTTTGAAAGTTTCCTCATCAGAGAGACCTTTTGACTAAGTTTCATAAAATAGCAACCCTCCCCAAACCCCATACTTTCTGTTTTGCTGATGTTTTTTACATTTCTTTGTTTAATTATCTGACGTGTTATGTTTCTCAGTTGTTGTTTATTGTCTTTCTCCCACCAGAATGTAAGATCCTTGAGGACAAGAAGCTTGCCAGTTTTATTACTGAGCTGTATACACATCTAATGGCACATAGTGGAGGGTCAATAAATATTTTTAAATGAATGAGTGAATGATTGAATCAGATATTTATTGAACATTTACTATGGATCAGATACTATGACAGATTCTGGGAACACGACTCTGAATACAACAGACTTGCTCCCTGTCTGCATGACAGTTACAGTCTAGCGGGCAAGAACAATGATGCCACCTGTATTATCTCATGAGTTTGGTGTAGATGTACTCCTGTTAACTTTAATATTCAAGTCTTAATGGCTCCAAATCTCCAGAAAGACCAATCTTTTACAATCCTTCTGCAAAATAGTCCTCTGAGCCTTGATAATAAATTATAGTCAGTTCTTGTTATTCACGGTAGTTATGTTCCATAGTCACCATGAACAGTGAATTGGTGCATACGAACCATTGCTCCTAAGGGACATACAGGGTTAGGTTCCTGCAAACCTTTGGGCACAACATTTTCATCAACTGCTCATAACTTTATTTAATGTATGTTTCAGTTTAAAGACACCTTGTTCGATATATACTGTTGATTCATTAGCATTGAAGTCATGGCTAACAGCACTGTGGATCACGCCTAAACAAAGCTTATCTAACATCCGTAAGGCACATCACAGCATTCTTGTGCTTGGAGCACTTGACAGCACTTCAGCACTGTGCTTGGGGGCCATTTTAAACAGTGACATCACCAACAAAAAGGAAAAAGATGAGAAAAATATGGCACTAAATAGACTGCAAAAAGAACACGTTTATAGTTGAGAGCTGAAACAAGAAGGCAGAGTGTCACCTTGTTTCACCTCAGCTGGGAACGTGCGTGTGGGGTGACTCAGATTTTTTTTGCTGGTCAGCACGTGTTCACAAGTGACCACAAAAGTGTTATGGATGTTAATTTTGGGGTTACAGATAAATTTTAGCAAGCAGGCAAATTTGCAAATACAGAATCTGCAAATAATTAGAATCAACTGTATCTTAAAAGATAAAGGAAAGGGAAGAATCTAAGACAGTTCTTAAGTATCTGGGCTGGGTAGATTGTGGAGGAGCAGCAGTGGCAGTTTTGAAAGAAACCTGTGAAACAAATTAATGTTGATTGGAGCTCTGGCTGCTCCCCTGCTGGAGGTACTGAACCTTCAGCAAGAACCAATACTTTTGTATTTTAATCACGCAACTGAGGCTACAGAAGAGCAAAAAGTTGAATGGATGTCTGCATAGAAAAAGGAAACTCAATGTTTAGGGATTTAGTTAATTCATTTAATTTTGGCAAGACAGCTAATAGCTATGTTTTTGGCTCAATCAGTTCTGGCCGTCTGATTTGTTTCTTATTGTTCTTTAGAAAATCTCGTGTGTTTATTTCTCTTTTTTTCTTAAAATTTTTAGGAAATTTAAGTGTAAATTATTTTAAACACAAACTATAACAAACATATTATTTTAACTATTATAAACAATAATATATATTATAAATATATAAACTATGTAATATATATAAATATAAAATATTTAAACTATTTAGTGCTGTTCCAGTGATCTATTGCTACCTAACAAACCATCCCCAAAGTCAGTGACTTACAGCAGTAACTCTGCTCATGATGCAGTGGATCAGGAATTCTGGCAGAGCACAGCGGGATGACTTGTTTGGCAGGGCTTCAGCTGTTTGATGGTGGCTCCAACTGCTTCAGAAGGCTGGAACAGTTCAGCTGGGGCCATATGTCTGGGGCCTCAGTTTTATCTTTCATCTGGGCTCCTCACTTCTTCTCATGATGGGTCTGCTGGTCTTGTTATGTCTAAGATGGCTTCTTCACTAACTTGCTTGGTACCTGGGCTAGGACGGTGGGGGTCAGCTAGGGCTGGCTGGCCATCTCTTTCTCTCTCACTCTCTACACATCAACTCTAAACGGCTAACTTGGGCTTCCTCACAGTGTGGTGATCTCAGGGTAGTCAAGCTTCTGGTTTTTGCCCGAAGGGAATATCCCAAGAGACAAAAGTGGTAACTACCAGTCTCTTAAGCCCTTTTCCTGGAAACAGATACAGCATTATGTCCAGTATTCTATTGGTCAAAGAAATCACAGAGCCCACCCAGAGTCAAGAGGAGGGGACAAAGACACTCATCTATTGAAGGGAGGAGCGTCAAAGAATTCACGGCCATTTTTAATCCACTACATATGCCTGCTGATGAGATTGAATAGATGTCAACATTTTGCCCTTCTTTTCTTCAGATCTTTCTCCTAAAGAAATAAAACATTCCAGAGTGAAAGTCTTATTTTCCCAGCCCATCACTCCTTTCCCAAAGCTAATCGTTTTTCTGAAGTTATTGCTTATCAGTCCCATGCGTTGATACTACAACTTTATCTAGCCACAAACAATGCATAGCGGAGTTTTGTTTGTTTTAAGTTTGTACACATAAGACGATTTACACTGAAATCTGTTTGCAACTTTCTCTTCTCATTAATCATTTTGTTTTTGAGATGTATCCATATTTGTACATGTAGCTGTGGTTCATTTATTTTGTCTGTTGAATAGTATTATTTTGTAGGAATAATCATCATTTGTTTGTCCATTTCTCTCTCTCTCTCTCTCTGACACACACTTACACATTCACACACTTCTCTTCATTAAAAAAAATGTTGGGGGCCGGCCCGCTGGCGCAGCGGTTAACTGCACACATTCTGCTTTGGCGGCCCAGGGGTCGCTGGCCCGGATCCTGGGTGCGGACATGGCACCGCTTGGCATGCCATGCTGTGGTAGTCATCCCACATAGAAAGTGGAGGAAGATGGGCATGGATGTGAGCTCAGGGCCAGTCTTCCTCAGCAAAAAGAGGAGGATTGCCAGCAGATGTTAGCTTAGGGCTAATCTTCCTCAAAAAAAAAAAAAAAAAAAGTGATGCTTGACAAGGAACAGATTCTAAATACCAAAAAAGCCCAAGCCAATGTGACCTCAATAAAATAATTTTTAAAAAAATGTTGTCACAAACTCCTTGTCCATGTCTCTCCCTGGGTATAAGTGTAAGAATTTCTCTAGGACTCCTCTGTCCAAAATGGGAGCCATTAGCTACATGTGGCTGTTGAGCACTCGAAATTCAAATTGAGTGTGCTCTAATTGTAAAATACATACCAGATTTTAAAGATTTAGTACGAAATAAATACATAAAATACCTCAATCCCTTTTAATATTGATTACACATTGCAATGATAATGTTTTGAATATATTGAGTTAAATAAAAATATTAACATTAATTTCACTTGTTTCTTTTGACCTTTTCAATGGGGCTACTAGAAAATTTAAAATTATATATGTGGCTCACATTATATTTCTATTGGACAAAATTGCTCTAGGGTGTATGATTAAAAGAGTTTTCATCTTCAGCTGTACTAAAGATTGCCAAATTGCCCTCCTAAGTGGTTGCCCCGATGTGCTTCTGCCCAGGAGCGTGTTATGAATTCCCATTTCCTATACCGTCTCCAACCCTTGTTATCAGACATCAATCTTTGCCAGTCTGATAAGATGTAAAACGGGATCTAATCGTTGTTTTAATTAGCATTTCCCTGATCACTAGTGAAGTTAAGAACTTCTCAGATGCTTATTGACCATTTTCCTAATGATGATTTTTGCCTTAAAGTTTATTTCCTCTGGTTTTAATATAACAGTACTACTTATTTCGGATAACTGCCAGGTTTACTGTCTGCCTTTTTACATCCTTGTGTTTAGAGTGTGTCTCTTATAAACACTGTATAGCTATATAATCCAATCTTATAGTTTATATTTTAACCGAAAAGTTTAGTTCATTTGTATTTATTTTGATTATTGAAATGTAAGGATTTAATTTCTGCCACCTTAACTTCGGTTACTATTTACAATGCTTTTCTCTTCGCTCTCTCCCATCCTTTCTTCATTCCATTGAAATGAGTTTTCTGTATCCACCCCCACCTCCACTACCACTTTTTCCTCCTCCATTGATTTGGAAGCTATACATTCTATGTCTAGTCTTTTTTTCATCACTGTTAAAAATTTTAGCCTATATAGTTGACAATGTCTAATTTAATCAACATCTCTACTCCACTCCTGGAAAGATACAGAGACTCCTATTACCCCACTGTGAGTTTTATTACTTTATTATCATCATGTTTTTATATCCTCTAAATTAGTCATTAATATTATGACTATTCTATATAGTCTGTGATTATTTATATTAACTAGATGTTTAACAATTTATTTGCTCATAATTTCTTCTGAATCCCATTCCATCCTTTTGGGTTCAACTTGCTGTTTTGTACAACATATATCCTTTAGTAGTTCTTTGCAAGGCTCTATGAACAGTAAACTTTCTTGGTCATAGCTGTCTGAAAATGTCTTTGTTTCCCAGTCAATCATGAAAGATACTTGAAACACATATGGAATTCAAAGCATACAGTTATTTTTCTTTGGCCCTTTTAAGGTACTCTCTTGTTATCTTCTGACCTTGAATTAGGGTGACCTACATGTCCTGGTTTATGGGGATTTTCCTGGTTTCAGCACTAAAAAGTCCCAAGTCCTGGGAATCCACTTCTTAGACTGGAATGGTTGGTCATCCCACCGTGAATGTTGCTGTTGAGAAATCTGCTACGTGCCTAATTTTTATTACTTGTAAGCAATTTGTGTTTTTTGGTTATTTTTACTTTTAAGGTTTTTTATTTGTTTTTGGTGTGTGCATAAACTTATGCCAGCACTCTGGGAACTGAATGGGGGGGCGCGGCAGAGGGAAGGGCTGTCTCACTGTCCAGTATGTAAACTTTCTGTTGATTCTCCTGTTTCCAGCATGTGCTCTCAGCAGCGCCTGGTGTCCCGGAGCCCAGAGCCTGTCTGGTTTAACTGCACTCTTCTGTGTGATGTGTCAGAGGTAGTTGCTTGGCTACTTGGTTTCAGAAAACATTTGGGGGATTTAATCCTACTTTTATAGACTTCCAACCACTCCTCCTTCCTCGAGGCCCACTGTTGTCCTTGTCTCAGAAGTTCTGGTGCTCTCAGTCTCCAGACTTCCGGGGGCTCAGCAGCCTGTGTTGTGTTGATTCCTTTTAGCCTCTCCTCTTCCCCGCCAGTCTCCTTGTACCACCAACACCACAGATTTGATTTCCACTTTCTCCAACTCAATCAGTCAATTACCATTTGTCAATGCAAGTTCTAGCTTACAAAATTTCTCTTGGCATTTATTGTCTTCTCTCCCACTGTCTTGTCCTTTTTTATTTCTTTACTTTCATTTTGGTGGGATTTCAGGAGTAGACACAAATGCCTGTGTTAAATTTGCCATGTTTTACCAGTCCCTAAAGACTATATACATATTTTTTCTTTTTAGGAGTTCTATTTAGTGCTTTGTAAAATCCCCATTTTTTTCTCTCTTAGCATCTTATTTTCTTAGTATTTTGATAATTTACTATATGATTCTAATACTTTTAAAGGTACTGATTTTATAGTCTTTTTCTGGTTGCTTTTTCATCTCAAGTCCATGGGGGTGTGGCCCATCTTATTTTTTGTTTCTTTTGGCACTCATTAGTGGCAGGTTGTTTCTTCTTGTGTTTGGTTATTTTTGTATTGTGGGCTTATTTGCTCTTTGATAGTCACACGTGACGTGTTGTGGGAGTGTCCCTCCACAGTAGCGGCGTGTGCGTCACACACAGGGAAGCACTTGCATGGGACAATTTTTAATGTTGATTTCTTGTCATGGGAATTCCTTGACCATGAGGGTTGTATAATTCCAGTCCTAGGCTTGTGCAAGCTTAGAACCAGGAGTCTGATTTCTCAGTGACGTGTTTTTTCACCCAGAGTGAACAGCTTTCTTGCCTGCTCCCTGCTTTCCTAGAATGCAGTTTCACTGAGGGGCTGTCCTTTGAGAATCCTGTTTTTTTAATGCAGAGATTTCAGTTCCAACCCCACTTTGCATAGGCCTAAAAGATTCTCTTCTGTGGCTCCTTGAGATGTTAAAAAAGAGGATAATGGAGACTAGTAAACACGCCCCAAAGTGTCTCAGCATCAGCCTGTGTAACTACTAGCCTATTTATTGCTTCTTTTCTGTCCTTGGACTTTACCCCGCCACATACACCTTTTTCTTTTTCCAGCTCAGATATACACTTTGTTTTCTAAATGTCTGTTGAAGGAAGTCCCCGAGTCTTCCTGGTGTATCATCTTCCCACAATTCTATTTCTTTGTTTTGCTCAAAAATACTGGTAGGTAGAAGTAAAAAATGCAAAGGTAGAGATGTAGAGAATAAGTAGCCACTCAACATTGTAATAACTGAAAGAAAAGAAGATGTCTTTTATGCAAAGAAACAAATTATTTTCTGAGAAAGATCGTTAACTTAAAGAGAAGGTACACTGAAAAACTATAAGGAATCCAAAGGAACAGATTTTAGATAAGCAGATATCAATTTAGGCAACATATTATTAAACGCCTCGATTTCGTCTAGTGTGCTTCAAAACACAGGGGAAAACAGCATCCATTCTCTTCGTGTTACAGATCTATCAGCGAATGGAAAGAATGCTACCATTCTCCTTACTGTGTTAAATTAAGTGAAAACAAATAAAGATGCTTACAATTTTTTTAGAGAGGATAGATATGCGAAAGTTGTTACTTTGAATATCCTGAAGGAATATTACCAAGTTTCTGCCCCCTTCCTTTTTAAATTTAAGATGGTATTTTCATCTTTACCTTGGAGTTTTAACAATGCAAAGATAGTCTACTTTGCCATTCTATTGAATGTCTACAGACATTCTAAAATCTTCTAAGAGAAAAAAGTCATATGACCAATAAAATTGTTACTCTCCAAAATAAACAAAATACGTGAGGGCAAGGATTTGAGGTAGAGATGGTTTATTATTCCTCTGTTGCTACTGTGATATATACCACAGACTTAGTGGCTTAAAACAACATGAACTTATTATTTTACAATTTTTTAGGTTAGAAATCTCACATGTGTCTTACTAGGCTAAAATCAAGGTGTGACAGGGCTGCGTTTCCTTTTGAAGGCTCTAGGTGAGAACCCAATTCCTTGCCTTTTCCGTTTTCTAGAGGCTGCCAACATTCCTTGGCTTGTGTTCCCCATTTCCTCCATCTTCAAAGCCAATCGCATTGCATCTCTCTGACCGTTCTTCTGTACTCATATCTCCCTCTAACTCTCCTTTTGGCCTCCCTTTTCTACCTTTAAGGACCCTTGTGATTACATTGGGCCCACCTAGATAATCCAGGATCGTCTCTCTAGTTTAAATTCAGTGGATTAGCAACCTTAATCCCATCTGCAACTGTAACTCCCCCTTACCATGTAACCTAATATATTCACAGGTTCTGCGGTTGAGGATGTGGATATCTTTGAGGGGCCATTCTTCTGCCTACCACACATGGCAAATTACATTTTGGACATGTAGAGTTTAAAGTCTCTGTGGTATTTTCCAGTGGAATGAATGTCTTATGTGTAGCTGTAAAGAGGAGTCTGGAGCTCAGTAAAATATTTTCTCTGGTGATATAGGTTTAAGGAAGTATTGATATATTCGTAGTCGAAGCTGTGGATATGGAGGAGCTCACGATGGAAGGGTGAGTACACTGAGAAGAGGAGGGAAAGGAAGGGAAGTTGGGGAAGATTAGGGAGGGGAAAAGTCAAGGATAGAAGATAGGGGGAGGGAAAGAAATTAAGGACCCTATATACACTTTTGGGGGCATGTGAGACTTTGAAGAAAATTACTGAGGGGTGTTTTTTTGATCAAAAAGTGATGGTTCAAGTCGTTTGCTACCAGGGGCAGTGGCAAGGATCTTAAGGAGAGTGATGAAGGTTTGAAATGGTTGTTGAAGGACTGAAGGAAGGGGAGCTGACTAAAGATTGGTTAAAAGGATTGCTGAGTTGTCCCTGGGGCTTAGCTGAACTTATTCCAGTATTCTTCTGAGAGGCTGATGAAAACTAAACTTCTCCAAGAAAGATAGACATGGTTGATAATTAACTATGCACCAATCTAGTCACCTCATCAAGAGAGGAATGTGGATATTAGGGCTACCCATGAATTATATCACAATTTGTGCCTTGTTTCATGTGGAAAAATAATTCTGAATTCCAAACAACAAATTAAAAACCAAACCTTGTCACTTGATCCACTGACAATTCCTCTGTCTTTTAATATTCTGGTCCCACTGATTCTCTAACCTTATTTTTGACTCTACTCCTTGTCTCCCGTGCTCTAGTTAGCTAGTTTCTTCACTGACGCAATACTTTACCTTTTGGTCTTCGCTTATGACCGCCTCTTCCACCTGATATTCAGGCTCTCTCCCCAGTGCTTCCGCCAATAGCACTTAACCTGAAAGGTGGGTGCATGCTTCACTGTAATAACTTGTGGCCCATCTCTCGTCTGAATTCCTCTATCTCTTATGGCTGCACTACCGCTTACGGGAGCCCTTAACTGAGAACTCGCTTGTGTCATTATCTATAGCTTCTCATGTGTTAGTGTTCTCAGAGCTCCTATTCACTTGTTCAGTTAATATTCTTTTGTCTCGTATGTGCCAGATCCTATACCAGGGGCTGGGCATAAAGTCATGTTCCAAACAGATGTGGTCCTTATTTCTACTTCTGCACTTCCCACATCACATAAAGTAGTGCAGAGCCCATGACAGGCACCTAAAAATACACGCCATTGCTTATGAGATGATGCAAGATACGTGTCAAGGCTACACTTGACTCCTGTGCCAATTCGAAGTGAGGATCCAGGGCTCCGCTGTACTAGATATACTGTAACATGTACTTTTTCTTGAAAACCCATCAGGAGGACCCAGATGCTTTCCAGAGAACAAAGAGATACTGAATAGAAGACTGATTTTAGGCTTGGAATGTAAATGCTTCAGGTGATAACAGACATTCGTCAGACTAATGAATGGGCAGGGAAACCAAAATACAGGTTGCAGAAGATTCTGAAATTATAGGTCACCATACTGAGAGAGTACAGAAAGGAGCATTCTGGCTTTCCTGGAAACTAAAAGACACCCCAAGTCTGCAGCAATTAACAGTAAGTTTGAAGGTGCTTAGTTGAGCTGTCTTGTAAGTGGAAATAATATCATTTATGGAGGTCCTGGGACCCACTCAAGGTGAAAGTAAGCAGATTCAAAAACTACTTGATTAGAATTTGTTGTATAAGATCGGAGAAGGGGAGAATGAACCGGTAAACCAACTGACTCACGTTGGGGTCTTTGGGATCTCCTCCTCCCATGGCCAAAGAGTAAAGAAAATCTGAGATCAATAGCTTTTTTCTATGGACAAAATAATTTTGTTACGTGTACATGCGTGAGTGTGTGTGTGTGGTACACAAGGGTGTGGGGAATGCTAACTTTGAATTGGGGTGAGATTGTCTGACAGGCAACAAAGTAATTATGGGATTGATAAGATTAGACATGACTCTAGGATGAGAATTTTTGTAACGAAATGAAATGAAAAAGGAGAGAATGAGGGAGTTAAGCAAATAATCTTTTGCAGTTGGGTGGAAGCTTCTGAATTTGTGTGGGAGTGGAGGTGGGCAGGCAGGGGAGGTCCACAAACAGGGGGTTTGGAGTTAGGAGAGGTTGGTAAAGCAGCCTGTAGAATTGGAGCAAGGCTTGGAAAGTTTGGGAGAGAGGAGTTTGAGTGTTCACTGGTGAAGAAAAGAGACTGTGGGCGTGGGAGTACATAGGGACCTTCAGGAAGAGAAATGTCATCTCACATCTATGGATGATCGCATTGAACTAGCCAGAAAGAGACCAGGACCTCATTCCATACTCAGAATAACTCTGTGAGACAAGTGTTAAGATTGTTTTTATTTTCCAGAAGAGGAAGCTGATTCCTAAAGTGACAGGTGACTAGTAGATGGAAAATTCAGGAGTGGAACCCCACTTTTTAGAATATACAGATCCCTTTCTCTTTCCACTGATAGATATGAACTCATGTAATATACATAGGCGGGAAGAACAAGGAATTTTGAGTCAAATAGTTTGACTGTGGCAACCTTCGCATCCTACTGATTCTATCTCCACCCAAGGCTTCACTTTCACCCCTAAACTGAAGATACTTCACCTAAGTGTGACTTCTCTTCTCAGGTCCATATTTAAAGTTGTGACTGTCTATTGGGATCTCCTCCTGGATAACTTTCCCCTGAACCACTTTCTCCTCAACTTGCTGTTTTTCCTCACTAATGCTTTTCTTGTACCCAGCTTCAAGGGCTCGGAGTTATCTTTGACTCCTCCCCTCACATTTCACACTCAGTCTTATCAATTATTTCTCTCAAAATTGTCCCTTCTTTTCTGTTCCTCCTCCTTCTATCTTCTACCACCTTACCCATAACTCTGATCCTCATCACTTCTTCCCTGGACAGTTGCAAAATCTCCCTGTCTGGTGTCCTTAATTATAGCTTCTTCAGCTTCGTTTAATTCATCCTAAGTCTCATTGATAAATTAATCACTCTAAAATTTCAGCTCTTGGCATATAGCTCTTCTGCTCAGAAAACTTTGGTAGGCCCCATTGTTTAGTAAATCAGGTACAGACTCACAAAATATAGTAGGTAATATTTATTGAGCATTTACTATATTCTGGGCACTGATTACAGCAAATGAATGCTCTCCTTTAATCCTCAAAACAACTGTGAGTTTCCGTTGTCCTCATTTTACAGAAAAGGCAGTTGAGGACCACTGATGCTAAATAACTTGCTCAAGGTCACATGGTAAACAAACGATGGGGCTAGGACCTGAGCCAGTCACCTGATTTTCGAGCCTGTACATCATGTTGCCATCTTAACTTAGTTGCCACTTTTGGGCAGTAAAGATTAGGCTCATAGTAGCTAAATTGAACACATCCTGCTCACAAACATATCTGATGACTCCTAAATGTCATTTGTGAAGTTTTCCTCCCCGCCCAGATCCCAAACTGCAAAGTTCTGCTTATTCTTAAAGACCTAGTCAAATTTACCTCCTTCATGATGTCGCTCCCCATCCCTCCAACCAGATGTGACCTTGCCCTCCTTTGAATCTCAGGAAGCTTCCAATATCATAAGCATTTGCTCACTTTATCTTTTGCCACTGGTTAGAACCCCTTCTCTTCTAAGGCAGGAGCCCATCTTCATACGTTGTTAAGTGCGTTCAATTGGATGATTTGATACAAAGTTCCTGGAAAAATTGCAATGGGTCCAGGTGTCAGACTCTGTGCCCCATGTCTATGCATATCTTCTTAATCAATGCGCAATTTAGAGCTGAGGATCCCTGAACAGAGTAGAAATCCAGGCTGTAATCTGACAGGTTTCTGGCCAATGTAAACAGGTGCTTATTAGGGAATGAACTGAATGTAAAATTGCTTTAGCCCCTCCCTGGCTTTGGCTCTGTGAGTCTGGGTTTAGGGGACTAAAGAAGCGAAAGTACCTCTCTGAACTAAATAATTTTCTTTCAATTAGGAAGGCTAAGCTCATTGTTTTCTTCTTTTTCTAAAGATTTTATTGTTCTTTTTTCTCCCAAAGCCCCCCGGTACATAGTAGTATATTTTTAGTGGGTCCTTCCAGTTGTGGCATGTGGGATGCCGCCTCAGCATGGCTTGATGAGCATGCCATGTCCATGCCCAGGATCCGAACTGGCGAAACCCTGGGCCACTAAAGTGGAGTGTGCAAACTTAACCACTTGGCCACAGGGCCGGCCCCCTGAGCTTTTGTTTTCAAAGCTCGTTCTAATCCCCCTAATTAGATACAGGCTCTTGAACTTTCTTCCTGGGTTTTGCCCCAGGACGACACGTTGAAAGTTAACCTTCAGCACTGAGACAAGTTTTACCCTTCAGTTTACAATTTGCTAAAACCTTAACTGATAAATAATGTTGACTGAAGTGGAAAATTGAGGAGTGATCTTAGTGATTCTGGCCCAAACTTATTTTTCACCAGAAATATCCAAATAACCAAAGCAAAGTATAAACAGGAGGTTGTGTACTGAACCCTGAAGTGCTAGGATTCTGACGCACGACTTGGAGCTCAGTCATAGAAAATTGAAGAGAAATAGAAAGAGGCTCCACTTGTGTATCCATTCAACTAATATTGGTAAAGTACCTACCATGGGGGGGTGGTGCGGGAACTGCAGACAGAGTCAGAAGTATACGGTGAATATAAAAGATCAAGTCCTTGATGTCTTCTGTGTACGTGATTCACTGTGTGTTGACTGGGGAACTTTGCTCACTCAAAGGGTGGCACAGCTGGAAAGATGCTTTCAGGAAGGGTTTAGGTTCATTCGGTAGACATGTAAAGGGTCGCTGAAGGAAAAATAGCGCTGTGTGAGAACAGATTCCTCTCCCCGTGAGGAACAGCACACACATGACCGTATTCCTTGGTGACATAATGTTGGCCTGACTGGGCCGCTAGTTTATATTAGTATAGAAATGCTTGTTTCTTTGTTCCTTTTTCTTGTTCATGGAGTGATTCAGCTGTTACTTCAATCCTCCACCGAAGCATGCAGCTAAGCTTTCTGATCTTTAAATTTGTATGATCATTCATGCACATCTATTGATTTTCTTTTTTGATTACACCAATTTGCATGATTATTATTCTCACTAAAGTTAAGAATCTTGCAGGTGTCAATTACTATGATTAAAATAAGATAATATAAATACTTATTCTGAAGTTCGAGTTTAACGTTTAAAAAATTGAATACTTTTGATGTGTTCTGAGCTGCACTTTCATCGAGTCGTCGGTAGGTGGCAGCACATTATCTTTTGCTCGTTGTTGAAGGAGAAAGAAGGGGATAGGTTTTTCAACAAACTCTGTTTTTGGAAAGGCAGCCCTGACTAGAACAAAGGCAAATAGTTTCCATACATAATCCTCATTATCTCATAAAGGTATTGCTTTAATCATATACATTATTTTGTATTTCTAGGCCTTTATTTTAAATTCTATTCACATTGTCTCATCACTGACACACGATTACATGTACCAAATTAGCTTTATTTGGGTTTTGAGAAATTTAGCTTTCTGTGATTAAAAAGGCCAGTTAAGAGATGAACACCCTGAGTAATGTGAACTTGTTTTGCAAAGCTGTCTCTGAGCCGATGTTGGAGGTCAGGGGTCGGGAGAGTAGGGAGAAATTGTCTTCCCTACATCAGTTTTCAGTGTTGTTATCGTACCTCCTCAGGGTGAAACAGATGGAAATAAAAATCTCTGATCTATTATTTAGCCATTTGGACCTTAGACGTTTTCAAGCATTTTGATCTACGCCTGTGTTTTTAGAAAAAAGGGGTACATCTCTGTTTAGAAAGATTCAAAATAATTCTGAAGGCATTCACTTGGCATTTAAAGATTTTATTTTTTTTCCCCTTTTTCTCCTCAAATCACCCCGGTACATAGTTGCATTTTTTTTTTTTTTTTTTTAGTTGTGGGTCCTTCTAGTTGTAGATCCTGAGTGCGGACCTATGCATCGCTTGTCAAGCCATGCTGTGGTAGGCATCTGATATATAAAGTAGAGAAAGATGAGCATGGATGTTAGCTCAGGGCCAGTCTTCATCAGCAAAAAGAGAAGGATTGGCAGCAGATGTTAGGTTAGGGCTAATCTTCCTCAAAAAGAACAAAAAAAGGAGCAAACACCCCAAATGTTATCACCTATGAAAAAAATCATTGTTAACATCAGGTATGACTTCAGACCTCTTCTGTTGCTTAGACACAGATGGAGGGCTGGCTGGCTAGGAATAATTTTGTAAAAATGAGACCATGCTGTGCATGCTAATTTTACATTAGAGCATTATGTTTAATTCTACTTGAACTTAAAAATAAACTGTGATAAAAAATGAAGGAATTATGGGATCTTAGGTAAATGTTTTTTTAATTTTAGTTGCTTTAAAAAAAATCGGTAATGTATTCATGTGCTACAAATTCCAAAAGCTACTTGTTGGTGAAAAGCCAGTGAAAATTCCCTCTCCCCTTCTGTCTCCCATCTACGCAATCTCCTTCCCCAGAGATGTCCATGTTAGCAATTTCTTGTCCACCTTTACGGAGAGTTCAGTGTTTTAAAAAATTCTTTACCACAGAGGTATTAGTCCCTAAGATTAAGGAAAAAAAAGTTATAAATGATTGTAAAAAGCCTTACAAGTTTTGAGCTATGATGTTTTTATAATTTTAAGTTTTCATGCTTTTTTATAATAGTAGTATCTAATGCTGGGCACTAGGCTAGGAACTTTACATGGATTACTTCATTTGATACCCACAACATTATCCTCCTCATCTTACTGGTAAGGGAACTGAGGAGGCAGGTTCAATCATTTGTCTGAGGCCAAAAATGAGAATTGACAGAGCCAAGATTGAAACTCAGGGCGCCTAAGTCCTGCACTGCCCACTGCACACACTGCCTCCTTTGCATGCTGGGTATAATGCCCGTGCATTCCCCTGGCATGTCCACTCATTTCTTGTGTAGCTTGATTCATCTCGAGTAGTTTTTTCCAAGAAGGGCTATATCTGCTAAGGCCTTTCATGTTTGAGAATGTGTACCTACTATCTTTATTTTCAAATAACAAAACTGTCTGGGTATTCGTAAGTCACACTTTCTTTCCCTTGGGATTTTTTAAACAAAGCTCCATTGTCTTCTGGCATCGTTTGTTGTGGAGAAGTCCGAGTCAGTTTAACTTTCTTCTCCCATGTCTGTGATGTGCTTTTCCTACCTCCATTTTCTCAATAAAAAATTCAATTAAAAAATGAAGGGGAGGTGCTGGCCCCATGGCTGAGTGGTTAAGTTTGCGTGCTCCACTTTGGTGGCCCAGGGTTTCCCCGGTTCAGATCTTGGGCATGGACCTAGCACCGCTCATTAAGCCGTGCTGAGGCGGCATCCTGCATAGCACAACTAGAAGGACCTACAACTAGAATATACAACTATGTACTGGGGGGCTTTGGGGAGAAAAAGAAGAAGAAGGAAAAAAAAGATTGGCAACAGATGTTAGCTCAGGGCCAATCTTTAAAAAAAATGGGAGAGGATGCCACTTGTGGCATAGTGGTTAAGTTGGTGTGCTCTGCTTTGGCATCCCAGGGTTTGTGGGTTTGGACCCCAGATGTGGACCTACACACTGTTCATCAAGCCATTGTATGTGGTAGCATCCCACATACAAAATAGAGGAAGATTTGGCACAGAGGTTAGCTCAGCAACAATCTTCCTTACCAAAAAATGAAGGGGAAAAAGGTTGCTCCAAACCCCCCACCAACACACCCACAAAAGTAAATGTCTTATGTATTATATTCTTTCGTCCTAATGACTCTCGCCCAAGTGGTTGGATGGGGACTGTGGCAAGGAGTGGTCTGCCAGCTGAAGGAGGATAGGAGGGGAGCAGAAAATGAGCCTGTAGATAATGTTGAGCCAAGGGGTGATAAGATGTGTTTGGAGCTGTGTCACAGAAGGAATAACCCTCCTAGGACTGTGTTAAATGGAGGCTATGGAGTCAGGAAACGTGAGATAAACTAGGAGCTCAGGATACCCTGCATGGTATAATTTTGGGGGTACTAAACAGTTCCCTCAGTTTAATAACCATCCCTTTCTGTTCTTGGTATTCGAAATTTGCATTTTAGTCAACCCTTGTATGAAGGTTTATCCCATTTGCAGCACACTTATGTTGTCTGGGATGCTGGTGTGTCTCATTGCTGGCATCAGTTTATCTAGCTCAAGTCTGTCCAACTAGATTAAGATTGGGGAGTACAGGGATGGATAAGAGATCATGAAGTCTGATGGTAGAGGAGAGGCTCAGGAAATGAGCTGCCATGTTGAGCTGCCATGAGGGTGGCATGATGGGGTGCATTAGTGTGGTTCTAGACCATCTAGGAAGCCACTAGAGGACTAGGGGAGGACGTGGGGACTGACGTGTACAGTCTTACCCATTCTTTGCATGTATTATTTCATCAAATCTTGCAACAATTTTCTGTGAGCTAAGTGTTACTATCACTATTTGAAAGAGAAAAAAGCTGAGGCTCAGATAATTTAAGTAATTTGTCCAAGAGCACATAGTTCGAAGGTAGCAGAGCCTGGATGTCCTTGGAGAGAGATTTGGATCGCCAAACCAGGGCTTTCCTATTGCACCACATCACCTTCTGTTGGGCAGTTTGACTTTATCAGAATCTTACGTTTAATGAAAAATTCATCTCATGGATGAATCGGTGCAAATCCTATGCATTTTATAAGTAGCTAAAGGTAAAAAAATCAAATCCACCTCTAGTTAACTTTCAGTATCTCCGATCTCAGCCAGGTTTCTGGAAAGAATTACCTCCATATTTGGTCACCACTTCCTCACTTTCATTCTCTCTTCAACTCCCTCCCACCAGGCTTCATCCTCGCCAGCCACTGGAAGTGCTGGCCCTTGGGCCACCAAGGACCTTCCACTCATGAGAGGAGTTTTACTTGAACTTTTAACAGCTTTCAACAAGGCAGCCAATACTTTTCAATAATGGCTGCATATTAGAATCACCCAGGGAGCATTTAAAAAAAAAATCGAGGCCTGGGCTCAATTCCCTGAGATTGTGGTGTGATTAGTAGGGTGGGACTTCATCATTAGCACAATGAGCAGTACTTGGGGGCTTTTGAATACTCAGGAGCATTGGGGAATGGATTCAACAGGAGTCAGTGATTGAGTCAATACAGGGGGAGGGGAGGGGAGAGAGAGGCAGGTATCAAGGATGATTCACAGGTTTCTGGCACGTGTGACTGGGTCGGCGTGGGACCATTACTAGGATGTAGAACTCGAGAGAGAGAGCAAATAGGAGAGAGCGGCAGATGGGGATGGAGAGTTCGTGTTGCCCTGTTAAATCTGGCACGTTTGTGCGTGTACCCAAGTAGAGATCAAAGGGCGTGATTGGATATTTGAATCTGGAGCTCAGAAGGGAGTCAGGAGTGGTCAGCATTGTTAAAAACAAGACAATAGGTCCAACATGGAGTCACTAAGCCCCATGTCGCCAAACTGAGATTTAACCTAATTACAGTTTTGGCCCTCCCAGAAATGGAATCTTAAACCAGTCAGTCAGGAATCACCTGATCAGCACTAGGTAGGTGATCTGCCTGAGTGACCCCTGCCATCCCCTAAGGTAACCTTGCAATAGCCAATCCACTTTTTGCCTAGTATAACTTCCTTGTTCCTGCTCCCTTCTACTTATAAAAGTCTGTTGTTGTGTACAGCTCCTCAGAGCTCCTTTCTATCTGCTAGATTGGATGCTGCCTGATTCACGAATCACTGGGTAAAGCCAATAAGATCTTTAAAATTTACTCAGTTGAATTTTGTTTTTTAACAGCATGTGGATTATATGTAAGGCCATGGGTGGATGAAATTGTTGATGGAGAGAAGAGAGAGACAGAAGAGGGAACAGGGGCAAATCCTATAGGGCTCTGTCATGTAGAGATCAGTGGGGAAGGCAGAACTAGCAAGACAAACCATGTGAAGAAGTGGCCAGTGAAGCAGAAGGAAAACAGAGAGCGTGGAGGCACAGAGACCAAGAGAAGAGGAAATCACAGAGGAGGAAATTTATTGGTAGTGGTTCTCAGCCTGCCTGAATGCTAGACTTAACCGCAGAACATTAAAAAAGATACTGATGCTGGTCCTGCCTCTTGAAGGCTCTTCCTTCTGCCTCCCCACACCCACCTCACCTACCTCCTGGCTAACCCTCTTAGTCCTTAGAGCCTCCACTTAAAGGTCACTCTCCAAGCCCCAATATAAAGATACTCCTGTCTGTGCTTTCTCTTCTCAGCACTAAACAGGACTTGTAATAATAAATTTACTTGTGTGATATTTGTTTAAAGACAGTTTCTCTACCAGACTGTAAACTCGATATGAAAGAGCAGGGACCATGTTGTTTGGTTCACCTCTCTAGTCTCAGGACCTTGCGGGTACCTGGCGTAGTAGGTGATTAATAAGTACTTGTTGAGTAAATGCTTAGGGAAACAAGTTTATTTGATCTTGCCAGAATATCTATGTTATTAACAAAATTTTAGTGATACTAGTGTTCCCGCACCAGGTTCATTTTTGCCTCTTGCCTGGGAAGCCAAACACTGAAACGACGAGGTTGCAGCAGAGATAGGGTTTAATCACAAGGCAGCCAAGCGAGGAAGTGGGAGAGTGAGTCTGAAATCTGCCTCCCCAAAAATGGGGACTCAGCGATATTTATGGGGTAGGGGGGCAAGGTGGTCTGAGGCGTGGCGATAGATGATTGGAGGGGAGGAGAGGTGAGGCAACTGATGATCTGCGCAAGCGTAGTCAGACTTCATGCCTCTTCATAGGATGCATGTTCACAAAATGGTAGCCTTCGCATGATCTGAGAGTGGAGTTTTTAGCCTCTTAACATCAAAAGGTCACTTACTGGGCATCTGCATTGGCCAAGTTGAGGGGTTGGTGGTCTCAACTGGCCTGAAATGGACAAGGGGTTCCAATTCCTGAAAAACAGCTCAAACCGCCATTACCATGGTGACCCAGGTTCCAGGGAGATCTTATCTAGAGCAGCCTAGTGGGAGTCAGACAGCATATTGCCTGAACAGCACAGTTAACAATGGGTGAGGGAACAACTAAAAACGATAATCAGTAATTGCAAAAAGGAAAAAAAAACTTTGGTTACTAGCTACTTAATCATCAATGGCCAGCTGTTTGCCAGTTTCAATAGGGAGAATTCTAATCCAGAAATCCTTTACCTTAATAATTTAAACAGGGGCCGGCTCCGTGGCCGAGTGGTTAAGTTTGCGCGCTCCGCTGCGGCGGCCCAGGGTTCGGATCCTGGGCGCGGACATGGCACTGCTCATCAGGCCACGTTGAGGCGGCGTCCCACATCCCACAACTAGAAGGACCTGCAACTAAGATATACAACTGTGTACGGGGGGTTTGGGGAGATAAAGCAGAAAAAAAAAAAAAAGATTGGCAACAGTTTTAGCCCAGGTGCCAATCTTTAAAAAAAAAAAAAAATCTAAATGTTTTTAAACTGATTGATATGCTTCAGAGTTTTTTCTTCCTTCCTTCCTTCCCTCCATTCCTTCCTCTTTCCTTTTTTCCTTTAAAAGCCAGCTGACATCTGTTACTTTTGGGGGTGGGGGCGTGTGCTTGGGAGCTCTTGGTGCTGAGGTCACTTCCTCTTCACTGTCACAGGCTTCTGGCTACGTGGATGGTGCCAGCTCCGTGCACGGCAGCTTTATTAACCTAAACTCTGGTGTGCTTGAAAGGAGCTTGTAAAAGGATAACAGAAGACATCCATTTCACTTTTGTTGCTCTGGATCAATTTCAGGAACTGAGGACAAAAGACCAAATATTGTAACAAAAAATGTTCCCATTGCTCTTAACTGCTTAGGAAATTCCAAGGGTTTTGGAAGCTGTGAGCCAGGAACCTGTGGACGAAGATGAAATCTTCATTTCTTGTTGTAAATCACAGTATCACAGAATGAATCCTGGAGACTCAGCGCCTACACCCCAAAACATCATTTCACTAGTGGAGAGTCAGAGAGAGGATTTAGTGACATTTATTGTACTTTGTTATGCATTAGTGCTTTCCATGTCTTATGCTATTTATTCTTCTCAACAGTTATGAGAGGTAACCATTATTATCCCCATTTTACAGATGAGAAAATTGATGACCAAAGGATTAACTAACTTGTTAAAGTTATGAGATAGCACAGGGTCAGATAATGCAATCAGATTCACAGGACCAAATATCTTACACAGTAGCAAGACAAATAACGTCGAGGCACAGATGAAGCCTGGGACCCACCAACACAACTCCCAGGTCATTTCTGGCTGCATTGGTACTAGTTCTGGCCCTGGTTAACAGACAGGGCGTCTAAGTGGTGTGTGCAGTCACATCACTTATGCAGAAGAGAGCTATGTCTTTCATGAAACATCTCCATTATACACTCCAATAGTTACGTAGGTTACATGACATCTTTGAGGGAGCAAAGTTCCACAATCCATAAATTGCAGATTTGATTACTATAGTAATCAATCCTAGACAGATCAGGTTCATCCTGCTCAAAGCATTCCATAGATAAGGATTCTCCCACCACCAACAGTGTTAGTGTGTTTGCCTGGAGTTATGTCACTACATGCTTACAAGACTTTTGACCAGATTATCTTCCTTCTTCCTTTCACAGGGGCGTTTCCTCAGGAAAGGAAGAGAATGTGTCCCAGACCTGCTGCTAACCACCTTTCCAGGGTGGCAGAGCCAGGAAACATCAGTGCTGGCATTCAAAGCCAGCTCTGTCTCACTTGCAAGTTCTTTCCAACACAGCATACTCTCTCCAGACTTCAGGAGGCCCTAGCTAGGGGATTTCACAGTATTAATGCTTCTTAACGCGTCTCAGCTTTTTAACTTGAGTGAACATTGGCATCACCATCTTTCAAATTGCCATGAATCGTCCTTCACAGGGTTGTTTTTGCTGCTCCCACTGACAGCCAGTGTGATTTGTAGAAGAAAGAAGGGAGAGAGCTAAAAAGAAAAAAAGTGGGGAGGAAGGGAAAGAGGATTCAAGTAACGACATTTTATTTGAACTGGGTGTTGAAGGGGGTGATCCTTCTTTGACAGACAGCTGGGTCCTCAGCATTGTAGTCACTTCTTGCTTTCAAGAGATGACAAAGTGGTAGTTTGTTTATAAAAGTGGCGCAATAGTCCTTGGAATTTAATTTTCCGGAAATAACAGAAATTCCGCATACTTTATAGATAGTGGTGTGCTATAGCCAGTTAGTACCGACCTGTGAGAGCCCAGTGGGAGCCTCTCTTCCCCACATTGTGACAGAGATGCCACTTGGCCGCGGTAAAAGTATTCACGCCACAGAACGATCAACTACTACAAACCAGGACTTTTCTTCCCAGAAAGCTGGTTGTTGAAAGTTGACCAGCACATCAATATCTGTAGATAGATACTCAAGGCTTTCCCATTCCTGGATTCAGCATTAATCTGCTGCCAGAATTAGAAAGTCAAATGAAAAATCAAAATATTAGCTATAAAAGACAATTAGAGTTTAAATGTATTGGATTTTCTGGGATTGGGGATAATTAATGTCCCTTTCTTCCCCTTCTCATTTGGAATCAACGGAAAGATAGAAGATCAATATTGTTACGGAGCCCTAAGGGACCAATGACCCATAACTGGGTCCTTTTGCCGGGAGCCACCCGTGCCAACAGAGAGAGACCCAATAGAACAAGACCTGTTTCGGAATAACAGAGCAGAAATGTTGTTCACTGATCAATGAATGGAGGAGGCAGAGGTTGGGCTGTAAAACACCTTCTCCCCAAAGGGAAGGTCAGCAGAGTTCTCAGGGGATGTGAAGGGAGCGAGGCATTTGGGGCATGCGCAGATCTTCTCTTCTTGCACACCGCACCTTTTGCACGTGTCTCCTTTTGTGCATGGCACCCCATCGCCATCTTGGGCCTTTCTGGTTTGGACCAGTTCTGCAGTTTGCCCATCGAGGCAATGTTCTGCCTTGGCTCCTGTAAGCAAGAACAACTTAAAAACAAAGTATTAGACATAGAAAATGTTTTAGGGACTTCTCTGGGTGACAAAAATCTCAATTACTAATAAACCTGATTAGAGGTCACAGCAAACTCTGTGGCCAAGTGGGCTTCCTAATTCCTTTCCCCTGAACTGAGCTTACCCATCCCATTGCTGGCCAGGCTGGACTGTCACAGGCTGTGAGTCTCCCTCCCAGGGGCAGGCCACTTCCTGCATGTTGGAGCAGAGAATGTGTTTGTCCTGAGGTCAGGCCATTCTGAGTGACAGATGGAGAGAAAGACGGAGACAGAAGCTGTGCCCTGCACACTCAGTTCCTGCTTCCCAGGTGTCTCAGTCACACTAATTGAGTAGGTCACTTCCCTTCCCTTGGGCAGGGATGATGACAGGAATGGGAAAGAGGGCGGAAGCTCCTACTTTATGGGCCAAGGGAGGAACTTCAGTTATGGGAGAGAATAGTTTGCTGTACAATGTATTTTGTTTTAATCCACTTTCTTCCCACTTACTAAAATCAGACAGTGATCATCCAGCACCCGACATTTAGCTCTATAATGCTATTGAACTGAACAGTTGAAGTGGAAGGGTGGGAAGCTTTTCAAATCTTTTTATGGGAAGTGGTGGTGGTCCTAGTGGTGTATTTTACCTACAGAGACACCTGAAATATGTCAGGTGTGATTGCTCTTCTACTTTTCAAAAACTTGTTAACAAACTGACTTATATCTACCAATGTTAAAATATCAGACCCTTTTGAACATTTTCATTAAGCAACCAGTTAATTCATCGAAAAGGAGATAATCAGACCAAGCATTTATTTAAATGACTTATTGTTTAGCTGAATTGGCTAGCTGCTTAAAAGAATTGCCATCAGTTCCGTCCAGGCTGTTAATCCAGCAGCCTGTGGACACAGACAGCCTCTCTTTCTCTGTCAAATTACAGCATAATGAAGTTTTGTCTACATTTCCAGTTTCATGTGGAGATGTTTAAAAGAATGCACAATCTAAATTTTTTTTAAAATTGTCAGTATGATACATTATCCCTTGTACCGAGCATTGTATTTTCTTTTGGGGGCCTAAGATACTTCAGGCCTTTGTGTGTCTCCCGGCTTTTCCTTAAGGTCCACTCAGGTCAAATATCGAATGGAAGATCTTTATATTAGACCTGTCTAATAAACATGTCCTTCGAAGCATGGCTGTTATCTAAGCAGCATGCACTCTTTGGAAGGCCAACTTGGGGATCTCTAGATTATGTCACAGTCCAATCTAGGTGGGTGGTGGTGACTTGACTGTGGACATCTGTGGACTATATTCTCATCCATGGGGAATGAGGTGGTCCCTTCTCAGTGCCGCAGGGCCTCAGAGCTGGTACCAAGTGGTACCATTGTTGACATCCCCAGCAGGAGGCCAGGGACAGGGTAGTCATCGATACTCTCTGTCTCTGCACCCGGGTGAGGAAACACTGGCACACCATTGTGAGGAGGCTTGTTGTCTTGCGCATGTGGCCCCCAGATGAACAGTACCAGGGCACCTCAGCTCTGGCGTGAACTGCCTGCCCTGTTCACAAACCCAAGCCCACACATCGCTTAGGAAAATCAATGTATTTTGTCTTTTGTTTGTTCAATGGACTTCATTTTAGGGAATGTCTCATTCCCCTAGTCCCATGGAAAAAGTATCGTATTGATTACAATATTGGCGGAGATTAATATTACTATTGTTATTTTTCCACAACAGTCCTGTTATAGAAAGGACTGCTCCCTGGGAAGAAAGGCTGGTGGGACTAATAGACTTTGGTTTGCAATTATCATTAGATTTGCAAGTCATTCATTTTTAGTCGAAAATCGTAGATGTCTCTTTACACTCTAATGCTCCTTCCCTTTCAGAGACCTTAAACACCTTTTCTTTTAAATTTAATCCTCCTTAGACTCTCTGCCTTCTTCACTTCAAAGAAAAAAAATTATTTGTAGAAAGGGCTCTGATTATATGTGTGAAACATTGGCATTTCACAGATGATACAAAGATGAACAGACTATTGAAACCCTACATTTTGGTGAGGTCATGCTTGGAGTTCCATCTGATATTGTCACCTTTTATTGCATGCTTATTAAATGAGATACATTGTCCTTTTATGAAGAAATTCTGAAATGGCTATTATTATTGAAGGCAGATCGTTGACTGTTATTTAAAGTGACTGAAACTCTTTTGTTATTTAACAGACCTATGGCATCCTTTTGAATTCTTCTTTGTCAGTTATTCAACAAATATTTTATGGACACCCACCATGTGCCCAGGACCATGCTGGGTACTGGAATATAAGATGGTCCTGATGCTCAAGAGACTTGGCTTAGTCTCCTCCCTTACTGCAGCTCACAGTCTGGATGTGGAGATAGACAAGTAAAGGAGGAGTTACAATACTGAGCTGTAAGGGTGGGAATAGGCCATCCATCCATCCTAGTTGGGCTAAGATTGATGCTTGGCTACGTTAAAGTATGAAACAAGGCAACATTTCTTTCCTTAAAATTCTGCTGTATCCACACAAAAAAAGTGGCAAAGAATATGAAAGTGTGTTTAAAATTGACTGCAGACAGTTCAAACATATTTGGTGTTGGTGTGTGTGTGCTACATTTGAAGCGTGTCAGGGGACATGATAGAAGCCATATTGCAAGAAAGTAGACTCTGGTATGACAGCAAAAGGACTGACTGAGGGATGGAGAGAAGTTGTTGTTTCCTATATGGTGTGGCCTTGGGCTCTGAACTCATTCAGTCTTTTCCAGCATCCCTGGATCTCTGTGTGTATATTAAAATTCCTCTTGTTTAGAAGTTCAAGCAACCCTCTGCAGTAGGACTCTAAAAAATCTACAACAGAGAACACAGTGCATCTTCTTCACTTTGCAAGAGATTGCAGAGATGTCAGAGCATGGTGAACATGTCTAACATCAGTAGTCAAGGCAATGAGCAGTAATCTGCATCCCAGTAGGGACCACGCAGAGCTCGGAGTGACCGAGGCCAGTGGTACTTCATGGCTTAGATTCCCAGAAGCAGCAGAGGTAGCAATATACCATAGTGTATTTTCTCCATGGTATCTCTCTATCTAGTTTTTTACCTTTGAGCATTGTCTAAGGTCCCTCAAAAATATTGCACGAAATAGTATCATAAAGACAAGTGCAAATGGCAGCCCAGACTGATTCCTAAGTGTGTAAGACCCTCCTTGGGAAGTCCTTTTGCTCCCAAAGGACCTCACAGGCGGATCCCTTTATGAACTGCTGGGGGCTTAGCACAGTCAAGATTTGGTATGAAGATTAATGAAACTTGTATTCCCAAACTGGGAATAACTCTTAAGCCTGAATGAAGTGCTTGTTTTTGTTCCTTTTCTTTCCCAGTCCCATTCCAGATCGGCATAGGCGTCCTTCATACTGGATCCGTTAGTTGCTTCGCTGTCTCCATTCTTTTTCAAACTGAATCCTGAATGGGTAAAGCCCGGATGCATTGTCCTGATGTGCACAAACCATTGCCTGTAGAGAGCAAGAGGGGATAAAGTCAGCGACATTCTTAAAGGCAGCCATTCTCAGTCCTACCTCTGATGCGGAGACAAAATTCCTCTTTGGCATGTGGAATAAGGCACTGCTCTTTTGTAGGTTGCTTAACTTGTACAACATCTGACACGGTCAGTCATGAAAGCAAGCCCCCCATCCAGGAACAGCACTGTAGAACCCATCGCAGTGATAAACGTAAGAAACAGATCACTGAACAGACCAACGGGGGCAAAAGAGAAAAGAAGAATGGATGAAGATTTGAAATTTTAAAAATGTTTTTTTCCACAATTATATGGTATATATCTTTATTTTCAGGGTGATTAAAGTGTGCCGAAGGGAAAGAAAGCACAAATATGCACACAAAAAATCAGCTTCTGTTTTGCCAAGTAGAAAGAAAACGTGAATCAGAAAACATTAATTCAGTCATGTTATTACCTAATCACTCTTTATTTGAAAATTAGGTAAAATTATTTTCAAATTGTTGGGGGTACTTACAGGAATATGCTACTGTATGTGTAGAAGTATATGCATTTTTTAAAATAAAAGAGAGATCTGAGGCCAGGTTTTCTTTTAATATATTTTACCGGCAATTGGCACATATGAGTAAATAGGTATCGGGAGTGTTCAGAAATCCTCTACATGGTTAGGTTAACTGCCCTTTTTCTACAGTCAAATCTCTATAGCGTCCCCTTGTTTAGGAGCTAAAATACTCAGGATGAGTCAGCTCTAGTCCTCTGGTATATGTGCCTCTACCTGCCAGTAGATTCCATCCCTTTGGCAGTTGTAAAACAAGGCCTCAAATTCTTCGACCCACTTTCCATTAAGAGGTGGCATCTATGTTCCCTCCCCTGAATCTGGGGAGATTTGTGACTCTCCAACCAATAGAATAGGGTATATGTGTGTGTAAATGGTGCTGTGTGACTTTGGAGGCTGAGGCCTCTTGTGACTCTTGGAGGCGTGAGCTGCCATGTAAGAAGTCCCACTACCAGTGGCCACCATGCTGGAGAGGCAAGGTGTAGGGGCTCCGGTGGACAGTCCCAGCTGAGTCCAGCCTTTCAGGCATCCCTGCCAAGGCCCTGGACATGTGACTATGCCATCTTAGGTCCTCCAAACCTCTGCCAACCGACCACTGAGTGACCTCTATCAACTCCCCAAGAAACAGATGAGTCACCTAAAAGCCCTCAAAAATATTGCTTTTCAATCCCATCTCAGTCATTATAGCTCATACGGTCTAAAAATCTCATTTTCAACTAAAAGTTTTCAAGTTGGAACTCTATAAGTGGAGACAGTTTCTCCTTCATATCTGTTCAAACCTACAAAATTGTGATATAGCAAAATGGCTGCTGTTTTGAGCCTCCCTGTTTTGGGGTAGTTTGTTACCCTTCAGTAGATAACTGGGAAAATCCCCTTAGGAGCCACTTTTTGGGAAGCCTATTGTGCTCTGAAATTACGTGTTCTTGATTTTGAAATTCAGAATTGCATTTTGCATGATATTGAATGTATGAGGTTAAATGATGATAGTCTTACTAATAACATATCTCAGTTACCTTATAGCTTAAATTGGCTTTTATTGATTGATCTGAGGAACTCATCACCAATAAGGAATGATGGGTGGATTCAGAGTACCCAACACGTAACTAAGGAATGAAGTTTTGAAGTTCAACTGTTTGTTGATTGGGAGCTGTCTATGCTGAAAGCAACTGTAGCTCTGGGAATAAACCCAGCTCCACAGGTCAGTACTGTCTGCACACTAAGCGGGCATAGCTGCAGAAAGGAGAGCAGCGCAAGCTCCATCAGCCTTTTTTCCTCAGTGCTCTCACCTCCGCACTCTGATCCTCCTTGGCTGGGGAGCCTCACTCAGCGGCCCTTAGATGCTCTGTAACATTTTGTTTGTTACTTCTTCCATGATGCTTGCCACACTCTGCCTTGAATTTTATTTATTTCTACATATTCCTTTTCTTCTCTTTACTAAATTTTAAGCTCCTTGAATGTGGAAGTTATGATTCATTAATTTTCAATCATTGGACAGTGCATGCTGCCCTATGAGACAAATAAATATTTGTTGGCTAAATGGATGTTTCTTTCCTAAAATGACAACAATGGCCAATGGATGATGTTCTAGCCTTAAATTGTCAGCCTGTGGAACTTCTCCTCTCCTTTATCTTCATGATTTACAGCCAGAATATCAGAGTTGGCTGGGACCTTAGGGATTATTTACAGAGGGAGGAACTGAGAACAGGGACTGCCGAGAGAAAGTTAGGGCTGGGGCTGGAGCCCAGGTCTCCTGACTCCATGCCAGCACTACTTCCACCGAACTAAGTAGCCGCTTTGTGTCGTTGATTTACCTGTTTTCTCCATCCTGGCAATGGTGACCATATACCATAAAGGAGCGGCCGCACAAATCTCTCTCTAGCCAGTTCTGCATCTTTGACCATTGTCTGAGGTCCCTCAATTTTGCTTTTCCACTCATCTCAATAATTGTGGTTATATATATATTTTAACAACTCATTTTCAAGTATTAGTTTTTGAGTAGGAACTTGATAAAAGGAGGGTCTCCTTCAAAAAAGTAGTTTTCCCAATGCTCTCAAACTCATATTATAGGCATTCATTTGTTCAGTAGGTATTCATCACATATTTATCATTAGTATTGTTTAGGGGAGAAAAATTTGCCACCCCAAAATGTGTCTCTCTGGCTTGATTATTTGGGGCCGATTATTTTGAAGAACAAAAGACTCAGGAAGAAACTTTGACCTTCCCCCTAACTTCCTAAAAGAATTTAAGACAGAAGGCCTGTTCCAGGAAGGAACGCTCACCATACATAACTATAGTATAGTATGAACTAGGTGTGGTAGATGGGAGGAAACCAGCAAGGCCCGTTTGATCAAAGTGCTCTCTATGTCCCCTTGTCTCTGCAAGGCATGGCCGCCATTTGTTTGCCAGTCATCTGCTTTTCCACCTCTATGTGAATTGCCTTCCTCCCCTTTGAAGTCCCAAACCATTACCCCTAATATCCTCTTTTTCTCTAGCTGAACATGGCATTTAACGTGGTGGCTTCAGCCATTTGAGGGAGTTAGTCGGTTTTCCTGGGTCTCTCCCATGTATACATGTTATTAAACTTTAGTTTGTTTTTCTCCTGTTCATCTGTCTCTTGTCAATTTAATTCTTAGACCAGCAAGAAGAACCTAGAAGACTAGAGAAAAATTTCTTCCTCCCCTACAGTTGCAATGGATTGCTCCATGATTTTTTAAAAATTTATCATTAATTTCTTTTTAATATACCCAACATTATCATTTACGTTCATTTTTTTTTTACTCAAAACATTTGTTGTTGTTGTTTTGGATTTGTTTTTCATTCATTCATTCATTCATTTAGCAAATACTTGGTGGGGCCCTTGTGTCACTGTTCTAGGAACTGGGGATAGAGTGCTGAACAGGACAGGTATGGTCCTTGTTTTCACAGAAATTTCCATTTAGCCTTGTCTTGGCTATCTTGGTTCTGCCTTTTCTTTGTCCCATTCTGAAATTCCCTGAGGGAGAATAAAAAGCACATTTTCCATCCCATCACATTCCGTCTTACACCTCAGCTCTCAGCCCTGGCTTCTGCTCACAGACATGCTTCTCTCTTCTCACATTCCTGGCACTCAGGGCTCCGCTGCTTACATGTGGAGCTTGTTCAAATCTCTGTGTCTTCATGCAAGGTCATTCCCAAACTCTGGAATGTCCTCACCACTCTGCTGTGTCAGAAAGACACTCATTCATCCTTCAAGGTCTAGACCGCATGTTCCCTCCTCATAGAACCTTCCATTCCTCAGCCACACTAGGCACTTTTCAAGTGCTCAATAGCATCCAGATTCTTATTTAAGGACATAAAACCAGTCTAGACTATATATGAATGCAATTCAAATTAGAACACTAAAATGTTATAAAAAAGGAAAACTCAGACGATATTTTTATTTTTTGAAGTAATATATGCACATGTTAAAAATTCAGTTGTGTGAAGTTCCAACTTACTCCCTGCCATACAGAAAAACTATGGTTATAAGTCTGTTGTAATCTCTTCCAGATACATACTCTACACATATATGAATAAGAATCCTAAGAATTTTGTGGGGGAACTGGACAGAATTATTTTAAGTTCATTTGGAAAAATAAAAACCAGAGAAGAAGCAAGAAAACTATTTGTAAGAATAGTGAAAGATGGCGTAGGGGAAGGAAGGGTTTCCCTCCACCCTCTTAGGGGCCCGGGCGGGGTCTGAAAATTAAACTGACAAAGACGGATTATCAGGAGAAAGCATACACATTTATTTCGTATAAGTTTTACGTGACATGGAGCCTTCATAAGGAGCTCGGTCCGATGAAGAGTGGACAGTCGTGGGGAGATCCGCCAGGTCAAAGAGTATGAGGTAAGTGTTGTAAACTGGGGGAACTGAGCAAGGCCTGTTTGCTAGGATTCTTCTCCAGGTCCCTTTGTCTTCTGAGACAAGCATGCTCTTTCCTCTGGGTATAGGAAGGGCACCTCTCACATGAGGGTTTTATGACCCGTTTCAGGGGAGAAGGTCAGAGCGAACTTCCTGCTTCTGCCACTTTCTCAAACTCCTTCAGCTTAGAATATTCACTCTGCCAAGGTGCCATACATTGGAGTAGTATGTCCTGAACCCCATCAATGGTCTGCCTTACCAGTCTTTGTGATAATCACAGCTAACCACTTACCCTGTGCCAGGCACCGTTCTGAACACTTAATGGACATTAGTCATTTGAGCCTCACAACCACCCTGTGGGTTAGAAACTATTATTATCCCCTTTTTATAGATGAAAATATTGAAGTAAACTTGCCCAAGATCACAAAGTCGATGGAGTCTGATCTAAATCCAGACCTTCAGCTTTAAGAGCCCACGCCATTAACCATGATGCCATCCTGTTCACGATTATTAAAACAGTAATAAAAGCTACAGCAATAGAGAGTACAATATTGACACAGGGAAAGATAAATAGATCATTGGAACAGAACAGAGAGCCCAAAATAGATTCACGGTAAAGGTGACATTATAAATTAGTGGGAAAGGGTGGGACATTTAATAAATGAGGCCAGCATAATGTGCTATGCCTTTAGAATAAATCATATTGTATATATTCCACATATAAAAAATCTATATGGATTGAAAACTTCAAATTAAAAAAATTAAAAATTAAAAATTTCGTGAGAAACTCAGTTGTCATAAAGGAAAAGACAGACATATTTAACTACATGAAAATGAATCAAAGGAAAAATTATAGACTGGGAAAAGTATTTGCCTTATATATCAGAAATAAAGGACTTTTACGAATAAGACAAAAAATTAATAGGAAAATAGCAAAGGATAGGAACAGAAAATTCACAGAGTAGGAACTCTAAATGTCCAATAAATGTATGAAAAGTTATTCGATTTCCCAAGTAGCCAGGGAAACTTAAATAAGTTGTATCATTTTCCATCCATCATATTGGCAAAATTTTGAAAAAATTATGGTATTTCATGTCAGAGAAACTCTCAAGGAGTTCACTGTCTAGAGAGAAAGACATATTTAGCAAATAAATCTGACTAAAACATGGGCCATCATGCATTGCTGATGTTTGAATTACCAAAAGCTTTTTGAAAGAAAGTTGGTATATCTATTAGGATTTAAAGTGCACGTAGTCTGTGACTCAGCAAATACACATTCACAAGTCCATCCCATACAAAGAAAAATACACACAAAAGTTAGGATACGCACAAAAGGGTGGTCATGGAAGCATTGTTCCTATTGGGAGGGAAAAAAAGAATGAAATTAAAACAAGTTGAATGTCTGACAACACGGAAATGATTGAATAAATTCCCAGTATGTGATATTATGCAGTTATTTTAAAAATGTATCAGATCTATATTCATTGACCAAGAGAGAGCTCCTTGAGTAGACTGTTAAATAATTAAAAAGATAAAGTTGCAGAATAAGGAGGGTCGCAGGATTCCATATTGGCCAAAGTCAAGGAAACCAAAAGCAAGCAAATAAAACCCTTGCGATTGTCTTTACATGTTTGGTGGAGAAAGTGTGGAATCACTAAAAAGAGCTCTTGTTTGAGCACTCCAACCGTGGTGTGTTTTCATCTCTCTTTCATTATGCCTTGCAATGCTACTAATATTCTGTCAGTTTTTCCCCTTCCCTACTGAAGATAAATATTTTTCTTCTCTCCAGGCCATGCTCAAGAGTTACCCCATTATAAAGCTTTTTTCACTTGTTCCCCAGGTAGGCTTTCTACATACCTCTATGTTTGTTACTGTTACTTTAGCACTATCAGAGTTAACTGTGTTATAGGTTTACTTGTCTGTTTGTCCTTTGCTAGAAAGTAAACCTTTTAAGGGTAGAGACTGTGTTTCACATACTTAGCATCCTCCGTGCCAGGCACAGTGTCAGGGCTTAATAAATGTTTGTTGGGTGGAGAGGCTAAAACTTTGAAGGAGAACCTTACCTTGTCTGGTATAGTTCATGAGCCTATTTCTGGTGCTGTTCAAAAATATCTTTGTTCCAGTCAGCAACCTTGAAAAAACCCTGATGGTTAAGGAAATTATAAACCCTCTTCTGCTGAACCTTAGTGGAAAAAAAAATCCCTAGAATGGTTATATTTAAATTAGCCTTGAGAGGTTAAGTGCTCATATCAAGTATTTACGTTTGTAATAAAAATAGATTTTTCCACTAGTTCTGCGTTTGCTCTTGTGTCCATCAAACGCACACACACATCACCGACAGATGTAAATGGCAGCGATAGCGAGGGGGATGTCATACTCACCTTTCAAAGTTTACTTCTGTTTCGATTTCCCCAATGGAAAGCATTATTTAAAAACAAAATTGATATGAAAGTAATACCTAGTCGTTGTAAAAATAAATACATACAATGCAGAAATTTATAAAGAAGAAAGTAAAATTCATCTAGAATCTCATTATCTAGTAATTAATACAGTTAGTGTTTTGACAATGTATATTCTTTTTTTTTCTTTTCTTCTCCTCCCCAAAGCCCTGCAGTACACAGTTGTATATTCTAGTTGTAGGTCCTTCTGGTTGTGCTGTGTGGGATGTTGCCTCAGCATGGCCTAATGAGCAGTGCTAGGTCCATGTCCAGGATCTGAACCCGTGAAACCCCGGGACACAGAAGTGGAGTGTGTGAACTTAACCATTTGGCCATGGGGTTGGCCCCACAACACGTATTCTTTCAGGCTTTTTTTTTCTGTACCCATACCCACAAATATTTTTACCAAAAAGAATTGTAATTAATCATACTATTTCGCAAGCTGATTTTTTCACTTAAATCTGGTCATTTTCCGTATTAATAAATAGAGATCTGCATTGTCACTTTTAGTGGTATTTCTTACCCGGATGCATCATAAATTATTGAACCAATTTTCTACTGATGGACACTTTAAGTTGCTTCTGATTTTTCACTAGTATAAAAACATGTCTTGGTATGTTATTTTGGATTCTGCACTTGTCTGATTATTTTCCTTGGGTAAATTCCTAATTCATAAATTCCTAATTCATAGAATTACTAGACCAAAAGGTACACACATTTTAAAGTTTTGGAAACATAATGCCAAATTTTTCTCCAGAAAACGTTTTCCAGTTTCTACTCCTGTCAACACTGTGGAAAGTACCTATTTTGCATATTTATCTGCAGCTTTGAGTATTGTCATTTCTGTTAATTTGCGTTTCTCTGATCACTAGTGAGGTCAAGTATTTCCTCATTGTTTTTCTTTGAATTTTGATTACAGAGGTTTGTGGGTATGTATGTGTGTTAAAAGAGTTTTTAATTTTTTTTTTTAAAGATTTTATTTTTTTCCTTTTTCTCCCCAAAGCTCCCCAGTACATAGTTGTATATTCTTCGTTGTGGGTCCTTCTAGTTGTGGCATGTGGGACGCTGCCTCAGCGTGGTCTGATGAGCAGTGCCATGTCCACGCCCAGGATTCGAACCAACGAAACACTGGGCCGCCTGCAGCAGAGCGCGCGAACTTAACCACTCGGCCATGGGGCCAGCCCCAAGAGTTTTTAATTTTTTATGTGTTCAATCTATCATCTTAAGGTATTGGCTTTTGGCATTGTGTTTAGAAAGGTGTTTTTCATGACTAAGATGATAAATTAATGCACCTATGTTTTCTATTATACCTTTATCATTTTGTTTTTTAATCTTTAATCTTTGATCCACTTGCCAATTATTTTTGGGTAAGATATGAAATAGAGTTCTAGCTTAATTTTCTCCAATTTTCATTGATCATCATATTTCCTTTTAAGAATAATTTACCTTTCCCCTGTTCAATTAAATTGTAATAGCACATACTTTAATGGTGATTTGTGTACCAGGGACCATTCCACATGCTTTATGTACAGGAACTCGTTTAAACCTGGCCACCACACAGTGAAATAGGCACTATTATTACCCCTATTTATTTATTTATTTAAAGATTGGCACTTGAGCTAACAACTGTTGTCAATCTTCTTTTTTTTCCTGCTTCTTCTCCCCAAATCTCCCCAGTACATAGTTGTATATTCTAGTTGTGGGTCCCTCTGGTTGTGCTATGTGGGACGCCGCCTCAGCATGGCCTGATGAGCAGTGCCAGGATCCAAACCGGCAAAACCCAGGGCCGCCAAAGTGGAGCATGCGAACTCAACCAGTCAGCCATGGGCCGGCCCCAACCCAATTTATTAATAAGGAAACTGAGGACAGAGAACCTAAGTAACTTGCCCAAGAGGATGTGGCAAATCATTGTTGGAGCAAGACTAGAATCCAGGGAGCTCAGGTCTGAAATCCACCCTCCTGAGCCCTGCACTGCCTCTGGAATCCCCTTGGGGTCCAGGGCTAACGCTGCTTCCCTCTGCCTCTCTACTCACCCCGGTGAGACGTGCTTTTCCCCTTTTACTTGAAACCTGTGCTCTCACAGCACTTAAATTCTTGCTTGGCAGGAAGACTGCATGCGCACGTGGCTCCTCTTCCAGAACAAATGCCAATTTCCTTGGTGGCATGGATAAGGAATTGAGAATATTTGCCCCAAAAGCAGTGCTTCGTTTATAGAAACATAAATTCTTCCTTTCTTTATCATTTATTTCTGTTTTAATTGAAACATAACAAATGAACATAGTAAGTATTTATATAGCACAAGAGTAAACACTGAAATATGTCTGTGTTCCTAAAACCTCCCTCCACTAAAATTTTTACTAGAAATTTTCAATTTATAGATAGGTATAATTGTATACTTTTTATTTCACATAAATAAGAATATTCTAAGTATCACTTCTGCACCTTTTTTCAATTCATATATATGAACCAAGTTCCTTCTGAATACAGATGGATCTAGCTCATTCTTTTTAATGATGTTACAATATCCCATGGCAGGGGTGGGCCATAATTTATTAAACAGTCCCCTGTGGATGGACACTTAGATTATTTCCAACCTTTTGCTTTTACAATAATGGAATGAACATCCATGTACATTTGTCTTTAAGGATGTATGGGAGAATATATATAAGATAAAATTATAGCAGTAGAATTGCTGGTTCAAAGTGTATGTGCATCATAAATTTTGATAGATAATGCCAAATTGAACCATAGATTTTTTAAGATAATATTTTAGAAATTGCATAGCTGACTTTCAATAAATAATTATTGAATACTGAATGACTTTTGAAGAGAGGACAATTTAAACATGTGTAGACAGAAACAAAAACTCAAAAGCATGGGAAAAAAGGCTTCCAATTGATTTGATATTTACTACAAAATAAACTTGGATTAACATGAATAAAATGTAATGCAGGAGCCAAAGTCAAAGGCCACTGATGACCCTGCCATCATAGACTGGTTGAGCAGGAGCATTAGAGCGGTTAAAATTAAGGCATTGGAAACCAGACATCCTGTGCTGAAATCCATGGTATGCTTCTTCTTAGCTGTGTGACTTTTGGCAAATTTACTTAACTTCCCTGTGCCTCAGCTTCCTCATCTTTAAAAATGGGGGAAGCAATAGTACCTACTTCGTAGGATTGCAGTGAGAATGAATGAATACATATGAAACACTTAGAGCAGGGTTGTACCCTGTAAGCGCCCAGCAACTGTTAGCCACTAGGTTAAGTGTCATTGGAATGATAGTGATAAAGGAGGAAAGATTATCAAATGAGCTGACTGGTAACATATTCACAAATTAGAGAATTGAAATGCGAGTGAGATTAAGAATAGAGAGAAAAGCATGTTTATCTGTAGTCTTCATCTGACACAGCTGGGGAATCTTTGCCTTTGTTTTCCAGGAAACACAATCGCTCTTGGCTCCACTTCAGAGGATGCACACGGCCCAGTGCAGGATGAGACCGATTTTGGCAACTGAATGGAACACTAGAGTGTTCAGTTTTAAGGCTGATTTATGAAAAGACAATGGCAATAAAGCCATTGATTAAAACATTCTAATACAACAATACAAGAAAATGATTGTTTAGAGTATTGGACATGATTTTGTTGACTCTTGAATAAGCTGCTTTGTTCCATTCATGAGAATAGTAGAATTTTGACAAACATTATACCGTGTTGTCCATTCTTGAAGAACTTAAAGTTTGCATAATTTTATATACTGTTGACTAAAACTATTACGTAGAACTATATTTGACCCACGTGTGTATGCTTACATATGCTATACTATTAATATGACTTGAATTTCCCTAATAATGACAATAATTCTGTACACTTGTACAGTGCTTAAAATTCTTTTACAAATTTTTCGGTTTCTGAGGACTGGTTTCATTTGTTTTCATCGTGTGCCCTGATTAATCTCTACTCTTAAAAAAAGTAAGAAAATAGAACATCAAACTTATTTAACATCAAGTTAAAGAAAAAAATGTATTTTTCTATTGGGGGGAAAATACATAGTCAGGATGGCATGTAAAATTAATCCCTGTTGAAATGTTAATTTTATAATAACATTAGCTATAAAAGAAATCATGTGAGAGGCTGATACCATTAAAATCAGTTGATTTCTGTAGGACACAAACCACGTGAATTCCTTGTGAAGGAATACAGCTATTTCTAGCTTGACAACAAAATGCTATTTTTGCATTCTTTTTACCTGTAAAACTTCTCAGGAAGAGAAAAATTACTTTTCTACCAGCTCAAACCAAACCAAACCAAACCAAACCTTGTAATATAATTCTTTCATTGCACAAGCTGTAGCATTCCAGATGGTGGCGCTGTTCTCATGAAGGAGAACGTTCTATAAATGTTTTATTTTTTTTAAGAGGTAAATTATTATAATTGCTCTTTTATTTGCAAGTTAAGCTGTTAAGACAACAATACAATATGGGTACAATTTCTATTAACTTTTAAAAAACTACTGTTTTCAATTTGGGATTATCTTAATCTATAGTGATTAATCAGCAATGTACTTAGCGAAAAGATAGCGGTCTATTTATTATTTATGATGGATTGTAGTGTAAAAATGTGCACCACCATTCTTCGTATTTGAAAAGCAGAATGTCCAGAGAATGGCCTTATCTTTGCAAAACACAGTGCTGCAGTTTTGGAGATATAAAAGCCTGTAGAAAAGGTGTAAAATTCAAGACAAAAACGGTTGCTAAGGTGGTTTGAATGGCAGTGCTATTCAAATTCAGACGAGCAAGCTGGCCGATAAAGCCACACGATATATTACTGCCAACAGCCTTGCTTCTACCTTAGAGAAAGTTTTGTTGTTTGTTTTTTCAGTTTGGCCTCCTTGCTGTGAAAGTCATAAAGAGAGAAAAGTACACGTTGACATATTTTTATTTTCAAAAGTCACTTCCCAAAAGATGAAAATTTCTTTCTTTCTATAAAATTTACTATATAAAATGATGCCTGGATATCTGTCTGTAGCTCCCTCAATACTTGCGGGTGCTCGAGGGAAAAACAGCACCATATATTTACTTAAATCCGACAAATGCCGAAATGTCTCTGGTGGAAGGTCTGCAGCAGTTCTGTGAATCTGGGCAGGCGACGGTCTCTGGTGCAGAAGTTGCTTCCCTGGCAGAAGCCGGTGTTACGATGATTGAGCGAATCTCTCACCGTATGAAAATCAGTCATCCCCAGGCAGGAAATTAGATACCCCGGGCGCCTTCCCTCAGTCAAGACGTCCTGAAAGTTTTGGAACTATTTTCTTTTCTTAGAGGCATAGATGGCACAGTGGACTGAGACAGGAATCCAAAAACCTGGATTCTAGAATCTCTTCAGCTACTTTTGACCTTGGGCAAGGTGCCTCACTTGTCTAAGGAGTTCCCTATGAATAATTGAAAGACTTGAATTAGCATATAGATGACCTCTAAGGCCACTCCCAAATCTGTAACTATGATTCTAAATCAAAGACATTAATAGAGATGTAAATATATATTAATTTGATATATTACTATAATTTTTATATATTTTATGTCTTATAATTTAATTTAGTATAATTTTATAAATTATATTCTATATTAATTTTGTGTATCATATTAATTTTATATTAATTTAAAATATTATAAGGGCCGACCTGGTGATGTAGCAGTTAAGTTTACACATTCTGCTTTGGCGGCCCGGGGTTCGCTGGTTCAGGTCCCGGGTGTGGACATGGCACCCCTCATCAGGCCATGCTGCCGTAGGCGTCCCACATATAAAGTAGAGGAAGATGGGCACAGATGTTACCTCAGGGCCAGTCTTCCTCAGCAAAAAGAGGAGGATTGGTGGCAGATGTAAGCTTTGGGCTAATCTTCCTTAAAATATATATTTTCGTATATTATACATTTATATATAAAATATATTAATAATATGACTACATAATTATATATATTAAATATATGCATAAGCAAAAGCGATGATCTCACATAACAGGCAGGGGCATAGGGTGATTACAGGGTTGCTTAATTTAGCAGTCAGTGACACTATTAAGGATGTAGATTTTTTTTCTGTCTTTCTGCTCTGTCATCTTCACTGCCTTTTGTCCTTAGGCTTGTGTCCTCATTGTTGCAAGATGACTGCTATAGTCCTAGAAGAAGAGGAGCCATTTCCTTCTGTGGGCCTCTTGTTACTGGCAAGGCAAACCTTCCCTTGCAGCACCCCTACCCCACCCAGCAGACCTGCTTTCATGCATCATGAGTTATCAGCCAGAGTTATATGCCACATGCCCATGCCTAAAGCATGACTGTGTTAGACCAATAAAATTCACCTTCTGGAGTTAGAAAGGACCCAGATATACACAGCTCAATGAAATTGGGTTCTAGTAGCAAGAAAGAATGGAAAGAAGGAATGACATTTGGGTAGGCAACCAACAGGGCCAGCCACACTGCTAAACAGTGATTGCTTGATGTCACCATGCCCATAGGCTAGGATCAGAAATATATTGCATGGGTACTAACATCCTGTACCCATAATAAATGTCATTAATCAATAATGGCGTGACTCTTTAATGAGTCACTTATTCAACATCAGATGGTCATTTTTTTTTGTAAGAATAATACAAATAACTCCCCTGCCCAATTATGTGGGCTTAAGTTGCCAACATGATGCTCCTTTTCTCCCAAATTCTTGAGAGTGTAATTCCTACAAATATGATATTCTTCTACATAACTACAATACATCTATCAAAATCAGGAAATTAACAATGATACGTTCTACCACCCAATTCTCAGAAACTATTCAAGTTTACCTATTGTCCCAATAATGTTCTTTATAAGATCAAATCCAAGACTGTGTGTTGCATTTAATTGTGCCCTTCAGTCTGGAACAGTATTCCTCAGTCTTTCCTTGACTTTCATGCCCTTGACGCTTTTGAAGATTACAGGCCAGTCATTTTATAGACTCTCTCTCGACTCCCAATAAATATTTGTTGAATAACATTGAATTTTAGGGTAAAGCATGATGGAAAACATTTAGCGAGCATCAAGTAAAAAAAAAACAGGAGTAGAAAAATCATTGTGGCAAAACACTAAGGAATTACCAGCCAGTTGGAGGGAATAAATACAGTTTTCCTACTGTAAATTAGAAAACCATAACTAAGGCATGATATTATAGAAATGAAGAAGAGAATAGGGTCCCCTTTTTACTTCCCTGGCTCACTGGTTTTGTCTCCTGGGAGGCTCCAAAGGCCATCCTGGCCCGAATTCTGACCAGTGAAAAGGAACCTATTTGCTAAGATGATGTAGCAGGAACCTTGTGAGAAAGCAGTGATGTCATCTCAAAGTTTTGATTATCAAATAAGGGCTCGGTCGACATGGTTAGAATGCACAGGAGGCGTGAGGAAAGCAAACTTCAAATATGAAGAGAAAAGAAGTTCATCTGACATGTTGCAAATAAGGCAGAACTCTGACAATGTGAAATGCTTCCCGGAGTGTTCAATCTTGCATTTTACAGAAAGGTGTCAGACGGGTTGTACATAGGAACATCAGGGCCCATGAGCGGGGTGAGTTACGAGAGAAAGCATAAGTGGAATTGCAGAATCTAGTAGAAGAGGCTGCGAAGGGGCAGGCTCCTGGTTAGCAACAGAGTTCTATGGGGAAAGAAGGGAATAAATATCACACTTACCTCTCAGAGGCCAAGTAAAGTTCTGCTTTGGAATACAGAATGGTTTATTCATAGAATGAGATGTGTATACAGAAGGAAAACTAACTGTCTTTGAAGAAGAATACATTACAGGAGAAATTTTGATCCGTTAGAAAACAGACTGGTCTTCAGCAAAGAATCAGTAAAACTCGAGTTATGGAGTTATAACTGAGCTTGTCCCCAAATTCTAAGGTACTTTGACTTTTGTAGTGAGACACTGTACCAAAGAATCATGACCATGGGCCACTGCGTCACTTTCTTTCACAGCTTCCTAATCTTCCCAGCCAGAGCTGGAAGTAAGCAAATGCGCCACAGCTCAACTTCGCATTACCCACCCAACCGAAACTGGCCCTTTCCCAGACTCCCACGCTGTTTGTGTGACAACACGTAGAATATAAACTCTAGTGGGTCATAGATCTAAATGTGAAAGCTCAAACTATAAAACTCTTAAAGGAAACTGGGAGTAAATCTTCATGACTTTGGGTTAGGCGATGATTTCCCAGACAACCACAAAAGGCACAAGTGATAAAAGAGAAGATTGATAAATTAGACTTCAAAATTAAAAATGTTTGTGCTTCAAAGGACACCATCAAAACAAAAGGACAACCCACAAAAATGGGAGAAAATGTTTGTGACATATCTAAGACACCTGTGTGTAGAATATAAAAAGAACCTTCACAGCTCATTAGTTTTAAAAAAACAACCAAATTTAAAGATGAGTAAAGGACTTGAATAGACATTTTTCCAAAGAAGAGATATGAATGGCTAATAAGCACGTTAAAAGATCTTATCATTAGTCACTAGGGAAATACGAATCAAAACCACAATGAGATATCGTTTCAAATCCACTAACATGTCTATAATAAAAAAGATAGAAAATAACAGGCATCGGTAAGGATGTGGAGAAATTGGAACCCTCATACACTGCTGATGGGATTGTAAAAGGGGCAGCAACTTTGGGAAGCAGTTTGCCAGGTCCTCAAATGATTAAACAGTTATCATAAGACTCAGCAATTCCATTCCTAGGTGTCTACCCAAAAGAAATGAAAACACATGTCCACACAAAAACTCGTACACGAATGTTCATAGCAACATTATTCATAATAGTCAAAAAGTGGAAACGATGCAAATGTCCATTCAATGGAATATTGTTTGGTCATAAAAGGAATGCAGTACTGCTACATCCTGTAAGACGTATGAACCTTAAAAACATAAACTTTCATTCATGCTAAGTGGAAGAAGCCGGTCACGGAAGACTACATATTGTATGATAACTACAGGAAATGTACAGAATAAGCAAAACCATAGAGACAGAAAGTAAATTAATGGTTGCCAAGCGCTGGAGGATGGGAATTGACTGCTAATGGTTAAAAACTGTCTTTTTGGGGTGATGAAATGTTTCAAAATTAGATTACAGTGATGATTGAGCAACTCTGAAAATATACTAAAGCCAGTGAATTGTACAGGCTAAACAGGTCAACGTTGTAGCATATAAATTATATCTTAATAAAGTTGTTTTTAAAAGCATAGATATGTATGCATATATAACCCTAACCCTAACCCATAGACATATACATATATGCTATATATGTCCACACATGCACACATACATGTAGGTGAACTCTAAAGTAGCCTGGGGTTCCTGTGACGATTCCCTGGCACTACAGCGTGCAGCATGATCTTAGGGTTTTCACATTCATAACATGTTGTGGGTTCCTATGAGAAGGGAATGTAAAATATACAAGACAGTAATTTGCCTTTTCAAGTCCCTGGTTTTGGGGCAGATGCTCTCGACAGACCTGGGTTCAATATTATCCTTTCCTGGAATAAAAGTTATAAGATCAAGGAGCCCTTCTTCCATCTAGGATGACTTAGACTGGAATAAAACTTCCAAAGCCCGTTTTCATTGTTCTCATTTCCCCAGGTAAGTTTATGAGAAATGTATAATCTTTGCTTCCTGAGCACAAACTTCTTTGTATATATTAGACTTGATTTTAACCATGAATCAAATCCTGTGCAATTTATTCTGGCCTGCCTGATTTATCCATTTCTAAGAGAAGAATGTTAGAGATTTCCACTGTAATTGTGAGTTTTTGATGTCTCTTCGCATGCCCACCAGTCCTTCCCTTACTTATTAATGCTGTAATGTTAGAGACATAAGGATTTATGATTACTCTACCTCTAAGTGAATTGCTCTTTCTGTCAATATGAAATGTTCCTCTTTATTCTTCTCTGTACATTTCATCTTGAATTCTATTTTGCTTGATAGGAATGTTGTTATGCTTGCTTTCTATTTCTTAGCATCTACCTGGAAAATACTTTTTTCAGTTTATTTGTTTCCAATGCATCTCTTACAGATAACATATAGTTGAGGTCTCTTTCTTCATTTTATTTCATTTTGTTTTAGGTCAGCCTACTGGCCTAAAAATCTACTTTTTAATAAAGGAATTTAATACATTCATATTATTATAATTACAGATTATTGTACTTATTTCTGCCATATTATTTTATTTTTACTTTTTTGAAATAGTTTCATAATTATAGAATTATTGTAAGAGTAGTACAAAAGACTCCAATATATTTTTAGCCCACATTCACCAATGGTTAATATTTTGCCACATTCTTTATCATTCTTTGTCTCTCTCTCATTCTCTCTCTTTGATCTATTATATATATAATCTCTCTCTATACACACATACATATCATATGTATGTATTGTGCATCTCATAGTTATATACGCATACAATTATTTTTCTATTTCTGAACCACTTGAGAGCACACTGCAAAGATCATATCCCTTTATTCTTATATTCTTCAGTGTGAATATTCTAAGAAAAAGAAAATTATCTTACATAACCACAGTAACATCATTAAAATCAGGATACTTAATGTTGTTGTGATACCATTATCTAATTAACAATTCATATTCAAATTTTTCCCAATAATATGCCTTACAGCAATTTTTTCCCCACCCCTGTGTCCAGTCCATCATTGTGCATTATGTTTAGTTGTCGTGTTCCTTTAGTTTCCTCTAATCTGGAGCACTTCTGTAGCTTTTCTTTTATTTTCATAATTTTGACATTTTTGAAGATTATAAGTCGGTTATTTTCTAGAATGTACCTCAATTTGTATTTCCTGTCATCTTGTTGTGTAGGTTTTGTACTTTTCATTGTTTATTTTTTCCTCTTCCTGGTCTTTTATTCAATTGTTGAAGCTTTTTGTTTGTTTTGTTTTGTTTACATTTAGTTTCTCTAGCTGCTTGGAAGTTACACAATCTATTTCTACTTTCGTAATGGTTACTCTCATATGATTAATACACCTATTAAACATATTTTTCTATCCACGTCTAGAATGATCCAGCATTTAGCTCCACCCTGAGACAAAACAAGCTTTTGCTTACTTTCGTTTACCGGCTCCCTCTGCTTCTGCTACCACTTTCTATGCTGAGATCATCTGGGATTTTTATTTTTGATTGTTTTTCTTTAATCCATCCCTCAGTAATTATTAAGATTTAACTATAATTTATTCTGGTTTCTTTACATCCCCCCTCATTTTTTTCTATCTTATGTCTTCTTCTTGGGTTTATTTTTAATTATTTGAAAGTACAAACTTTACTAATTTTTTTGGAGATGATTCATGGTTGATAAAATTTTGGAATCCTTACATTTCCAAAAAGTGTCTTTGCTTTCACACTTGAGTTACAGTTTGGCTAGGTCAAAATTTTAGGGCCAATTTTTCCCTCAGAACTTCGAAGATATTGTTCCAATTTATCCTTGTTTTCAGCATTATTGATGGGGTCTGATGTTAATATGATCTTTGTTCTTATGTAGGTCATCTGCTTTTTACTCTCTAGAAGCCTTTAGAATGCCCTCTTTATTCTTTTTGTTCTGAAATTTCACAAGGATGGATCCAGATATAATTCTTTTTTCATTTCTCCTGCTTGGAAACTGGTGGAGACCAATACGAACATTTTCTTTTTCTGAGAAATTTAATTTCACTAATTCCTCAATTATTTCCTCTTTTACATCCTCTCCGTTCTCTCTTCGTGGAACCCCGACTAAACGGCTATGGGAGTCTCTGAGTCAACCCTTCACATCTCTTTAACTTTTCTTTCATATTCTCTTTGTCTTATCCCGCTATGTTTTCAGAGAATGCCTCAGCTTGGTATTTCAAAATGCTGTTTGTATGTGTCCCTTCTACTATTTAGCTCCCAAATTGACCTATTTATTTTGAGTATCAAATTTTTATTTTCTACAATATTCTGTTAATGTTTTAGTTATAGTTATAGTATCCTTCATCTTTCCAGAGATATTTTTATACTCATTCTAAAACCTCATGAGCTCTTTTAATTATGATCCTTCAAGACGTTTTACTTGTTGAATTTTGGCTTTTGTTTTGAGGTGTTAGTTGCAGAGTCTTAGTTGCTCGGTAATCTTTTGAAAATTTGTAAGTTTGTTCTGTCAAACACTGCCTGTGTGGGAGGGGAGAGATGCTGGGGCTTCCGGTTGGTGCCGGCGCTTCCCCTTCCCCTAGTGTACCTTATCCAACACTAGAGGGCGCTCGTCTTGCTTTCTTGCCTGGCTTCTCCAGCCCGGAGCACAGCTTCACTGATCTAGCCTGTTGGTTCATTCTCTTCCTGTTTTGTCCTTTCCTATTATCTCTCCGGATCTTTCAGAGCCTTCCTCGGCTTGCCCACTGTCCCCTTCCTGCTGTTGGCTGTAATTTCCTGAGAGAAGGGGAGAATTATACGGTGAGGTCTTTGCTACTCAGATTTGGTTGTTGTTTTACCATGTTTTAGAAACTCGGAATTACAAATCTTGAGGGAAAAAAAGGCAAGTATGTTTAACCAAAAAAGTTAAAATCTCTGCCTCAGAATATATGCTGCTAACTTTGTAGCCTCAAATGCTATTTAAAGCTTGGGAAACGAAGTTAGGAAAACTGATATTTGAGTTCCCATTCTGTCACTTTTTCTAAGTGCTGTGATCTGTGTCTGAACCTCAACTGCTTGATCCGTAAGTGGGGGATAGTAAGAGTGTGTTCTTACATACTTTGTCAGTGTCACAGAGCTACTCAAAAGTCGTTATTCCTCACACTAAATAATGCCTCCTCAGACCTTGAGGATGGGGGGAGGAGTAGGAAGTAGGAGAACAGAAGAAAAGACTGAGGTGACCAAGATGGGGGAACAGGAGATTGCCACAAGCTCTTGCCCCGGACTTCTGTTTTCTAATCACGGCTCTCAATTCCTTAGAATTCCTAAAACCAATCTTTTCTGTGGGTCTAATCTAGAAACGCTGCTTTCCTTATGATATAAAACCTAGCCAAAAGAATCACTGTGAAGGTTCCCATTTAACCAGAGCGGATAATTGGTTATGGGGCATATCAGGTAGGGGATGGCTATTGATACTCAGTAGATAGGATTATAAAATTATATTAACTTTTCCCTGGAACTTCAGCAAAGCAACAGTTTTATACCCATCTTGTTGTCTGTGTAAAAGAACTTGGAGTTATCTAAAATCTGAATCTGAAAATACCTTCTATAAAGAGAAGACTTTGCATTTTTTCTTTTCAATGGTGAAAAACTGGATAGAACCATAAGCGCTTCAAAGGCTCTGAAATCCGCATGGGCTGGAGCCCCAGGCAGAGTCCCCACCAGGACGCTTCTCCTCAGAGGATTCCTATGCTCTTCCTCTCTTCAGGGAAGACAGTTTCTCAGCCATTTCAGCCCAAGATGTGCTCCAGTTACAGGTACTCACTTTGGGGCTTAATGTTCAGCGGTCCAATGAGCATGGATAATACTGCAATGCAATGGACAGAGAGAGAGATTTCGTCCCAATGCACTTTCACAGAGGTTATAACAGACGGCCTTAGCTACGATTGGAATTCTGTGTTTTACTTCTTGGTTAAAATAATTCTTTGCCAAAATATTTTCTTCACTAGTGTGAAACCATCTAGCTGAATCAAAATGGTGCTGCTGCCTAAGGATTTCTTATGTGGGTGATCATCATTTTTCAGAGGTGAGACTGTTTGTTTCCCTCCATTCTCATTCTTCAGGGATTATTCCGTCATACAGGATTCAGCACGATTTACCCAGCACCCATTCACTCTTTTTGGGTTTATAGAAAGGATCAGTTTGGTCCGAGGTTTCTCATAGTTTAAAATGGAGGCATCTAGTGATGGTCAGGATTTGGGGAGGAAGTAGATTTAATAGGCTGGGAGAAGGGTGAGAGACTGGACACCATCTGGAGTTATTTCCAGCTACATCAGCCAGATTGTTATTGACCTGAAGCTGGCAGCTTTTCTGTGGCCTGCACTATACGAATATAGTGAGCTCAGCCAGGTCTCAGCTGACAGGCTCTCATATTTCTAGACACTCCAGCAGTGGGTCCCAGAATGTAGATTTCATGGACAAGGATAATTAAAAATAAAGGAATTATGAAGATACATAGAAGACGAAAAATCTTAGAATAAAGGTCAACTGTTTAAATTGAATAATTTCAAATATATGAAAAGACTCACTATCATGTCCTTAATTTTCTAATTTTATTCCTGACCGATGAAAATCAAATCCTGGGTCAGCACTGGAACACACACATAAATGTCTGAGAACCAGTGTCCCTCATCCATGGATAGTCTGTAATTTTTCAGTCTGCAAATCCACTTCACATATTTAGAGAATACCTATTATGTCAGAATACAAGAGTGAACAACAGCCGTCCATTGTAACACACTTGTGTGCCCAATTATCCAGAACACTTCACCAATGTCTTACTTGAGTTCACTATTCTTTCAAATAAAAGAAGTATTTGCGTAATTATAATCACCCAAATAGCCATTTTTGGCTACTGTTTCAATCTCCAATCTGAATGACTCTGAGGGGAGTAAAAGGGTAATGTTTAAACATCAGAGTGTTTTCATGTTTGAGGGGATGATTTTAAACTCTGCTTGCTGAGAAAGCAAGAAAGATGAAGCATAAAGAAGAGCCTGTACACCTAGGTGAGACTGTTTCTTTGGTGTTATGTATATGTAACTAAGAAGCCAGAACTCAGATAAAGGAATTGCAGTCTTAATAGCACACTCCTGGAAAGCCAAAACTGCATTTCCTTTTTGTCCAATTAAGGAAAGTTTGACTGAAGGGCAGGAAGGTTTCACTGTTCTGTCCTTATTGCTCAACGAGCTCGTTGAACAGGCTAAACGGGAGCAGAGTGAGCATTCAGGGGCGAGGGACTGCTTCATTCCGAGGGTTACTAGGCAGCTGCCAAAGACAGTTAAAAAAAATAAAAGAAAACTGCTCAAAGCCTGATGCATGAAGCACCAGATCGACGTGTTGGGGCTCGCAGTTTTAGTTACAGCAAACTAATTACCATCCGCGTAATTTCTAGTTATGGATGAGGGACTATTTGCGCAGCATCCAGTACTTTTCATATTATCTCACCTTGGAATCTGCAAATTAATAGAGGTAATATATTATTATGGATAAAGATTGAATCTGGCGATGATCTCAGACGCTGAAGGGACCAGCTGTCCCATAGCACAGGGGATTTTTTCATGCTTCTCAGGGACTTAAACTTGAACTTAAACCTCCAGTAGCGTTAATTTCTACTGGTAAGCTTTTGCCCTACTGGCCTTGCTTATATGGTTCAGAGCCCACAAATCTGATGTCACAGCATGACGCTCCCTGTCCTCTGCCGGGAGTCTCTTCTGTGGGCGCGCTCTCCTGATGAGAATCTGCCCTGCTCTGACTCTCGACTGCGTCAGTCTCTGCCAATTACCCTTGCGAAAAGAACTCCTTTAAAGCGTGTGATGCGTTTGGCTTTCATACAATGGTCTAGTCACAAACTCTCTGTGACAGCTCTACCTTGAACAGCCCCGTTGGGAATCCAGAAGAGCTAAGGTTACACTTGGATTCTCTTTAACTACAATATTCTTTTGGCTTTTATACTGGCCCCAAACCTGGTATAAACAGTGTTTTTGTAATTGCTGAGTAGAGTTTTCTCACTGGTTTCTGCTGTCCACTCAAAGGAAACATGGAATATGGGCCCACAGAGAAGATCTTCATAATGATAACAGATAACCTTTACTGCGGCCTGACTATGTGACAGATACTGTGTTAAGCAGTTTACAATGGGCTATCCCATTTATTCCTTACAACCACTCTATGGAATGGCGATTATTATTCCCATTTTACAGCTGAGGAAACTGAGACAGAAAGATTAAGGAAACCTGCCCAAAGTCACTCAGCTTGTGTGTGGTGGAGACAGGATTCCAATCAAGGTCAGTCTGAGTCCAAAGCCATGTTCCTACCTTCTTACACTTTCTCCTAGACAAGCCATTTGTCCTTCAACCATGTGGGGTATTCTGGGAGAGGAGATCAGCCATGACACACATGCACACACACAGAGTCTAGCTTTGCTCCCAGTCAGATGTGTGGTTAGTGCTTGTAGAGCTGACTGAGGGGGAGTCTCTACCTTGCTTGGGACACTGAATCTCTTCAAAAGACAGTACTTTCTTGAAGCCTCACCTGGTGGTGGGTGGTCTTGACGCACCATTTTGTTCAGGCCAGTTCTCCACAGATTCCTGGCCCCACCACTTGATTTAAGAGGGGTGGGGAGGACTTGGGAATTTACTTTTTTAAGAGACAGCCAACTTTATGATTCAGATAGTCCACAGACTATACTTTGAAAGGCACTGAAGCCATACAAGAAGGGACTAATATCTGTAGAGGCTAATATAGTATTTCCTGAGGGAGTGAAACTTTATAAAAGTGGGGCAGACAAGCCTGAACAGAGAATCTTTGGAATCCAGCTTTGGTCTGGAGCTTGCATATTGTTTCATTCCCTCTGGATTATATAAACTACAGTCAGGAAAAGGTGGGGAGCAACAACAATACTCCACACACACACACTCCCCTATAATTTTGAGACTCCTTAATATCTTCTACAAATATGGTCTGAGATGCTTATATCGCCATTAGCAAAGGCTTTCTTTAGCCATGTCTGTGAATGAACCCGTGACCTTTCTTACTTTCGTCACATCTCGACCTTAGAACTCTCCAAACTCCAAGCAGCACTGACGAGGGACCTCTCGGCTGAGCCCCACACTGCTGCCAGACTGGGGCGGGGAACTGCTAGCCTTTGTTTTTGCTTTCCCTCCACCTGCCTCTGTCTCGGCTACACTCTCCTATCCAGCTCCGTGGAGGTAGATTCCATGTGTGAGTTCTCACTTGTTTCAGTTCCTGATCTCATTTTGTCTGAGATAAGAAGGGTGTGCAAAGATTTAGATTCCTACCTCAAGCCAGCAGGATTTAATATTTAAATCACATCCCATTCATTCAACAACGTGTGAGTGCCTACTCAAAATCTGAGCACCTACCATGTGTCAGGTATTGTTCTAAGCACTTGGGATACATGAGTAAACCCAACAGAAAGATCCCTGGCCTTGTAGAGCTTATATTCCAGTAGAGAAGACAGACAACAAACGATAACGGATTAAGGCTGTAAGTGCTATGAGGAAATGAAAAGGTAGAGTAGAGGATCTGTGTGTATGTGTGCCTTTGTGTGTGGGGGTCATGGTATTACATAGATGGCCAGGATAAGCCGTTTTAAGGAAATGAGAATTGTGCAAGGATGTAAGGGATGGGAGGGAGTTAGAGGAGATTTGTGGGAAGAGTATTCTAGCCAGAGTGATAAGCTAGGGCAAAGAGACTGTGGCAGGGATGTGCCTTGCATGCTCAAAGAATAGTCAGGAAGTCAGTGTAGCCGTAATAGATTGAACAAGAAGGATAATAGAAGGAGATAAAATAAGAGGTAATGACAGGGAAAGTCAAGAATAACTTCAGCTTTTTTGTCTGAGCTACTAGAGGATTGGAGTTGAGATCAGCTGAGGGAGGGAGGTCCGTGGATGGAGCATGGGGCAGGTTTAGGGGATAGGAATGAAGGTCGGAGGTTTGACCATTGTAATGAACAACATGGAGGTAGCTGGTGCTCCTGACAAAAGCAATTTCAGTGGAGTAATCGGGGTAAAAGCTGATTGGTGGGGGTTCAAATGGAATAAAGGGAAGGTAATTAGATAGAGTGAATATAGACACTTCTTTCCAGTTATCTTGATACAAATAGAAAGGCAAAAAAGTGGGTCAGTAGCTCATAAAGAATTAAGAGAGGTGGTGCTATCATTGCTGTTTTTAAATGGGAGAAATATAGACAGGACCGTAAGACTAATAAGAATGATTCAATAGAAAGACAATTGATAGTGTGGGAGAGACAAAGGAAAATTGCTGGAGCCATGTCCTTGATAGGATGAAAGGGGTCGGGATCCAGTCCAGAAGTACAGTGACTGGCTTTGTAAAGAGTTCAGGGAGCTCATCTATGGCAACAGGTGAGAAAACTGAGCACATGGGAGATGATGCTGGTTGGTGGTCAGATGAGATGGTGTGAGTCTGGGGAAGTCCTCTTCTGATGCTTCAATTTTCTCAGTGAAGTGGGAAATAAAATAATCTGTTGAGAATGAAGATGGGTATGAGGTTTTGGGGTTAAAGAAGAGATGAGAAGCTATGAAAAGGTTGTCTGAGAGAGAGGGAGAGTGAGTGAACTTGAAATGTAAGGTATGACTGCTTATAGGCATTAGGGGCCCAGTTGTGCTTCTTGGTCATAAATTTAAAGTGCAACTTGTCAGGAGTTTGTGGTTTTTGTCCAGTCATATTTAGCTACACAGGTGCAGGTACAGAGTAGGCTGAGAATTGGATTTGACTCAGGGAGAACAGAGAAGGCACTCTAAAGAGGAGTTAATTGAAGAGAACTTAATGAAGGGACAATTTTCAAAGGTGTGGGCAACATTAAGGAAACCAACGAGGGTGGTGAGGCATCCCAGGGTTAGCAACAGCGGAGAGCCGTTACCACCCCCAAGGCTGAAAGGGCAAGAGGTAAGCGTCATTATCAGAACCCTATGAGAGGTGTGGCTGCAGGAGAAGGGCCTGCCAATCCAGAGCTGCGGCCTTAGAGAAATTCAGCCACCGCCGAACTGTAGCCTGACAGGAGGGGAGCAGAGGGTTAATACCCCTACCTCTCTTTCTTCTGCCGCTGCCCGCTCTCCTGCTGGTGCCTCTCATTGGCTGAACCTAACTGGTAGCTAAAGGGGAAGGGAGCCTTGGTGCAGCATCTATACAGGGCAGCAACTAGCACACAGAGTGGACAAGGATGGAGAGTGGATCTGGAGGAGCAAACAGAAGAATATCCATCTGGACCGGAGTTGAGCTTTTGCCAAATAAGTAGACTGAAGTGAGAGAGGGGCAAGTGAGTCAAGCCAATACGCAAGGGAGTAATTATAACGGTTGCTTGTGGAATTCACATGGGTTAAGAGGAAAGAGAGGACATCAAGGGCATGAGGAATAGTGAGAATACAGAGGAATCACCATCTGGTGAGAGTGGAAGATAGCTGGCATTCAGGGAACAGAAGGAGTGAAGGAAGATAGGAGGTAAAGGTAGGAGGTAGTGGTCAAAAAGTAGGACTCATGGAATTGGTATTATGGAGGAGTTGCAGTTGTTGATAATGACAAAGTCTAGATATTATGATGCAAGTGAGTGGCATCTACTATTTAGTGTTATCAGATATGACAACTACCCAGTTGTCCTGTTGCTCTGCCTGCTTGCTGCCTCAGTTGGTGGCACTGGCTTTTGCCTCAGCCCTGGTTTCCAACAGTACCCTGTTTAGTACTATGGTCCCTTCTAGAAGTGGAGACTTGCCCTGCAGTCCAGTATGGTTGACTGTGCCCCACTGTCTTTGGGGAAGTTTCCTGGCTGATGCCTATGGTTGTCCTGACCCAGGACTCACTTCTGATTGCCCATTGCAGAGTGTCACCACTAGGGGGAACCTGGCCAATTTCCCCTTGGACTCTAACTTTGACAGACGGTGGTTCGTGACTGAAGCTTGTGTGACACTCCCTCTGGGCCTCCCTCACCACCCCCCGCCCCCCTTCAGAGTTAGCCTTGGCTGACTGAATGGATTCCCTCAAGAGCCTGTCCTCAAGCAGAATTGCTCTACCTCCCCACCTGTCTAAACTGCTATGAGGCCATTATGCCTTGAGTGAGAGGACTGAATTAGAACACTACTGAGAGGAGGGTCTATAAATGGAGAAAGTAAAAGTGGCAGATACTGGTCATTTAACAGTCTTTTCATAAGTCATACTATGTCCAACTCCAGATCTTGCATATCCAGAGTTTCTTCTCATAAATATTTGTAAAATACCTTTTTAGTTCATAGCTAAAAACTGAGTACTATGTTAACCTTTCTAACAAAGGAAAATCATATGAGTTATATATAAAGTACATGATATAAAGCAGAAATAGCTTTCCAAATGTACTGTAATTGTTTAGAGCTAGAATAATAGTAAATTTTAAAAGAAAAAAGAACGTCAGTGATAATTTGACAATGCTGGGCATGTGGTGCTCCTGTTACCTGGTGTAATAAAATAAAGAATCTGGCATCTGTCAATAATGAGAAACGGAAGTGGAGCAAAATATTCAGTTTATAATAGTGACAAAAACTAGAAAATTCTTAGAAATAAATTTTTAAAGGAAAGTATAGGACCTATGTGAAGCAGACTAAAATCTTCCTGAAAGATATAAAATAAGATCTACGTAAAGTGAGAGACATTTTCATTTTGGATGTGAGGAAGACTAATATAAGAAAAATGTCTATTCTTCCCAAATAAATGAGATTAGTTATTGCATTCCAACCTGAATCCCAAAAAGCTTAAAAAAAAAATAACAGGCAAAATTGCTTTAGAATTAAGATAGAGGATTAAATATCTAAAAGTGACCACTAATTTCTTTAAAAGAAGGATTGAGAGGGGCTTACCTTTCCAATTATTAAAGCAATATCAAATGATTGTGCCTGTGGTTGATAATACTGTGCCACTCTTGTATAATGGAAATTTCAGGATTTTTTCCCAATGCTCATACAGGTCTAGATGGATGTAGGGCTGGCTTTATTTTAGAATACTAGAAATGTAAATTCCAGTTTGGTGGTTACACGCATGGATTCTGAAGTCAGACTGTCTGGATTCAAATTTATTGGCTCTGCAAGCTCAGACATCTTAATATCTTGATGCCTGGTTTTGCCTTTGTCTAATGGAATAATAACAGAACCTTTCCACGGAGTTGCTGTGAGGATTAAATGACTTAATCAAAACAACAACAAAAACTTAGGATAGTAGGCATCCTACTGTACCCATGAAGTAATTTTTCTAACTTTTTTCCCCGCTTAACAATAGATCTTGAATATCCCTCCAACGTCCCTATAGATTTAACTCACTCTGTGAATAGCTGCCTAGCATTCCCTGGTCTGGATAAACCAAGGATATAGTTTTTTGCAATCTTTCGTCTATTGATAGACATATGGAGTTTTACAGTTTACCAGTACACACAATGCTACAATAAATACCCATGACTGTACAGCCTTGAAAATTGGTGTATTATATTCCTCTAGGATAAAAACCCCAGAGGTGAGATTGCTGGGCAAAAAGATCTCTCTTATTTAAACAGAAATTACCAAATTACTTTCTAAACTATTAGTAATAAACCAAGATGCACAAATAATATATATTTGTCCCTTTTTTCTGCATCCTCACCAGAACTGGATGCTGTAACACTTTTAAAGTTTTGCCAAACGATGACCAAAAAATGGAATCTTGTTTTCATTTTATTTAAAATTTCTAAACAATTAATGAAATGGATCATTTTTTCATATATTTATTGGTAGTTTCCATTTCCTTTCTTATGAAATGCCTGTTAATATTCTTTATCCATTGTTCAATAGGATTGTATGTCTTTTCCTTATCAATTTATGTAAAAGGGACAAAGGAACACTTTGTTTATTACATGTGTTGGAAAATATTAAATTTTTCCCAGTCTATCGTGTTTGTTTTTGGACTTTGTGATATCTCGCATCCTTTTGTTTTCTGCTTTTATGTAGTCAAATATAGCTATTTTTACTTTATAGTTTTTGGTTTTCCTGTATTTCTAGTCTTTACAAAGAAATTCTCTTTGTACTGGGTAATAAAAATATCCTTTTAAATTTCATATAGTGTGTTTATTTTATTTATAATCTTCAAGGTCTTCAATCCATCTATTTAGGTCTATTTGTGTGTGAGGTGGGGGCAGAACTTCCCATACGGATGGATGAGTAATTAAGGCAGCACCGCTTATTACACAAACCACCCTTCGTCCATTTTTTCTTAAGTTCTCAAGTATATTTTGATCTGTTTCTGGGTTTTCTGTTCTATCCTTCCTATCAATATTTCTAGTCCTGTGCTAAAACTGTCTGAATTACAGTCGTTTTATTTTTTATTTGTATTGTTTGGTTTGCAAAATGTTTTCAATTTAATTAACATGTTTTCTTTTTTCTTTCAGCTTTATTGAGGTACAATTGAGAAATAAAACTATAAGATATTTAAAGTGTACACCATGATGATTTCATATACATATACAATGTGAAAGGACTCCTCCCATTAGTTAGTTAACATATCCATCATCCCACGTATTTATCTTTTTTTTTTTTTTTTTGGTGAGAACATTTAATTTCTACTCTTAGCAAATTTCACTTGTGCAATAGTGGTACAGTATTATCAACTGCAAGCACAGTCATTTTATATTGTTTTAACAGTTGATACAGATAAAGAAGAGGTTCAAAGTCTGAGCTCTGGGCACTCAAACATGAAGAGGATGAGTTAAGAGAAACAAACGGCAAAAGAAACTGAGGAAGCAACCAGAGGGGCAGGATGAAAACCAAGAGGATGTGGTATGCTGGGAGAGTGTTAAGGAAAAGGGAGAGCAGCTGGTAGGTCTGCTGACAGGGCAAGGTCTGAGGTTTGACCATTGTCATTAACAACATGGAGGTCATTGGTGACCCTGATAAAAGCAACGTCAGTGGAGTAACGGGGTAGAACCTGATTGGAGGGGATTCAAGTGGAATAAAAGGAAAGCAATTGGAGATAGTAAATATAGACAATTCTTTCTAGGAATCTTGCTACAAATGGAAAGGAAAAGAAATGGGGCAGTAGCTAATGAGTTAACAGAGGTATTGTTCTCTGTAAGTTAACATTTACAATGTACTATTTACATATTACATATGTAATTATGTTACTACACAAAGGCCTTGAGCTAGCAAATAAAATGAGACTTTTAAAAAGTGCAATTCTGTGGTTCCAGTCATTTTTCAACACTGCATGGCTCTAGATTTGCAAAGTAAACCCGGGGAAGCAGATATAGTTAACACTTTCTGCACCTATGCAAATAATCAAGCCAAACCTAACGAGACCAGCTTTTTCTCATGACTAAGAATAATCTTTGAGATTCTTATGGTCACAAAGGGGGAAGTTGTTAGGAAAATTGGAAAGACTTTGAAAGGGGCAAAAAAGACAACTGGGCATACTTTGAATGAAATACTAGATGTCCCTTCTGGGTTATCTGATGCTATACGCATTTTGCCTTTTTTTTTTTTTTCTTGGTCTTTGAGCTATTTTACAACCCTGTAAATTGCAGAAAACTAATGGAGACATGATTATTGCCCAGAGAAGCAATAAATTCTGCTGGTGGAGCTGCAATTTGTTTCCCCCACGGAGAGGGCCACTTTTGCATCTGTTAGCAGATTCACGTCAGCATTCCTGATTGCTTATATATGTGTCTGTTCCTTGAATTCTTGGAATCATTTTTTTTTTAACATCTTACTGTTCCTTCGTTAATAATGAGCTAAATAAAAATTTTGAGACATGACTGCCTTCTGTCAGAGTCATAGTTTTACACTTGTAAAGAAAACATTTTTACCCATATGTTGTGTTTAAAGTCTTTAGTATTTTTGAGCTCTCTTTATATGGAAGGGGTCATATAGGGATCTAGCTTTATTTCCTTCAAAAAGCTAGTCATCTTTTCACCATTTATTGACTAACCCTTTTCCCCTATGGATTTAAAGGCCACCTTTCTGGTGTTATTTGGTCCATTTAAGTGTTCTCTTTATGATCTATTTATTTATTTCCACATCAATACAAATCTAAGTTCAATGGCTTTATAAGACATTTTGATAATTTGACAGGTTATTTTCATGTTGCACTGATCCTGCCAAAGAAGAGACTGTCCTGCTGATTTGGATTAGTCTAAAATTGAAACTAATGAAAGATAGAAAATTGGTATACAAAAAATTGGCCCATTTGTTTGGGCCCATCAACCCCTTCCAGACTATCCTAACCAGGAAGAACACATTATGAATCTAGAAGGGAAGTGAACAGGTCCCCTGAGCTGCAAAGTTAGTGAGCCCATAGATTATTCCACAGGGTAGGTGGAGAATAACCCAGACCTAGACGATTATGTGTAAATAGGGAAGAACAGAACAGCATTAGCAGACACTCATGAAGCGATAGTGGAAGAAGCCAGAACTATCTAAAGCACTGAAGGACCGGACCTTTGGTTCTAGAACAAAACCTGCTGATGTTCACAACAGGCTTTTAGATGCACACACTTTAACAACTGCTTGGGTTTGAAAGTGATAATTACTCACACTCTTTGCCCCTGGGGTTTTGCTCAATTAAGAAATAGACACAGGAGGCACCGTTAAGGATAAAAATATCAGCTTTATTGCTAATGAAGCTAGATTGGAGCACATGGCTTGGACTCCTGTGACCCAAATTTCCACCTTGAAATCCACAGGTGCAACCCATGTGGCCCTGCAGAAGGGGCTGTCACCCAGGAAGCTCAGGGAGGGTCAAGACCGGACTCACACCGAGTCACAGCATGAAGTTCTAGGCTGTTTGTCACTAACCCTGTCCGCAAGAAGAATTTGGCTATCAGACTCTGGACATCTTGCTGGGATGATCAAACTCCTAAGATCATGGGGAGGAGCCTGTGATGGATAAAGAAAAGGCCGGGCTGCAGGAGCCGTCCTCTCAATAGTTGCTGGAGAAATGAAAGTGCTGACAGAATTTCCTTTTTTATGAGTGGCTGCAACGTGGGTAGAGGAAGCCCAGAGTGCCTCCTACAACACAGCACAGAAACTGATACTCATAAAGATGACCCTGAGTTTAAAGAGAAAATAGTACGTTCAACCTACTCTGATCATGACGAATGGAGAAATATGTAATATGTTTCAGACCAGATAGATTTCTATCAGAAGTATTTTTTACAGTTTTGGCACTTAAATATAAGCTTGCACAAACATAGAGTGTTTTAGAACACTGACCAACGTGTGCAAATCTGTCTCCAACAATCCTGAATAGTGTGTACAGTACTCAAATGCCCCCCTTTTTAGTATTGCATCCCAAAAGAATGAACACAAAATTCACAAATACTGAGTTCACATTTTTAATGTTTAAAAACTATGTTAACAGAGCAGTTAGAGAACAGGACGTCTTACATTTCTTTATTTACATCACATCCTGAAAAAAAACCCATTTGATTAACTATGAATAGCAAAGTTTGGTGACTTGTGACTCAGTTAAATCACCCATCTGAAATTCATGTACAAGGTTTTTACATGAATAAAACAGTGGTATGCTATACATACTGGACTCAGATGAAATCTAAAATACACGGGACTCTAGAGGGTGGATTACGTACCAAGATTTTCAAGATTCAAGTGTTTGGGGAAAAAATTACTTAAGACAGTCCATGTTGGCGTCAACACTGAAAATAAAAGGCAGACATGCAAGATTTTCAAAATCTTAAAATAATAGTTCTTCTTTTTCCCCTCAAATATGTGCTCATAGTTAATGTTCAGGTTTTTTCCCCCTTTCAAAGATCCCAAAGTTTGGGAAATGCAGCAATTCAATTTTGAAAAAACAAAAAATTCTCCTCCCCAACTTCTGTTTTCATAAATACTGTGAGCGGTCTCAGTGTTAACAATGAAAGAGCATTCTGAAGAAACAATTCATCATTTTGGATATATCTATTTCTATATGACAATAATTTGGGTCTAAATATTCCTTATTTGTAGCTCAGAGAACTATCTTATAAATAATGGATCTTACTACCAGAATAAGAAATCAATGCAACTATATCTCAGACATTTCTCTTTCTAAACAATTAAGATTTTTAGGTTCCAAGTTTACATTGAGAACTATGTTACCTGGGAGAGAATGTAAATTTTTCAAATTCCCAAACAAAACCACTAATATCTATGAAAACATTTATTCTCGATATGCAGATACTAGAGATTTCTATTTCAGTGTGGATAAACAACTGCAAAAATATACAGCCTCCTATTTATTTACAATATATTTACATACAAATGAAGTATTTCCTACAATAAGCCTCAGGTGCATAGATTCTTCCTTTTAAAAACACAAATTCAAGCCTGTACAGATGGGCCCGGTTCCGCAGCCCTTCCTCCAAGAAAATCTTGAAGGAGAATGTCTGAGCTTTGTGAAATTTATGTTTTTCAGGAACTTTCTCTTTTAGATTTAGTGATATTTTTCCATTATTAGTCACCCCACCCCCAATTTGTACCTAAAAGCTTCATATCATTATGAATAATTCACTGTGTGTATTTTAGAGGAAGTATTTTCTGTTAAAGGACTCTCAGATTTGCCATTCCTCAGGAAAACCATTGATTAGCATTGCTAAATGATATAGTCTGTGTTTTGGAAGTGGCGAGAAGTTTCCTGTGGACTGGAATGGAGGAATTATGTTAATGTTTACACCCTTTCTAAGCCTCAAGCCATTTACACTGATAAACTAAGGGAAACTAATAGCTTTTACTCTAAGACATAAAATTAAATCTGATCATGCCACCGACCTCCTCCTCACCCCACCTAAAGAATGTGCTGCCCAGCACCGCATTCTTATCTACTGACATGGAACTGAGCGCGACATTCTTTTCAGAGCAGTTTGGAGCTCCTTAAGCGTGCAGACCTCTCAGTAGAGAATTCCCTTTAAAAGGAGAACAGGATTGATCACCAAACAATAACCACAAACATTCTGGAGAACTGACTCCTGACACGAATTCAGCATTTCCTGTAAGGTTGCATTTACAAAGGGTGTTTTCTTTTAATTCCCCTCAAAAAACAAACAAACAAAAAACCTCACTGTCATTTCTTCAGTTTAAAAAAAAAAGTAACCTCATTGTGCCTGAGCCCACAGTTCCGCCTGAGTGCAGGCAGCCTTCGCGTACAATTGTGCAGCTGCACCAGCATCTCCAGCAGAGGCGCTCCTGCTGGGAGACCCTTTCCTCCCCTGCCCCGTTCCTGGTTCCCATTTCCTGCCTCACGGGTCTTAGGAACCATCCTCTGAGGTAGGACTAGGGGGGAAAAGGAGAGACTAATTGGCTGAGAGTGGTTCTCAAACTTGATGTGCCATGATCAGCTGGAGGACTTGTTAAAACACAGTTGGCAGGGCCCCCACTCGAGACTTTCTGATTTTACTAGGTCTGGGGTGGGGTCTGAGAACTGGCCTTCCAACAAGTTCCCAAATGCTGCTGATCTGGGGACCACACTTTGAGAACCACTGGCTTACGGGCTTGAGACCAACACTAGAAAGAAGTCAGTGCTGGGGTAACTGAGGTGTCCTCTGAGATACTGAGGAATCTCACCGCAGTCCTTTGTCTACCCCAAGCCCCATGACCATCACCCATGTGCGCCTTTCTCAGCGGGGTCTGCAAATGTCAAAGAGGAAAGTGGGTAGAGAGCTTCGTTACCCCCATCTGATGACGGGGCAGGTAAACCAAGGTTTACTAGCACTAAACCCATTCAAAGTGCTGTGTGCTGGCTTCAAGGACTGGTATATGGGAGAAGCTGTGCAGCAACCTCCTCCTCTGTAGCAGACAGGGAAGGAGATAAACTTATAGGAGCAAAAGGTCCTGCAAATAGAAGCAGGCAGGCCAAGCCTGAGATTTCCAGAGATAAGAAAGGGTACCAGCTGAGGCATGTCCCTGGTGGTTTATAACCCACAAGAGGCCCCCTCATCTCCCCTCACCTCCTTCTACCACCAGGTTCTCTGCTGGTCCTCAACTATTTCCTCCCCTCCTTTACTGGAGACCCTGCATCAGGCTACTCTGGTCACCTTTAACTGGTGGCCGCCCTACCCCCACCATCCAGCAGGTGGTGTGTGGCTGGGTGGGCAGTCCAGATTCCACAACAGGAGTGACATATTCTTGGCAACTCTAAACAAATATCCCCCAGAAACAATGTTATATTTCATGGTTAGGTTCTTTGCCAATCTTGTTATATTATCCTATTTCAGATAAACTATACGTTTGATCATCTTTTCTAGCTGGTCTGGGGGCCTACCCACCATGTATAACCTGGTTTCTAAAGGAAAATACATTCCAGGTTGCCAACAACCAACTGACGGAATTTTGCAATACAACCTGCTTATAAATCTGGGACAGCCTGTGCTTCACAAGACAAGATTTCTTTCCTATACACACTTAACTGCCCCCATTTCCAAAAAGTAACACTGAAGAAATCAGGGATTTATGGTATTCTGTGTTATAGTAACTAGAGAACAGTTCTAAATCCCAAGTCTGAACCTGGCACCGTTCACTAGTGCCGAGATCCTATTTACCAAAGGAAAACATGCTGCTCCCAGTGACTAAGGTCGAATAGTCTTTAATCTACTAATTTAGCAGGAAAACTTCTCTAGCACTTGACTGTGGTTTCCCTAACATCTGTGATACATGTACTTTTGGCTACCAGTTCACTATTCTGAACAAGAATAAGAGCAGTACACTTGACAGCTAATCCCACACAGATGACGTCATTAATCAGTGATAACAAATTATGGTAGGGTCTGTTGTATTCAGTCAACAATAAACTTAGATAAACATACAAAGATCTTAAAAACCCGTGGTATCACAGACATCAACAACGATGTACCTCCTCCTCTAAGTATATCTCAAATAATAAAAATTCCTTGCACTGATGCATAAAATCTAGAGATCCAAAAATATCACTACACATCCCAAGAGTTAACGACAATTTTCTAAATTGACTTTGTGAGTGTAAAGTGGATTGTTATAAATTAATGAGGAAAATAGAAAGTAGCATAATATAGATTGCAAAATAAATTTTCACATTTTTTTTTAATGAACGGTCATCGCACCACCTGACTCTTGCATTACGTGGTGCTCTAGATAAGCCCCTAAGGGCCAACCAACTTGTTCTGCTCAGTTTCTCTCCCTGCTCATCTAATATAGAAGACGCTGCTGAGAAGGATGGAGATGGCAGTGGATTCTCCTAGGTTAGGTCCTCACATATAGGTAGGTATTTATCTTTAAATCCCTGAACTCCGACCTAACGTGGATGCAATTCTGGGGCATTACATTAAAAGCTATGATGATCCTACCAAGAAATGCAGGAAACAACCTTTCCTTCTCCCCCAAGAGGATCATGACAAGATGCTCCATTGCCTACCTTTTCTATGGGACATTAGTCTGTAAAGGGGAGGGGACAGTTCCGTGTGACTCCCAGTGAGTGTGGAGGTCTTTGGGGGATTTGAATGGAGGAGGAACAGAACCCAGAGCTAAGTGCCTGGAAACTCTGCCAAGAGTCTGCGGTTAGATTCTGCTTATCTCTGGATAAGAAAGCTGTGCTCGGTGAACTTACGTGTTTGAGAAATTCAACCAGGATGCAGATGAAACAGAAGGCCTGTTTCAAGAGACCAGCTCACGAAGCACACACATTTCCTACTGTGGGATACGGACAATCCAAACACAGGCGATGGCCCAGCTTAGGGGGGAGACGGTTCTGGGTTTCTTTACTGTCCCCCATTCTTTTCTAAGCTACCTGGTCCCAAACTCTCTTCTTTTTCGGTCTCTGTGTGGTTTCCTTCCACCCCCTTTAGGAGAGGGGCTGCAAGGCAGCTCTGTCCTCCCATGTGGGTCACATCAGGTGGGCAACAATGACCCATGCCTGCGTTAGGGACAAGAAGAGGAAACAGCACAGCCACCAAAGTCCCTATCTGGGGGAAGAAAGGTACACAGCGATTTCATCACAAATCCTTCTCAAAGACCATCTCTGAGGTTCCTTTTCTTTTTCTTTTTTTCCCAAGACTCTGGATGGATTTTTAATGGAGAAGAAATAGGAATGAGGCTTATTTAACGTACAAAAATCTCGTATTTGTAATAACCTAAATTTATAGATATAAAACAAGTCTTTTAAAGACTCCCTTATAGTACCCAATATAAAACAGGAATTACTTATCTTAGATCATCCTTGGTTAGATACACATTATTCTCCGTGCAAAAAGCTGGTGGACATGAGTAAAAGCTACTGAGTTCATAATTTGATAAAATGTTTTTCCCCCTTCAACAACACAGGTGTAGGCCTGAAGGCGCTCTGAATCAGAGGAACACTGTCTTAGGCATTCTTGATGACCTTTTTGCTGTACTCTTGCTTCTCCATTTATTACAAAGGTGTCATAGGTCTCCCCTGGTAGAAGTTGATTCAGATTAGAGTAACTTTGACACAAGTTGCCAAGAGGGACACAAAATTTCACTTGCTAGATTACCCAAATGTGTAGTTTAGTATATTTACCAAGGTAAGAATCATTCCACCCCTTTCTCAGCTGAGAGCACTCGCCAGAGAATGTCTCTGCGTGGAGCAGGATGTAGTATGAGCGAGGCCACTGGACGGCCGAAGCTCGGCTGCCAGGTGATGAGAGCTGCCTCAAATATTGGGCATACTCTGATCCAGCAATGACACACGCCCTGTGACTCTCATATGATTATCCCTGTGTGCTATGTTAACCAAAATAGGCAACTTATTTATGAAACCATTCTTTTTTCTATAAAGCAAAATAAATATATACAATTCAAGACTCTTTTCTCTTCTAAAAAGTACAGATAGTGTGAGCTGAACATCAGTAGGAAAATTATTTCCGAATCTGGATATATAATAAATAAACATGATTGACGACCATGTGTTCAAAGTTCTAAGAGACCATGAAGTCACGAAAAACAGAGTTAGGAGAGTGAAAAAGAACTGATTGTGAAAAACATTAGGAAATATGATTGTATGAAATTTGAAAAAAAAAATCCATAATCCTTAAATGGATCCCAAATCTGAAGGACATGAACGATTATAGAAACAGGTCTCTGTTTTCCTACCAAAGTGTTATTCCATTGTGTATCTTTTAAATTTCTGTTTGCTTCTGTAAACTTGCAAAAGAAGTGATGAGGGGTTGCTGACGTGTGGTGACTTGACTGAGCAGCAGACCGGAATCCTTCCTTTTCTCGGCTGGTCTCAGTGGCCTTCGTCACTATTCGATGAGCAGGCCCAGTCGTAGATGACCAAGGGAATGCTGACCAGGGAAAACAACACCCCCAGACCCAAGAACAGGGCAGCCTGGAGCAACAGAAAGCATGGGTTACTTCCCATCTGCACCTGGGAAAAATAGCAATGCTTTCCCCCTCCTTTTGTGTGCCCTTGTATTTGGCGTTTGTTACAACCATTGCTGAACTGTGAGAATCTTTCTAAAATGGTGTGAATTTGATTTTCCAAGGATGGGAAAATAAGCAAGCTAGACAGAACCGTCCTCCACATTCTGTTCTTTGACTCCATGGTCACCTCAGTGCGAATCTGTTCTACAGCTGACTGGGTCTCCTTACAGCTTCTTTTGAACTAAGATCACAACTGGAAAAAATAATGGGCTTCGAAAACACGGAGGTCATTTCGTTACTCTTTACCAACTAACCTAGGTTATCGCTGGCAGGCAAACGTCTGTTTGAATAAGTGGAAAAAAGATACAGAAAAGCAAAGCAGGTTTGATCACGTGAAATAGGAAATGAGTATCCAAAACTAAGTTACTTCAAGGATTGATGAAGGCCACAGGGGATAGGTTACTAAATCCAGAATCTGGAGAACACAAGATGATAAATTGCTTGGCCTGGAGAATATCCAGTGAGAGCTTTGCAGGGAGAAGGATGAAGCATCATGAGAGCCAAGGGGGCTGGGCTGGAATCTGGAGGGGGAGACAGAGCCAAGGGAAGGAGACGAGGCCAATGGTGGGGTTGAGAGGGTTGCACACGGGCTGACTCTCATGGGTCTGGTCTAACTCCCAGTGGGTTCCCACATGGACAGGAGCCCTTGTCTAATGTTCTTGGGTAGCTCTTACTACCAGCTTTATTACGGGAGCAGGGTTGGAGAGGCCCAGAGAATTCATGGGCAACAGGTCTCCACCACTTTCAGCTTTAATCTTAGTATACTTTACTGCTGTGCCAGAGTGACTGCTCTTTCCTCTCTGTCCTTATGAAATCCCCCTGCTGGTAAAAGAGAAGGATTTGAGATTTATGGCTTCAGGGATAATCCTGTTGGGGAAGTAGATGCTCTACCAGCATCAATGCAGCTGCTTCTAAAGGCACAGGGATGATCCCTCCTGCCTACATCTCTCATCCCGGTCTATTGACTCAGGTGATGTGTGCGACTGGGGTGCTTACACTATCTGGGAGGGCAGGTGAGAAGCCTTCTTTGAGGCCAAACATAATGGTGCTCCAGAAGGTACTCATGTAGCAGCCACTTCACCCCTGCTTCCCTCACTGTCTCCAAGTGCACCACCTTCAAGATGCCCTTGAACTTCACCAGACCTGGAAACAAGAATCCCAATATAGAAAGATTTCTGAATCCAGGTCTGTTGCTCCAAAGCATTTCTGTCAAATCCTAAAAAGACTCTTTAAACTAACCTGGCCATTTTTTTTGTATGTGTGAGGAAGATCGGCCCTTAGCTAACATCTGTTGCCAATTTTCCTCTGCTTTATATGTGGGACGCTACCACAGCATGGCTTGATAAGCGGCGTGTAGGTCCGTGCACAGGATCCAAACCTGGGCCACCAAAGTGAAGGATGTGAACTTAACCACTACACCACCAGGCTGGCCCTAACTCAGTCATTTTAATTAAGGCATCGCATGTTCCCTGGGCTGTAGGAAGGAGTTACATGACTAGGAATCATACACAAACAGTGGATTGCATAAAATCTTTCAGTCCTTCTCCATTTCATATTTTGCTAAAGACATGGCATCACCCTATAGAGACACAAGATGAGAAATGTCTAGTCTCCCAGCTGGCTCCCTAACTCGGAGCAAAGGCTAAGGCACGATAAGAGCAAAATCTGAAAAGATATTTTGAGGGAATGGAGAAGATGCTGGTATGATATTTTAAATCTCCCAAATGGGAAAACTACAGGACTGCTGCCTACCTTCGAGGCCACTGAAAGTAGTATTAGATGGTGGAGACAGACAACTTATCGGGTAAATTTAAATGAAAAACTAATCAGAAAAATTGGAGTGGCTGGCAGGAGACATACCCAAATTCTTTGAGTTCCTTTATCTCCATCCTGGCTTGTGATTTTTAAATAAAGAGATGAAGGAAGAATGAAAATAAGCATATTAGCAGACGTAACTCCTGCAAAACAAGAAAAAACAAAAGGTTGAGGTTGTTGTGAAATTTTAGCTTTCTAAACAGCTGTTGTAGAAGATAAGAGTTAGGTGAGAAAGCCATACCTACGACTCCAAATATATCCTTCATGGAGGGTATGAAGATCACCAACAAGTTGATAATAACCAAGAGTAGGCAGGTCACCAAGACGTGACGACATAAATTAAACTTTGTTTTCTTAGCCAGTTCAAATAAAGAGGAACGAACCTGCAAGAAAAGAAAACAAAGATTTGGTAAGGGCCGACAGCATGCCAACATTCACATTTCCCAGCAGTGTGACGGATATATTGGTGCACAGAAATTTGTGAAATGTTTTGTAAAACCTACTGGATTTATAGATAGCTTAACAGTTTGGGAGGCCGGGGGCTTAAGAGGGAAAGTATTTTTATTTATGGCTGGTAGTTTTCTTTTGTGGGAGGGATAATTTCTGTTTTTGTTTTATCTATGATTGAGTGTTCTCTTCTGGTCCTTCCACATTCTCCTGTCATGTATGATGGAGATTCAAACATTCTATTTACATTTCTCTGTAAAGAAGAGGAACCGGTAAATTAGCATTAAGACGCATTCCATCAGGAGGCTACCCTAACTCAGTGATCCCACTTTCTTCCTGAAGAGCCTTAACCGAGTCGTGGGCTCCTTCCCCGGTGCTGTTTCAATGATGCAGGAACGTTACCCGCAGTAGGCTTTCTCTGCAACGAGCTCCTGAGGCAGAAGGAAAGGGGAGCCCTCCGCTTTTCTCAGATTGCACTGAGGCCTTTTACTCACCGTGAAAAATAACACCGGCACGGTGAGGATGACAGCAACAATGACAGCCAGCCGCACTGTCAGGATGAGAATGTCATCTTTGCTCTGGTACTTGTGAAGGAGGTCTGACTGCACATTTTCTAAAATGAGGGAAAAGTAAGAGGGTGTTAAAAAGAGACAAAAGCACATCAGTGAACGACAGTTTTTCTGAACAACAGAGAATTTGTAAACGAAGGGGCAAGGAGAGCAATGTTTTGGGTGTTGAGTGTCTGTTAAAACAATTTGTAAAGCTGAAAAGAAAAATCTCCTGTGTGAGACATGCTCCACCTGTCCATATGTAACTTTAGCTAACAGGAATTTATAGCAATCAGTCCAAGAAGCTACACACAGTGCGGATGCTTAATTTATACTAAATTAAACCTAGGAGTAAGTTGGAATTAAAAGTAACATACAGCTGAAGCACAAAGCCCTTCTTACTCTAGATTTTTCCCTACTTGGTGCCACTCATCAACACCACCAAACAGCCACAGCCTTGCTGGGTGGACTGCAGGCCACTCGGAGCCTCTTTCAAACTCTTCTAACTCAACTTCCAGTGGCTGAGCAGCAGAGGCACTAACGGAAGCTTGTCACCATCAGGAAATAATTCTTCTCTTCTAGGTATGTTTCTTACCATAAAAACATTTAGCTTATGTGCGACTTTGAACTTCTTCTCAACTCCGAACTTCAGAAAGTGTTATTTCCAGAGATAACCAAAGCTAGCATGGCAGCCACGGAGCATGAAAATGCTCAGTCCTTTGACAAGAGACCACTCTCTCCCTCCCCCGTTGTCTCTCCTTTCATGGGCTTCTCATGGTGCCAGTCTCAGGTGTCTAGGTGGGAATTCCAGCTCTAGTCTATGCCATAGATTGGTCTCAGTTTTGGAAGAAGGACCTTAGGTTATAATAAAATCTCATTCATTCTAATTTCCTTGATTCAAAATTCATAACCACTTAAAAATAGCTGAGCCTTTTTCTTTAACTTAAGAGTATAAAAGGGTTTGGTATTCTCTACGAACAAAAATGGATTTGCAAAGAAAAATCAGAGCTTGACAACATAACAGTGAGACTGTCCAACTAACATTAAGCTTTCTCTCTTCTCTCCCTCCCCTCACCCATTCCCAGCCCTGCAACTCTGCAGAAACTTAGAAACACCACTTTTATGCAAAAATTAAATGTGGTATTTATGGATTCATTAGACAACGCTATCCTCCATTGCTTGTGAAATGGTAATAAAACAATTGTATAATCATGGGTAGCCTTTCTTTCCAGGCTGAATTAATAATCTAGAAATGTATTTAAATTTTGAGACATTTGTGTTTATGAAAAGAAATGCCCCAAAGAAATATTATTTAATGGAGAAGAATGTGAAATATATGTATTTAAATTTAAATTAGGTCCCCTATTATAATGATAATAAAGGATGCTAACTAAAGCTGCAGGATAATTTGAACAGGATAGGATGAAGAAGTAGTAAAAGAAAGTTAAGCATTCATACAGGGTCAATAAAAGTTACAAATGAGCCCTTGTTCTCTTTTTCAGATTTCATTTCTTTTAACTTTCTATGTCATTCCTTCAAATCTTTGCAAGGCTCCAAGTTCCGGTGAACAATTAAGGGTTTTATTTTTAATTAACACGGAGTGTCATGAGGGTGGCACTCTGGTTTTTCTCACTTTCAACATCTGTCTCTGTCTCTCTTCTATTAATGGAATCTGACCCAATTCACAACAGCAATTAGGAAAGCCTTCTCTGATATAGTTTGAAACTTTCCTCAGTAAAGGTGGCATGCTTATAAAACGCAATTTCTTTTAAGGACAGTGTTAGGAGAAAAAGCACAGTACATCGTTTCAGTAATTATTCCATTGTGCAGTCTGCATGAATACGTAAAGGGAACCCTCACCATTTGCTTTAAGTAAAAGAGACCAGCAAAAAACAATAGATTTGTTGCTTTTTTTGGCTATCATGTTAAAAGTTATTTTGACATTGAGTTTTACTAATTTATTTACAAATACCTCTATTTATGTACTGACAGAAATGACTTACCATAGAATGTCAAGTAGCCAAAAATGGCTGTCAAGAAGTACATAACGAACATGGCGAAAAAGGAGATATTTGAAACCATCTGCATCTTTTTCTGTGATCGACTAAAAACAAAGATAAAGGAATTTGAAAAGTTAAAAACCACATGACTGAACTTAAGCATCAGTGTTAATGCTGCAGAATACTAACCACTTTCTATCAGGCTAGGGCAGCTCTGACCAGCTGAAATTACCCCTGCAGTTAGGCCAGTTTAGATAACTTCTTTTGTACCGATTGGTATTGTGAGAGAGAGGTCCGCGAACTAACAATTCTTTGAGTGTTCTTCCCCATTCTTTTGAAAGAATATGGAGTTCTCATCTGAAGGGCAGAGAGTATTTCTTAATATTTGTGTTTGATATTATCTCCACACTGAGCCTTCAAATTCTGTTCTCCCAGCCCCAGAGATCAAGGGGAGAGCTGGAACGTGACCTCAGATGTTCTGTTGCTAAAGCTGCTATTGAGGTGCCAGCTTTCCCGTTGCGGAGCCCCAGGGATGCACCCACAACTCTATACGTCTGCAGAGCAATAAGCACCCAAGAGATCATGGCTGCGATGGTGAGGGGCTCTATGTCTTAGGTCAGGTGTACTCTGGGAGTTTGGATGAACATTTAAGTTTCTTAAACTTACCCAAATAACTAATCTACCAGACTTGTACCCAATAACAGACCACAAATAGTCATAACATCTGGTTGTGTCGTAACAGTGAGTATAGAAAACAAGAAAAATGAGAAGTACACACGTGAGGAAATTACAGACTAACGACTGGACTATTAAATTTAAAAGATGTCAAAGATATTTAAATACCCTAAGTATAGGATCATAAAGTAGGACTGATGTACACATAGGTAGATGTAGATATTTCAAAATTTACCCAGATATCAATTATACATGAAAGAGAAAGAATCATGAATTCAATAGTAAATGACATCAATTTTATTTGTGTTTCAAAATAGAAATATGTAGCTTTACTGTGTATCTTTTTGGAGCTTAAGACTATGCCATAATGACTATTTTTATATAGGAAGTCTGATAACAGGAGGCTAAAAAGAGAACCCATGAGGAAATTTATAAGCAGGCCTATAGCTTTCTCCAGAACAGCAATCAAAAACAAATCCTTAGGGGGCCAGCCTGTGGCCGAGTGGTTACGTTTGCGCACTTTGCTTCGGCGGCCCAGGGTTTCGCCAGTTCAAATCCCTGGCATGGACACGGCACCGCTCATCAGGCCATGCTGAGGTGGTGTCCCACATGCCACAGCTAGAAGGACCCACAACTAGAAATACACAACTATGTACCCGGGGTCTTTGGGGAGAAAAAGGAAAAATAAAATCTTTAAGAAAAAAAAAACCACAACAAAACAAATCCTTAAAATCATCTTAATAGTTTAGAATGAACAACAATATTCTTCTGTCTAGCTTGTGGTTTTAAAATTGATTTCTTTCTGCCTGATTTACCAGCCTTTTCCACCTAAACCAATAGACACATCAGACACAATGTATTTAGCAGTTTATAGATGAATCTGAAGATGATTATTATCTATTTGCAAAATAAGAATAAGCAACATAAAGCAGCACAAATACTTGAACTCTCTTAAGTAATATAGTATTTGAAAAACCAAATTAACCAAAGAAGCCCCTATAGTTGGCCACTTTATATCTTTATGGCCAAAATATACTGCAGGTTTCTGATTTTCCTTGCTCCGTTTTTTTCTTAAAATACAGTCCTTTCTAAAGAATGGCAGAAAGTAAATCTTGAAGCTGGGTGATGAGTCTGCAAGGGCTCATTATACTCGTCCGTTTATTTTAATACAGTACTTGCCTGTTAATGAGGGGACGTGAAATGTTAAGGTAAAGAAATTAAACAAATCGCTTACTCTTTAAGCTCACTGTAAATTGGCAGGATTGACGGGTGGCAGACAAATGCAAATGCAATAGTTGGTAAAGCATACACGGTCTATTTGAAAGAAAAAAAAGAAACATTAAGAAAAGGCATTTTTCCCATAAAAATAAAACAGCTTCAGTATTTCTGAGCTCTCTTTTTGTCTGACAGCTCTTCAGATCCCCTGGATTATTTGCTTGTTAGGAGGGCTTTGATACCTAAAAGAGGAGAAGCTTTGCTAAGAGAGCTTATCTAGCTAGAGACATGAGGCACATGGCACAGAGAGGTTTTAGATCCGGCTCATCTGCAGCGTAGTTTACATACTTCAAGCACAGCGTCACCCCATATTTTTATGGTGCTAGCCGGTTACACAGCACTTTTCCTACATTATCTCACTGAGTCCACAGCAACCCTGAGCAGTAGACAGACCATTGCTCTTCTCCAGACTCCCTCCAACAGGTTAGGTGACATGCCCAGAATTTCCACCTCTATTTTACTGCTCTTTGCTCTATATAGAGTGCATTAAATCAGGCCTAAAAGATGGCATCTAAAAAGAAAATTACTTCCACATTCACTACTTTGGCTGTATCCTTAGAGCTTAGAGAGAGAGAGATGGAGCGATCTATTTAGTTTTCTTAGATAAGACTTTTTAAAACCCTCAAACTCAATATAACTTCTTACACAAAAAGAAGCTGGCAGAGAAGGAAGGAAAAGTAACATTTCTCATGCTTTAATTCTGCTGCAATACTGTACCAGGCACATTCTAAAAAACCCTGTAAGGACACAGGGATGGTTCAACATCCACAAATCAATCAATGTGATATACCACATTAACAAAATGAGGAACAAAAACCACATGATCATCTCCATGGACACAGAGAAAGCATTTGACAAGATCCAACATTCATTTATGATAAAAACTCTCAATAAAATGGGTATAGAAGGAAAGTACCTCAACATAATAAAGGCCATACATGACAAACCCACAGCCAACATCATCCTCAGAGGGGAGAAACTGAAAGCCACCCCTCTGAGAACAGGAACAAGACACGGTGCGCACTCTCACCACTCTTATTCAACGTAGCACTGAAGGTTTTGGTCAGAGCAATTAGGCAAGAAAAGGAAATAAAAGGAATCCAAATAGGTAATGAAGAAGTGAAACTCTTGCTGTTTGCAGATGACATGATTTTGTATATAGAAAACCCTAAAAAAGTCCATCGGAAAACTATTAGAAATAATCAACAATTACAGCAAAGTTGCAGGGTACAAAATCAACTTACAAAAATCAGTTGCATTTCTATACTCTAATAATGAACTAACAGAAAGAGAATTCAAGAACACAATCCCATTCACAATCACAGCAAAAAAAATAAAATATATTGGAACAAATTTAACCAATGAAGTGAAAGACCTATACAATGAAAACTATAAGACATTATTGAAAGAAATCAATGATGACATAAAGAAATGGAAAGATATTCCATGCACATGGATTAGAAGAAGAAACACAGTTAAAATATTCATACTTTCCAAAGCAATCTACAGATTCAACACAATCCCAATCAAAATCCCAATGACATTCTTCATGGAAATAGAACAAAGTATCCTAAAATTCATATGGGGCACAAAAGACTCCGAATAGCTACAGCAATCCTGAGAAAAAAGAACAAAGCTGGAGGCATCACAATCCCTGACTTCAAAATATGCTACAAAGCTATAGTAATCAAAACAGCATGGTACTGACACAAAAACAGGCACACAGATCAATGGAACAAAATGAAAGCCCAGAAATAAAACCACACATCTACGGACAGCTAATCTTCAACAAAGGAGCTAAGAACATATAATGGAGAAAGGAAAGTGTCTTCAACAAATGGTGTTGGGAAAACTGGACAGACACATGTAAAAGAATGAAAGTAGACTGTTATCTTATGCCATACACAAAAATAAACTCAAAATGGATCAAAGACTTGAAGGTAAGACCTGAAACCATAAAACTTCTAGAAGAAAATATAGGCAGTACACTCTTTGACATCAGTCCTAAAAGGATCTTTTTGAATACCACGTCTATGCGGACAAGGGAAACAAAAGAAAAAATAAACAAGTGGGACTTCATCAGACTAAAGAGCTTCTACAAGGTAAGGGAAACCAGGATCAAAATGAAACAACAACCCACCAACTGGGAGAAAATATTTGCAAATCATATATCCGACAAGGAGTTATAATCTCCATAATATATAATGAACTCACACAACTCAAGAACAAAAAAATAAACCCAGTCAAAAAATGGGCAGAAGATATGAACAGACGTTTCTCCAAAGATATACAGATGGCCAAAAGGCACATGAAAAGATGTTCAACATAACTAATCAATAGGGAAATGCAAATCAAAACTACACTAAGATATCACCTTACATCTGTTAAAATGGCTATAATCACTAAGACAAAAAATAACAAATGTTGGAGAGGATGTGGAGGATTCCCACTGCTGGTAGGAATGCAAACTGGTGCAGACACTATGGAAAACAGTATGTATTTAGTTTCTCAAAAAACTAAAAATAGAAATACCATATGACCCACCTATCTAACTCCTGGGTATCTATCCAAAGAACTTGAAATCAATAATTCAACCTGACTTATGCACTCTATGTTCACTGCAGCATTATTCACAATAGTGAAGACATGGAAGCAACCCAAGTGCCCATCGACTGATGATTGAATAAACAAGATGTGGTATATATACACAATGGAATACTACTCAGCCATAAAAAGGGAAAAAATCGTCCCATTTGCAACACCATGGATGGACTTTGAGGGTACTATGTTAAGCAAAATAAGCCAGACAGAGAAAAACAAACACCATATGATTTCACTTATATGTGGGAGATAAACAAAACATGGACAAAGAGAACAGTTTAGTGGTTACCATGGGGAAGAGGGGTAGGGAGTGGGCACAGAGGGTGCACTGATGCATCTATATGGTGACTGACAAATAATAATGTACAACTGAAATTTCACAATGTGCAAACTATCATTACCTCAATAAAAAAACAAAACAAAAAACCCTGTAAGATACAGAAGAGAATCCTCATTTTTATACATAGGGTTGGGTAACTTGCCTGAGGATTCAAATCGAAGCCTGACCAGTTCCATAGGCCACTCTGCCCCATACTATTAAAAACATCTCAATAGTAGGAAAATTCCTTGAGTGACAATTTGTGGTGGAATCTATAATTCAACTGTGCAAGCTGGGAAAGTCTGTCTATTCTTGTCTGTCACCACGAGGGGAGAAGCAGTGGGCTACGGACGGTATTAATCTGTTTTTAAAGATCTATAAGGAAGAGAAAAGCTGAGACAATTACCCAGAAAGAGATTTTCAAAGAGAATGCTTAAGGTTGTCCTCCATGTAAACTGGGTGAGAAGGAGCAGGAACTATAATATTTGTATATTTCTCAAAGGTCTCTAAATGGACCGTGGAATTTGGAAACTATGGTACTATGTTCTTTTGAGAACAAATACATTCAAAACAATTTAATTATACCAAGTATGAAAAATATAATGCCCTTACTAAAAATGCTTTTTTATATTTAAAGAATAAGGACACGGACCTTTGAATTGAAGGTAACATATTTTGGAGTACACATGTCAGCATTTGTTGAATTAGCGCTTGTTGAATTTAGCTCTGGAACAACGCAGGGCATTTGAAATTTCTTGTAGATAACCTGGTATTAAAAAATATAGGAGAAACAATATCGACTTTATCAAATAAAGCCACATAATGAATAATTATTACAAGGCATTGTACTATGGCAAAACCAAACCAGCCACTTCAATCAGCACTTACCACTATTAGGAAAAAAACCATACAGCTCAGGGAAAATCCACTAGTATAGCCAAGATACCCTAAAAAAAAAGGTAAAAAAATTATTTCATCCATCCATCGCCTTGTTTCTTTTAATGCAGTGTTTCAAGCATAGTTTGGGGTTCCAGTAATATCCAACATCCATGCCAATGTGAAGATTTATTATTTCATAGTGTTACTTGATTCGGCAAAAATGGTGACTTTAAATAAAACATTATATTATATTTTGATTCCAGTTCTCTCTGATACACTAGAGAATGCAGATTCCCAGAATCCAGGGAAAAAGAGCCTCTTAAATTTGGCCATAGCTCTCTGTTGCTGCGCTCTGATGGATTCCTAAAGTAAAATCCATTTACCCTTGATCCGCTCGATGGTTCTCTATCATGCACTTGTGTGCATACTGAATATCAGCTACGATACTTCTCTTCCCAGATGAGGGGCATGCACAGAGGAGATGAAGGGACTTCTGGGGATAAACTGAGCATCTGGGGATCTTTACCTCGCTCCCCTCAGAATGCCTGGCAGACATCCAACTACCGTAAACTCCAGCAAGGCAGAGTTAAGTGGCCTCTGGGGGGCTGCCCCATTCTCAGCCCTGGGGGAGATGAGCCCTTCTCTACTTCAGCTGAAAAGAGCTCCGTGTAATACAGAGAGAAGCCGAAACACAATCCAGAAAATTAAGTAGTTAAAAACAAATCTACTTATAGACCTTACAGAACAGCTACAGAGGCTTGATATTTTTTTGTACAAAACAGAACAAAAAACTATGGTTAGCAACCATTTCGGGAAGAACCTTAATCTAAATGTCTGCCTTGAATTAGCCCAGAATTAAAGGAAATGCATCTCAGGGGCTTTGGACTGGACAGCAATTAGTCAGTGTGTGAAATTCCCACAACATCAGGCACACTTGTCTCTGGATAGAAGCACACACACTAACATCTCAAAACCAAATGGATATGACTTAGTGATTATCCACCACTTCTGAACTCTCACTTCTCTGTCCCCCTTCAATGAGGCCAATAATTGAGATTGGTTAGACTTGTAATTTAAGAGTGATTCATAATACTTTTAGGTATGAATACAAGGCAACTTTCTGTCTTGATAGTAGATTTGAAAATTCTACTTGTTTAAATACTCAGGGTATTTAAGACCTTGTATGAGGAGAATTTTATTTTCTGGGCTTTTCTGAGAATAGTCTGTAAGTTGTTCTATTGGAAATAGCACTGTCTGTTACTGCCCCAGAACCTTCCTTGTCTCCTCCACAGCTCAGCAGAGGGACTGCTTAGGAAGTTACACACTGACCAGTGTTTTTATCCCATATTAAAGTCAAGCTTGATTAATACTTGTAATTTATCATTCACTTATCTTTATCTTACAAGTAGAAGCACAAGGCAAAATTGTTCCTTTTTATTAGGTTTCTGATTCATCTGGGCCCTGTGATAAAAGCAAGATCTCGCCTTACCTAAGTTCTTCAAGAGACACAGAGGGAGAATTATGCCAAAGGTAACTACCACCACCAGGACACGGCCATCCACATACCAGGCTCTGAAAGGCATTTGAACGGTTAGGTAGTATTTTCTTAGAAAGTGACTTTTTTTCTCAAATGTAAAATTTCACAATATATTTTAATTAATTTTTTCCTATTATTCATTTTTACCATTAGTTTTTACCATTATTCAGGTTTTATCCCAACACTTCAACCCAAGCACGACTCCTTTTACTATTGTCTCTCTCCCATGGGAGGGAAGAAGGGCTAGTTAGGGTTTTTTCCTCCCACACTGGCTAAATGTGGCATTCCTTTGAATTATTTACGTGGTCTCAAAGCTAAATGCACACATTGCATTCTGTCAGATTACAACTTGTCTTATCAATTATTTAAAGAGAGAGTTCCTTTTTGTTTTGCTTGGCTAAAATCATTGGGAAACAAGTCACCACAGGTAGGCATGGCTTTCTCCCTGATCTCTTGTATTTGACCTTGAATCCTGAGGCTAGAACACTAGGAATTCTGGCTGCTACGATTCTCCGTTGAAAGAAAACAGAGAAACTAAGACTGACAAAAATTGTTAAACAAGAGGGAGGGAAAACACAATGAGTGTGCTGAATGTAGCTGCAGCATTTTCCAGGGTTCCCTACATCTTCGGTGAGGTTGGCTCATGTAAATTTTGCCCCCAAAATGCTATGTCCTTTCTTTAAGAAAGAAGATGGGGTCTTAACTTTTTTGCATGTTCCACTTCTGTGTTAAAAATATCCCATATCTCGGGGCTGGCCCCGTGGCCGAGTGGCTAACTTTGTGCGCTCCGCTGCAGGCGGCCCAGTGTTTCGTTGGTTCGAATCCTGGGCGCAGACATGGCACTGCTCATCAAGCCGCGCTGAGGCAGCATCCCACATGCCACAACTAGAAGGACCCACATCGAAGAATATACAACTATGTGCCGGGGGGCTTTGGGGAGAAAAAGGAAAAAATAAAATCTAAAAAAAAAAATCCCATATCTATCTGTCTATTCCACAGACACTAGATATAGATTTCAGGCTCCTGGGAAAATGCAGTATCTACTGTTTGCAGCATGACAGATGAATCTACCTTTTAAATGCTCATACTCAAATGGTTCTCCTTGCTTCTTTCATTTATACAACAGCCCCAAAGAAATCTATTGTTGAAACAACAAAGAACAAAACAGCCTAGGGAAAAGTTTGTTTCTGTGATTTTCGTAAAACCAAAACTTTGGCTAGCCCACATTTAAATGAAAAATATTTTAGTTATTGTACCAAAAAATAGTCTATAACTTACGAAAATGTCTCTTCCTTTCCCATTAGAAACTTTATGGCGGAGGGTAGTTCATTTTTGACTATGAAGAGGTAACTGAGCATTGCTGGAGGAAAATGAGAGCATTTTTAGAAAGAGGATACCAAGGCTCGTGTTGCAAGCTATATAAAAGGTTACCAGTCTGTTCTTAGACTAACCTTCAAAAAGACACACAGACAGCGTTAGGTACTCTCGCAGTGTACTTTATTTTCAATAAATGACTGCTGTCTCTGTTTTACTTTCCGTGTGCCATTTTAGCAGTGAGAATGATAACTGCTTGAATGATGCTAAAACCTCCCAACACCAGAATTATGGTGGCCTCCCAAACACCAGAATTAGAAAAGCAACGATGTTCGCCCACTTTAAAATCACATGGGGAAAAGCGCGTTCTTTTTACCTCCAGTGTTCTGTAGAGAGGTCGCTCCAAAGATGACAAGCTTCCCTGTGGTGCCAAAGACCTGTTCTCCCAGCTTTTCATAAACCATGCAGCCTATTTACAAGTCATATTTGAGAACACAAGAAAGAAAGGGTTCTAAAAGTTAAAAAGAGCCAAGATTTCATCATTGTATTGACTATTTCCCAAGTTATTTTGTGTCTTTCTCAAAAATCACACAAATAGCCTTCTTTGCTTTGCAAGTGTTAAGGTATTTTCATTATAAAACAACCTCTTGACATTTTAAAATGTCAGACAGGACCACCATTTCTCCTTTTTTCAGGTTGACTGCAGAAGCATTACAATGAAACTGTTAGGTCATAGGCTTATTTCTCACTACCTCAAAGAGTCTTGCTGCTGTCCTGGGGGGAAATTCCCATTCTGATCTCATTCTCAGGCCTGGTGCATACCATTAAAATAAAGACTTAATTTAAAAACCAAAATTCTCATGGTTGGGATGAGAAGCTAACAAAGAATTATCTTAATGATATTCCATCAGTGCCTCATATGTCCTAACTATAATAACAAGCCTAGAAACATGTAATAGTCTCAGCATCAGAATTCTGCTCATCAGTAAAATTTAGTTCAAATATATGCAACTCACAAAAGAGAGCCGTAGAAAAATCTGTCAAAAGAATAATTTGGCTATAGCAAAATTCCAAAACGTTCAACTAGCCCATCTCAATAAATACTAAAATTCTAAACCATTCATTTAAAGAAGTGTTTATATTTCTTTATGACAGTTCAGTTCACATTTTCAAAAGGTTCACAGAAAGCAATCTGGGTCAGGCTATAATTAAACCTTTGTTTAATCTCTCACAAGACTGGTGTTTAAATTAGACAATGGTTAGATCCTCAATTTATTACAGAATGTTCCAGAGAAGTAGAGTCATCTATATACAGTAATGGTTGGCCAATGTGGTTTTAGCTAACGTAAAAGTCAAAGTATTACAAACATAATCCAGTGTCCCAGAAATAGAAAATAAACACTTCAGGTGTCACACTGCCCAGAGAACTGGGAGTCTTTTCATAGCACGCTCACTCCCACATTGCCTTGAGAGTCACATTTTCTCCACAGAACATGCACAAAAGAGAAGAAAAGCTCTGTTTGCTTTCAAAACCTTGGAGGCTATAATATAAAAACATGGGATCCTTATTCTGAATTTATGAAGACCTAAGGAAAAACTGAAGCCTTTAAAACGAAGACATATTAAACTAGAAAAACAGGTATAATAGAGGGTTCACTTTAAATGACAATACTATTTGCTCCTTGTTCATGACAATTTAATTTCTATGTTGCTGTATCTATTTCTCTAGGTAAATATCATTACAGGTCTTCCAGGCACTGTAGGTCAGAGTACTCCTTTTCTTTAATAATTAAGTTACTGAACAGAAAGGGTGTCACTTGTTGCCAATATTCCCATGAAAATCATTCACCCTGGTTTTAACAAAATTAGACATATTATCAGCTTACCTGTTTCCTTGGAACAGACCAACAGGAGGTTTATTGAATAGATAGACAGCAGTGTTACTGAAGTCAAAAGGACCCTAAAGGAAAGAAAACGTCTTGTAATAACCAGAAAAAGCATACGCTGACCTTACATTTTAGAAGGGCAAAGGTTTATTTATACAGTTAACATCATTTATTGCTAGTATCCAAATTTTGGAATCTATTAGTCACACCCTCTTTAAAGTCCTCAATAAAAATATTCTACCAAATAAAGAGCTGCTCATTAGAATCTGAGTAACTCTAACAGTTCAAATCCTTTACGTAATTCAAAGCTGAAACAGCTCTCTGGGATCATTTCAGTTGAGATGACTTTCAAACAAGATTATGAAGGGAGCTTTTGTAGTCTACGGTGCACTTTCTGTTACATCCCGGTGAGAAAGTGTGAGAAGGCGGTGTGGGGATCGGGGGCGGGGGGCAGGGGTGAGTGGGGAGGCTAGGGAAAGGCATGCAGTGACCCTTAGGCCAGTGACCTTGTGACTTTGGGCAACTTGCTCAATTTCTCCCATCCCTAGATTCCTCACGTTTGAGACACAAGCCAAATGATGTCTACAGTTCTTTTCATCTAATCACTTTACTGCTATTTTTGAAACTATACATTGGCCCACTGAAATAATTCACTGTTTTTGCACCTGGTTTCTCTTAAAAGAGTAAGCCCCTCTTTTAACAGACGGGAAAAGTTTGACAATCAAGCATAATGAAAAAGACTTTTTTGAATGACGAACTCATGTTTTTGTTTCAGTACATCTGGCTCATTATCAAACCCTACTCAAGAAAAAGCACAGTTAAAATGGTGTGGGAGATTACATAGATTATTTCTGAATCATTTGGTTAAAACAGACATAATAATTGACAATAAAGCCCGTTTGTTAGAAAAGAAAAAATTCCAGTCCCCCAGATGAAACGACTCACTTCCTGACGTAGGGAAATAGATCCCTGGAACAATACATTACTACAATTGATTTCACGTTTGAGTCATTAAGGCAATTATTTTTCTAGCAAATCCTGTTGAGAGGTACCTGGCACATCATAAAATTCTTCCCAACCCCTTTCCCCATCCTGCACACCTGTTGTACCACTGCCCTTGGATCCAGCTCAGACGTCCCCTCCTCAGGTGCCCTCCCTTCCCCAGGTGGATAGACTGATCCTTAGTTCTCTCATGTCTTACAGCATCTCATTTCTCCTATGTGCAGTGCAGCCACCAGGAGATAAATGGGAGTAAAGAATGGTCCACTGCAGAGCAGATGGACTGCCAGAGATTGGCCAGAAAACAAAAGAGGGATAGGGGGCTGGCCCCATGGCTGAGTGGTTAAGTTCTCACGCTCCACTGCAGGCGGCCCAGTGTTTCGTCGGTTCGAATCCTGGGCGGGGACATGGCACTGCTCATTGAACCATGCTGAGGGAGCGTCCCACATGCCACAACTAGAAGGACCCACAACTAAGAATATACAACTATGTACTGGGGGGCTTTGGGGAGAAAAAGGAAAACAATAAAATCTTTAAAAAAAAAAAATAAGAGGGGCAGAGCTCAGCAGAGGTAAAACAAACACTGAGAGAAAGAATAGAAAACCTAACACTTTGGGTGAAGGTCAAACTGACCAGCTAGTAAAGGGGAATTTAGGTTAAGATATGATTGTAAGGAAGTGCATTCAGATATATAGTGACTTAGCTAAGATCCTTGGGTAGGAGGGTGATTAAGAGGGTAAGTCCCTTATTATCTATTCTGGTTGAGGGACACGAGGAACTGAGAGCGAGCATTTGTTAACCAACCCAGTAGTTTTGAGATATGTAATGGAACATGATTTGAGATGCTCTGCCGGAGAATAAGATACAGCACACAATTGTGGTAGGATTTTTATCTTACAAGATAAAGAGTATTTATGTCAAAGAAGCAAGCTTTGAGTTTCACTCAGAGTTCTCATGTCTTGAGGGACACGGAACACTAAGTGGCAACTTCTACATGTGCCTGTGATAGGCCATTGAGGATTTCTGTGTGGCACAGAAGAGCCTGGGCTTCCCATTTGGGGATAGGATGGATGAAATTTTAGGATTAGCCATGTCCTGTTCTGGAGTGACCATGTGCCCTGTTGAGTCGATTCTCCTGGGACTGACCTGGGGAGGAGAGCCCCTCTCCTGCAGTTATTACCTCTGGGCCCCTGGCTAATGAGTAAGATTATGACCTTGCAGGAACCATGTGCCTACCAGGAGGGGTAATTACTAACATATACATAATGATTAACCGAAGGCCCTCAGCCCGGGAGAACTGGGTACTTATTAGCAAAAGAAACATTCTAAGGAGACATCTGTTCCCTCAGCCAGTAGCCCTGGGACCGTGGTTCTTGCACAGGGTTGCCTCTTCACACATTCTACTGGGTTGAACCTCTTTGTAGGTGATGCTCAGCTGGCCTGTGGCCCTTGGCAAGCGGTAAAGGATTTCTTCACAAACTCTCCATATCACCTCTTTTTCATTTCAAGTGGGAGAAAAATGTTGATAGGAAAGATTTTAGCAAGGAGTTCACTTCTCTTCTCCCTCACACTTAACAGCGGAATGAGGTCCTCCCACAGTGATGAAACCAACCCACCTGCTCCCATGTTTAAGAGATCTAACACTGCATCCCAGAAGGAAGGACCTGTTGCAAGAGTCTGATAGTCTTTGCCTTTAACGACCCAATCTCTGAAAACTCTCTCCTCCATCCCTCCCAAAATATAGATCTTCCCTTCAAAGACTGCAAGCTAACATAAAACAAGAAGCTTTTTCTACCAGGCCACTAAGGGGCAAATTCTGTATATCAAATTCTAAGAGTGCTTTAGGCTATAACAGAACCTAGCATTAATGGGATTAAAATTTAGAAAACTATACCTCCTTGTTTAGATTCTTAGAAAGAAACAACAAGTTGTCTAATTGACTAAAATAGATCCTAGAATAATTTCAGAGGATCCAGTCAGAGATGTCAGAGACCCAGAAAACATGACATCTAAAATAAAACGGCAGGAGGAATGACTCGAGAGAACGTAATGACTTAATTTGACCATTTCTTCCATTTTGAAGATTTTGCCCCTATTTGTCCAATTAGGTATTTGTACATAATTGGGGTTTCCTGGAATAAAACATAAGTAGGTATTCCTGTGCTGAGGGGAAAACAAGTGATTCATTTTTTCATTTCATCTGGATATCACGTAAGCTTTCACATTGCTAACCATTGACCAAAAGTTTTAATGTGGTTGGGGCAAAAGCGGCTTGCTGAAAAAGGCATGTTTCAATGGGAACTAAACCTCAGCAATAGGCCATTAAGTTGTCAAGGTGTTGATATTTCAAACTTATGTTCAGCCTTGCAGAGAAGGGGGTCTAGAACATGTAACTGGACGTGGGCCTGGGGAAGCAGTGGCAGGAGAATGAGTCTTACGAAGGAGGCGGCCAGAAACTTTTGAGAACCCTCATGTCAGCAACACTTGAAAGACATGGTACAAGGACATCCTAGGAGATTTTGTGTCCCCTGAGAAGAAAGAGGCTTCTAGACTCCTGGGTTAGAAAGAAACCGTTAGAGACTAGCTTGTCTTGCTTTTCATGCGGGACAGGAACCCTCTATGCTCCACACCGACACACAGACATCCAGGTCTGCAAAGTGTTTTCTGACAGGGGACACACATGCAGCCCACCCCGTTTCTGGAAAGTGCTAGGCACTGGAACTGAGGCTGAGCTGAAACCGCTGCTGCTATTTCTACCCTTGGTCCTCCTTTTACCCTCTGGACCTACTTGAATCTACTTGAAATCTAAACTCTCTTCCACCTAACAGTCCATCTGATGGTACTCATTTTAAGATTGCGTTCTTTGACTTAAACATCTCCATTCTTTCAGCTGTTCACCCTGCGATGGAGTGTTCAGGCTGTTTACCCCTCAGTCATGGTCCAGTTTCTCAACCATCCCTTTTAATGGCTGAGTGCCAAGTAAAGCACAATGTTATCACATTAGTTTTGGTCCAAACAATGCAAAGCATGGTAAGATTATTAATTTGAGTTGGACACCATGCTTCTTTTAAGGCAACCTATTTTGGTATCCATTTTTATGGCAGGCATGTCACAATTTTCATTCTTATTGAGCTTCTGGTGCGAACTCCTATTAGGCTAATCTTCCTGGTTCTCTCCCCGACTCCGCCCTTATTTCCACTACATTTTATCTTTCCAGTCTTGTGACAGGTTTTTAAATTGTTGATCCTTTTTACTTATGTATCAACTACCTCATCAAACTTCACATCTTGAGTCTGCCTTCATCCAAGTCACTGGGGTTAACTTTGAATAGAACAAGACCATCTGGAAAGTGGCCCATCATCCAGCCAACTGCTCAAGCCAGAAACCTGGAAGTCATCCTTCATCTCTCATCTACTCTCTCATCCCTCATATCTAATTCATTGGCAAGTAGCCCATCATTTCTACCTCTGAAATATATCCCAAATCCAAGGCTTTTTTTCCATCTCCACTAGTACCACTCTAACCAAGCCACCACCATCTTTAATTTCTGGGCAACTGTGATAATCCTCTTCCCAGTAGCCAGGGTAATCTTTTTATTTTATTGCTTTATTATGTTTTTCTATTACTAGACATAGGACAGGCCACAATGGTTTTGTTCACAGTCATGGCCTGTCCTGGTTACCTATTTACATACCATACCAAACACAGCACATGGCAGACTCTTAGCTAAGAAGAAGTGAATTTACAAATATTAGAACCTCCTATGTAAGTCAGGTGAGCCTATGCCAGATATCTTGCTAAAATCAAGATCCACTCTGCCTAAGACAGTCCTGTGACCTACTTGGTCACTCATCTCAAAAGATGAAGTTAGTTTGGCACGACTATTTAGGAAAACTCTGTTGGCCTCCATAGAGCAATATTTTCTGCTGTAATTGCACATAAACAAGCTATTTAATCCTTTGCTCTCAAATATTGCTTGAAATCGACTTTTTACCACTTTCAAAAGCTGGGATGAAATTTGCCCATTCTCTGGCAAGACTCCTGTGCGCCAAGATTTCTTAAAAATTTCTGACAGTGGTCCTAGATATATTTACTCTATTTACTGTAAGAAAATTTTGACTCACACCTTAAACAATGAACATCTAAACATCTATTTAAAAAACATCTATTTGTCATTGTTTTGAATCATATTGACAGGACTGTAACTCTTTGTTCCTCCATAATTTACCCAAAGATTATGTAGATAATGTTATAGTAAATTTCACTTTTAAAGTACTATATGCTAACAAAATGGAAAGCTGTGACAAAAATGGAAGGAAACATTTAAGATGATGGAAATGTTCTCCACCATGAGTGCAGTGGTGATTTCACAACTATATTTGGGTAAACTTATCAAATCCTATCCTTTAAATTGGGAAATTTTACTGTATAAAAATTATACCTCCAAAAAAACACACAACCCCACAGCACTTTAAGGTAGACGAGACTCTTAAAAACCTAGCTAGATAAGAAGAAATCATATGACATACTCCCAAACCAGCATCAGAGCCCTTACAGAGGTGGAGGTGAAGCAGAAGTCACCGCTGCGCATCCAGAAATAGCTCAGATGGGGGTGTTTGGGGCTGCCACGCAGGCGAATGCTTTCAACTCTTCCAGGACCCATTCCTCCCAAAGGACAGAGAACCCTTACCAACTGTCCCCAGGATGCCTCTCCCTTGCCAAAGTTTAAAACAGCCATTCTCAAACTTTACTGTGTATATACTAATCTCCTTAGGATCTTGTTAAAGATTCTAACTGAGTAGGTTTGGAGTGGGGCCTGTGCATTTCTAACAAGCTCCCAGGTAACGCTGATGCTGCTGGTCCATGGACCACACTTGGAGTAGCTAGGATTGAAAGCTTTGAGCTCTGGTCCTGTGGTGTAGACATCTCAGTGTTTCTGTTTCTCACAACTACTGAATAGCGCCACATCTCCTGCCACACTGTCTGCACAACGTCACACACCAACGTCACAGCGTGTGACCCGTGACAGAGACCCCACAGCTGTCCAGGTGAGACTGCAACGAAGGGAAGCATTTACAGCTGAATCATTATCATCCCTGTGGGACGCTGACCAGCTCTCAGGGTGAAAGCGAGATCCTGTCTACTTCTTTTGGTCCACTTCCTCAGGGTATTAGGGCCTTCCTTACTTCACCAGGATATATATTTTAAAGTTATTTTCAACTCCACCTCCCGCCTCCACCCATGTCTCTTTCCTTCCAAAAGGGATCTGAGACTCACGACACCATGTAATTCTTCCTCTTCTAAACCCAGTTAAAAGTATAAAACTTTTACCATCCTCATGATTAGAATAGTCCGTATAGAAACTCCCTGTGCTGGAGGAAAAGTGGTCTTTATTACCAGGCCTGCTTTTATCTGTCATCACCTCGCACCAATCCACAGCCCCTCACTCCAAAATTCAGACATATATGCTGGTTGAGGGGAAATATTTACAAGAAAAGGTAAAACTCTAGTACAAGGGAATTGGACAAACTGCAGGAAACCTTGTTTTCTGGCCGCATCTTTTCCCAGCCCTTTCTCTCCATCGCTGGTCTCTCCCTCATTCTCTTCTACCTCTTACCTTTCTCCTACTTTTGCAAACCGTCTCCGCCCTCCTGCACTTTCCTCCTGTACTTTCTCATTCATCTTCTACCTCCACTGACTCTCCCTGCTCTTCCATTCCACTCCAACTCTTCCCGAGGAGACTATCTCTATGAAGTGAGTACAGATGTAAAAGCACTCCTGAAGAGAGTACAGCGCTGGCTGGGGATGGAGGAAGAAGGTCTGGGCAGCACGGGGAACCCAAGTGAGGATGAATTTAAAGTGTTATCCATCTGTATGTTAGAGAGCTCAGATTCAGGGGTTTTCCAGGCTGGTGTGACAGAGAATTAGTGGAGAAAGGAAATTCAGGATGTGAGAAAGAGAGGGGTTTAAGTGAGGGACTGTGACGCCTAAGCTGGAGAGAGAAGGAAGCACGCAGCCCAGAGTTCTCAATACATTCAAGGACAGCTACAGTGTGAGCATCTGAAGAGGAGCCTGGAAGTAGAAGAGGCGGTGGTCAGGAGCAGGATGGATGTCTGGAGGGTAACTGCAGAGGCAGGCGGTGCAGCGTGGCTCCTGGCCCTGGGAAGCCATGCCGGAGAGACGTTTAAGTGGAGAGGAAAGGGGACACGGAAGGAGATGTGCCTGGAAGCGAGGAGAGAGAGGACAAGGTGTTCCGAGTTCCTAATTCACGTGAAAATTTGAAATATTTTGAAAAAGTTCAGAATTCTTTTACATACAAATACATTTCCTAGAGCTTTAATTTACTTTAATAGAGAGCAATATAATTCACAAAACACTTTATTGATCATTACTAATGATAAATTTAGGGATATTCACTACATCAAGCCCACACTAAGCACTTTTTAAAATACTTCACTTACGGGTAGTATTATTTCTATCTAGTTTACAGATGAGGAAATTGAAGTTAAGGGGTTAAGTGTTTGGTCTAAGGCCACGCAAAACTAGCATCAGAGCCCCAAACCCTGGTAGTCTGACTGCAAAGGCCTTACCCACCATGCTATATTGTCTGCCAAAGCCAAATGTCCACAGTAACAGCTAAGCAGAAGACAAAAATCTTAGAATGAAATACATCCAAATGTTAACAGAGCTTGGTTTAAAGTGAGACTTGGGGTGATTTCTTTATACTTTATGCATTTTCAAAATGGTCTTTAGTTATTATCTTTTACAATAATAGTATTAAAATGAATAATATAAAGAAACTTTCAAATGACACTATTATTATTCCAAATCTTTTGGAGGGGGGTTGTATTTGTTTAAGCCCCAAGTTCATTAACATAGTCCCTATTTCATTTAAGGAACTCACAAAATACTTACGGAAAGGAGCAGAAACATACAATAGTTCAGTCCTAAAGTGGACTTCTTAGTCACGAAATCCTGATTAAATTTCAACGTTCTGAGGATCAGAGGACCAGCGCACGAGCATCTGGTAGCGTGTGATTATTTGTAATATTTACAAATTGAACTAGAGAATGAAAGAGATGGTTTTTAAAGGCTGGGCAGAGAACAGGTGGCGATCAGCTATTTGTACAATTCCTTCCATTTCTTCCCTTATAGTTAAACTATATTCTTTGGTGCAAAGCTTCTCTTAAACTAGCTCCACCGCTGGTTAGGTATTTTGTTTTGTCTAGAAAAAGAAATATGCATCGCTGATGACCAAATCAACTAATATCTAACATAATCCTAAAAAGAAGGAAGTATTTAAAAGAGGTATGCATATAGAAATAGAATTTATCAGTTCACTTGATGCTTTGTGAGGCTAAACAAGTTAGGGGCTCTGAGCTTAAAGGAGGAAGTTGTACCAGTAGCAGAGAAAGCCATGTGCCACCACCACTTCCTGTTTTTGCCTATAGTCATTTCTAGACGCCTGTGGGTTTTGCGGGCGCTCCATCTGTAACTCTTGACATGTCCTCCTTCCTTTTCTTCCACTCCACAAGGATAACTGGTTTCTCTTCTCCTCAAACCTAGATCTTCACCTTTCAGAATGATGCCCCCTTTATCATACTCAAAATATGTTAACTCCCGAGTGACAGAAAAATTCCACATAACCATTAGATAAAGGAATGTGCTGTTCTTGGTGGGTAGTTTGGGCTTCCATTCCAGCAGGAATGATGGATTTGGGGCTTCATTCATACTTTCCTACTCTGTTTCCATGGTAACAATGCACCATTAAGGAGAGATGGGAGAGTTAAGAGGAATACACCATGGGCTTGTTCTCCCTTCCCCCGTCCCACCACCAGCGTCATCCTGGGCAAGTTACTGAGCCTCTGTGAATCTTAGTTTCTTTATCTATAAAATGGGGATGATAAATAGGGTTGTGATAAAGATCCCATAAAACAACGTATACTTTATAACTATCTTTTTTTTTTTTTAACCCTTTACAAAAGAAAAAGCCATTCTCAGATAGCAAGCCATACAAAAAGGCTGCAGGTGGCTTTGGTGTGTAGGCTAGTCTACCGACCTCTGAAAGAGATGTAGGTCATGCACGCCACGTGCCTGAGGGAAGGTGAAGCCTGTGGCCACAGAACAAAGCAAAACTTGCCCACACAAGGGCAGTTTCCAATCTACTAAACTAACTAACACTCCATGAGTAATAAAAGTTCAAGCTAACCCTGAAAATCTAAATGTCTGGACTATTCTGACCGACTGTGCTGTAACCCACAAAAGTGAAGGGAAAAGGCATTCTATGCATCATGGAGGTGAATAATACTGTTAAAACCTCAGGCAGTAGAGTTAAAATGCCTCTTGCAGGCTAAAAAACCCACACTGCTCCAAAATGGACGTCTCGCTGTTGTCCTTAGGTAGCACAGCAGCACCGGATGCAGCTCGGCACAGATAGGACTGAGAGAACGGAGCACATGCTCCTGCGCATGCGTGCGCATGCACGCCAGCTCTCTGGGGCCAAGAGAACTGACTTCTTGGAACCCCATATCAGCCACATCTTAGATGACTTTGATTTAAGCATAACTGCTCAACTTTTAAAAACAATGGGTGAGACTCATCTCCTTCGCTTGCCAACTCTGTTTACAAAATAGGCGTTCATTTTTAGCACAACAATAACCACTCTCCTATCTCCCTATTTCTGAAAAGCTTCTTAATCCAGTGAATTTCAATAGAGTTCAATGGCACTGCCGCTGTCCTTTTTACATGTATTTCAAATGCTGGCAAGCCTGAATGTGCCATTTCTCCCCTTCCAGTATTATTATTCCCAAACAAGAGACTCTGATGCCAATTTTTGCTGCCAGCTGAAGGACAATTTTCTCTTCAGATCATTTCTAAGGAACAGTGACTATAACTCAAAGAATTTTACAAACAAGTAACTGATTGACAAGACCGAAGATGAATGTGACTATACCCGTGGATCTCCTAGGATCATCCGGAAGAGCAGGGTTTCCTTATTGACTTCCTCTTAATCACCCAATTTTTATATCACAAGATCCAATTTGGTCTTTCTTTAGGATGCAAAGAGCTGACTGCTTAGGAGTGCACAGAGAACACAACTTAACATTTAGAAGGAATAACTTGATAAATATCACACAGACCATCTTTGTTACCGCTAAGAGCAAAATTATCATCTTGGGGGTGTGATTCAAACTTTTTGGAATATATATAAAGTAATACAGCAATGACAGTTCAAGAACATGCAGAGTATTTGCAAAAGTACGCTGCAATCTCACGCCAATTTAGTAGAATTTGCTGAAGATTTAGAGACTTCAGAGAGCTATGGTGAGGGAGTTATTTAATACAAACCTCCTGATAGAAAGAGAAGCCCATTTTTGTGACCCAAGAGTAATGACCAAATGCCTATAATATATGACCAGGACTTAGGGCAACGTGTTGATGGCTCTCTAGTTCTAATTCCACTTCTGTCTACCCTTTATGCAGGCTCAGTTGTAAAACATTGAATTTAAAGAGAGAAAGGACCTCGTAGTCTGATCTTAGTTTGTAGAGAATCTTATTTTTTAGATTTACCCTTATTGGCATGACAGTTTACTGGTTTGTTTGTAAACACTGTAATTATAGACAATACAATGTTGCATCTTTTTGTTGGTTGGATAATGATACATGGTTCACAAAGGTAAATATTAGGAGAGAGAGAGAGAGAGAGAGAAGAATTCACCTACAATTGAAGCAAACAGTCCAACACAAAGGGAAGGGAATTGCTATACATTCACAACGACAATTACTGTCCCTTTGGCCAATAGCAATTTAACAACAAATGCCTTTTCAGCAATGCAATACTAACCTCGAACTGTTATTTCTTAACAGTCTCTGAACTATTCTGAGTTTTCAAATGGAGGCGCCTTCCCAGGAAAGTAACCAATGAGTGGTAAGTCCCATGGTAACCTTGTGATTATCATTACATCTCTGCAGCCTACTTAAAATTTCAGGGTGAACTAAAACTTTCCGTTGATTTTTTCCCCCTGATAAGTTTGCAACAATTATGAGAGCCATTGTTTTGCCCTAAAGCCCAGTTTTTAGTTTTGCAAAATCTAAATCTTACATATTCATTCATTCATTCATTTATTCATTTCAGTGAAACTTTATTGAGAATCAGCTATATGCGAGCCATATTCCAGATTGTGTTGGAGGGAGGAAAGATGATTTGAACAAGGAAAAATTAGACATTAGTCCTGCCCTTACAGGGCTCAGAGTTCAATAGGGAAGGTAAAATATAGCCTAAATAATGGAAGAAATTCTTGCTAATAGAAAGGTAAAGATTACTCTGAAAAGGGAAGGAAGAAGATCCTCCTTTCCACCTGGGAGAATCAGAGAAACATTTCTGGAGATGGCATCTGACCTGGGCCTTACGGGACTGTCAGGATTCAGAAGCACAGAGACGGACATGGGAGTGGGGTGGCGGAAAGGCTGAGGTGACAGGTAGCCACCGTGCAGGTGGCCTCTACAGAAAAGACGGAGGTTAGCGTGGCTGACGCAGAGCCCATCTGAAGGGAGAAGAGATTGAAAATACAGTTGGAACAGGTGACACAGCACTGATTGCTCATTCTAGCTCTCATGGCCTAAATATCTACCCTGAAAATATTTTTTCTCAAGTTTCCTGTAGGTAAGAAGCAAAGGAAAACGTCTTATGGCATTGGTTTTAAGTTCTCTAAAAAAACTGTTTATTCAACTAGTTTCTTCCCCTCAAAGCACAGGGTAAAAGAGATCATTTAAAGAGTATAAACTTTCCACTCCCACTCCACCCCCAGGCCCCGCGTCACTCTCCAGACGTAACCACAGTCGACAGTTTTCTTGTATACCCTTCCCAGAGAGACTGTGCAACCGTCTGCCTCCACACTGACTTCTGCCCAATATTCAATTTGCTTTTACTTAATAATATTCCTGGGAAATTTTTCCATACCAGTACATCTAAGTCTATTTTTCTCTTTTAAATAGTAGTGTAATATTCTATTTTATGGAACTACTATGGTTAGTTAACCAATTCCCTAATAACGGACTTGGTATTATTTGACTTTGCTATTACTTGGTTTTTAATTCTTAATAACAACAAGTTTAGTTACATCCTTGAAAGGAATGAAATTCAAGGGTTCCGGAAGGCAGTGGGAGATCTTAAATCACACATGAGGCAAAATCAAGCACAGATATGACAAATATGAAGCAGTTCAGAAGGTTTACCGGATTTGCAACAGACTTTAAGCGTATATTTTACTTGTTGTGACCAGGAACTTGACCACCCCGATCCACCATTTGGTATACTTGATACTGCAAAACTGTTTTCATTGCAACAAAGGTGATGGTTCTTAGTGGAACAGTAGTAAAATAATTCAGGAATACTGACTGATTTTACAAGATGATTTTAAAGCTAAAGTATTAACTTGCAAGTATCCATTGATGAGAATATAATTTCTCTCATGACGGACATCAATAAGGTAAGCTTGGTTTCTGAAGAAAGCATCCCTGAAGGGCAGTCTAGTGCTTTAGATCACAGGGATTTCAGAGTCAAGCAAGCCTGGATGGAACCCTGGCTCCCTTCTTTCAAAGTCCTTATTAAGCCTCAGTTACTTCATCTGTAAAATGGGGCCAATACTTACTTCACAGTGTGGCAGGTGGGGATTAAATGAGATAGCATGGCATATATAGTTACCGTTCAGTAAATGTTAACCATTATTTAGTGACTACCTAATTAACACTTTAACAAACACTTATGATATAGTGTTACTATGTACCAGGCACTACTGGCACTCTCTCCATCTCTCTCTTTCGCTCACAAACACACACACACTCACTCGTTATCTTCTCATAGCAGCCCCATGGGGTTAGTACTAATTAATAAATGTCTTCTTGCATGCCACTTTTCAGAGTGTGCTTTTAGATGCATTATCTCCTTTTATTCTCACAACCACTACCCAAGTGAGAGAAAAAATGGAAAACAAGACCCAAAAAAGTCTGGAATTACAATCAACCAAAATAAAATTTAAACTATTGTTTTATACAGATTGTAGTGTTTCACAATTATTTCAGATTGTTTATAAACTCAGTGTTTATAATTAACTATGATATCTCTTTGAACTCTCAGAAGTGTCATGAATTACCTTCTTTTTCATGGTTTTAAACATAAGGGCTACATTATTAAAACAATAATACATAATAATAATACATGCTGAGAAGTTATGGAAAAATAGAAAGCATTTATTGCTTTATCAGATTCTGTATAGTATAATAAACATCTCAGTCACCTAGCACCATGAGGAGATGATATGTTCTAAAAAGATTAATTTTCTATAAAACGGATGCCTTTAATAGAAATCTTTAGAAAATGTAACTTTCCTGTTTTGGGCTGGGATCGGGGAGATGGTAATGTGAAATCAAAATCCAAACCCAACCCATCATTCTTCCATGCTGATATTTACTTTTAATCCCTGCTTTTGCTATGACTGCGTTATGGGGAAGCTGTGTAGAAAGATTAGGAGTAGGAGTAGTAGGAAGCTACAGTGGGGCCAGATTTCTTCAGCACCCATTGCCCTTTCCTCGGATCCCTGCTTTTAGGAAAACTCAATTCAATAGGTGCATTTGGCCCTAGGCACTTGTGCCTCAGCACATCCCGGAATTGCTGCCTCAGGAGACAGCCCCATTTTGTTCCCAACAGAGAACATACACTTTCAGAAGAATTGTAAACTGAGATTCCCCACTCCTGTACCTCCCGTTCCTCAGATGGAATTATAAGGCCTCAGAATTCAGGAAAACACAAACCCTAACAGCATTCTTACAATAGGGCAGAATTCACTGACTCTAACTGAATCAGATGCGTGTTAAAGAGGGATGACAGCCATTATGGTGAGGTCAAAAAATGAGCCCCAAACTTATCCAAGAAAAAGAGATTACCCTAGCAAGTTTCCAGATGACCCCAGCGAAGAGTTCTGCACCCAGCCTCAGTGAGACACGGAGGAGCCTTCCCAGCTGCTTTTCTAAAGAAGCCTGGACAGGCTTGGACTCTCTCTCTGTGTTGGCCAATTTGAGTCTGGACCAGGGCCCTGTACCAGATGAAATATCTCGATCCTGCCAACTGCTTCTTGGCTTTGAGCAGCTGTAGGAGCAGCTGGTTTTGCAACACACAGAGTGAGCCCTTGTTTGGAGGTAGGAGAGTTCTACATTTTTGCAAAACTTACAAGTTTGGGTCTTTACCCAGCTACCTTCATGACGGTTAACCTGAAGATTTAGTGTGTTGTTCTTGCTATTCGCACATCTTACAAATAACCAAAGGATCTATAATAGTTTTATCCAGGGGAAATCTACTTGCAACTATAAAAGTCAAGTTTATCCAATTCTTTGCTTCAGTCAGAAACTGAAGGGTCATGAGATAAGAGATCAATTATCCCCAAACCAGCATAATAAAAAATCAACCAAATTCCAGGAATGGTAGATTGAATACAAGAATTTACTCCTGCTCCCTCCCGATATCCCAGTAAAGGGATTTGTTTTTTCCTAAGGCATAAAACTGCTAAGATAGTAAAAGCACATGAGAGGAGATGACAATAATGAAATTTCAGAAGCTGGAAAGTAGACAGAGCTGAATCTTAAATTGGCAGTGGAGAAAGCCAAGAGCAATTTACACCACAGAATTCCCAAAAGGCCCTGGTGGCATTACTGGAAGTAGAACAATGGAAGGGATGCGCTAAAATAAAGAGGTTCTGTTGAACTTCTTTCAAGAAATTGCTAGACTCCCCAGACCGGCACCTGCTCTGTAAAGGAGTGATTGCTCCTCTCCCATCCTCACAAAAGATCCATATCTGAAGATACTTTCTTTGGAAAGTATAAAATATTTCTCTGGGTGAGGGATTCAGCACAACTTATGGCGGAGGGGGTGCGGTAATGAACTCTGGGACCGGGTAAACACGTGCATGCTGAGAAACTCACCCCAGCCCTTTTCCCCACTTGGTTCCCAGAACGATGGCAGCAATGCCCAGACCCTGCAGACAGGGGACTGGAAGATCTTCTCTGGGTGATCTGAACAGCCAAATGAAAGTGACACTGCTGGTTCCCCAAATAATAGGCTGTCGACAGCACCTCAAGTGAAGCTATTACCAACAAGTCCCGCTCATGTGTACGAGGCTCAAGATAGCCTTGTTTCCCATTCCCCCCCCTCCCCCCCATTCTTGAATATAGCAGAGGAAGAAGGACCACCTGACATCTGAGGGAAGATTCTGAAATGAAAGATAGAGTCTAAAGCAAACAAAAAAGTCAACTTGCACCACGGGGATACCATCAGCAGAATTCAGATTGTGGGAAACTCTACAGGATGAATGGCCCAGTTTCTTCAACAAATAAATTGCATGGAAAAAAAGGAGAGAGAGAAATGAGGGACCTATAGATTAAAAGAGACTTGAAACATCTATTAACTAATTGCACTATATGGACCTCATTTGAGTACTGATTTGAACAATGTAGTTGTTTTAAAAAGATGAAATGATCAGAGCAATTTAAATATTTTTTGGATATTTGATGATATTAAGGAGCTGTTTTTAATTTTTTTGTATGACATATTATGGTTATGTTTTAATAGTCCTTATATGTTGGAGAAATAGACTGAAATACTTATGGATGAAATGATATAATAACTCAGATTTGCTTCAAGACCCTATGGGTAAGGAGGATGGCTAAATAAGCATGGTCATGGGATGAAGGGAACACGGGAATCTTTTATACCGTTTTCTCTACTTTATGTTTGAAATTTTCTATAACAGAGAAAATCTATCATTGGAATCCTCAGAGAAGATAATGAAATCATAAAACAGAAACAAAATAATATAAAAAAGAAACAAAGAATTTTTAAAAGTTCCTATAAATAAAAAATAACAGAAATAAAACATTAAGTAAAGAGTTGGGAAAAAATTGAGGACATATCACAGAAAGTAAACCGCAAAATTACAGAAATAAAAATAAAGAAAAGAATAAAAAATCAGAGGACTAGTCCAGAAGGTCCAAAATCTGGGTAACAGTTCCAGAAAGAGAGAAAAGAGAAAGAGGAGAAAGGAATTCATCAATACAATAATCTAAGAAAATGTCCCCAAACTGAAGACCATGAATTTCTAAAAGAAAAGGATGCACCAATTGCCTGACACAATGGATGAAAACAGGTCTACATCAAGACATATCCTTGTACAACTGCAGAACATTGGGAACAAAAATATTTGACAAGTTTCCAGAAAAAACAAAAAAACAAAAAACAAAAACTCTGGCTATAGATAAAAGATCAGGAATCAGAAGCATGCAAGACTTGATAACAGAAAAAACTAGAAAGCAATGGAACAATACCTTCAAAATTCTCAAGGAAGTTATTGCCAACAGAGTTCTATAGCTAGCCAAACTGCCAACCAAAGGTGAAGGTAGAATAAAAACATTTTTCAGACATGAAGGCCTCAAAAACTTCTTCCTTTTTTCTTTTGCTGAGGAAAATTTGCCCTGAGCTAACATCTGTGCCAATCTTCCTCTATTTTGTATGTGGGTCGCCACCACAGCTTGGCTGCTGACAAGTGGTGTAGGTCTGCATTTGGGAATGGAACCTGGGCTGCTGAAGTGGAGCATACTGAACTTAACCACTAGACCCTGGGGCCAGACCCTCAAAAAATTCATTTTTATTCATCCTTTATCAGCAACAAAAGCAAAGAAATAAATCCAGAAAGAAGAAGAAGAAATGGAACACAGGAAACAAGAGACCTAGCAGAGAAGAGAGGTGAAGGGAATTCCCAGAATGGTGAGAAAAGGTTCCAAAGTAAAAGTCTCCTCTCTATGCCTCAGTTCCCTTATTGTGAAACAGGAACTAGTGATAGTACCTATCTAAGAGACTTGTAAGGATTCAGCATAAGACATTTAGGGTAGAACCTGGCACAAAGTAACAGCTACAAGAGTTGTCGTCATCATCAACATTATCACAGAACTCACTCTATACTATGTTAACATATAACTACTTGATATATTACAATAACTAAAAAAAAAGAAATCAATGTAAAACACATTTCTGAAGTGAATATATTTCCAAATTTGGAATGACTGAAAATAGTCACAGAACCATAGGGTTTTGGAGGTTGGCAGGGTTCTGAGGTTTTTCTAGTGCAATTTCCCTGTTTTAAAGGGTAGAAAATTGAAGATCAGAGCTTCTAAGTAACTTGCTTAAGACTACCTAGCTATTTAGAAGAGTTGGGACTAGGAGTCAGGTGTCTCATGTCATCGCACTGAAAATCCGAAGAGCAGTGACACAAGCTACATCTGCGGTATCCTCAGAGGGTCAGATTCACACAGACAAAACAAAATTACCATAGAAATATTTTGTCCAACTCTGTCATTCTACCCTAAAACCCGGTACTTGGCTCAAGATATACATAAGCAGAAAGGCCACATAGAAAGATGCAGCCAGGGCAATGAAGAGAGAAGGGTACAGCTGGGCTTACTGAGTTCCATGGACAATAAGGAAGAAAATGTATTGAATTCACAATTTGATACAAAGTTGTTTTAATTCTAGGAAGGACACCTCTAGGGGTCTACACACAAAAGTAAGAATATTAATCGTGCTATGGACCAATATGGCGCAGCATGGATGGGCATTTCTGATCCCTGAGTAATGCAATGGGTAGCAATGCACCTCCATTACAGTTTTCGAAGTCTTTTTAAAGGAATATACACAATTTGTAGGATTAGTAGCCATTTCAGTCACTACTTCCAAGGAAATGATGCTCCCATCAAAATGATCTGGCAGTCAGGACGACTGAGCAAGGCCAATGAAGAGTGTGAGGGTAGTCAGGGGCAAGACGGCAAGATCCTGGAAGAAGAGGATTTCCTCCTTGCCTCATCAGGCAAAGCACCACTGATATTCCCTTTGAAGTTTGAGAGGGCAATCAGGCTGGGTGAGAATTTTCCTGGCATAAATTCCATGATCTGTCTTGATCTTGTTTCCACTAAAAATAAGTCTTCTGTACATCTGTAGAAAGTCCCACTCAACAGTTTGAGATGAACTTATTTCAAAAGAAAATTGCCCATTTTCTTTTCACTGAATCTCAGAGGAAAAGTGCATGCTAATTTCTCATCTTTAAAACACTGCAAACTTCTATGCTTCTTGAATATTTATTTAAAACAAATTTGTAGTTACCTTTGGATATAGAACATGTTCCATAGCAATCCAAATACCAAAGTGATGACTTGTTGGATTAAACACCTCTTAATATTTTGACCATTTAGCAGACATTTAAAGTGACAGGTAAAGAGTACAAAAATACAAAAAACGCTATTCTCAAATGTTTTCATCTCTTTTACAAATGCTTATTTTGGTATTTTTGACTAACAAAAAGATTTTCTCCTTCCACTTTCTTATAAACGTTAGGTGCATCTTGGAACATCATTCAAACAGAGTAAAAGTACATACTGTAACTTAGCCAAGTTAGTCAAAACATCATAAGAAATAAAAACTATTTAAGAATATTTTCAATTTCTTCTGTATACAAACAGAAACATACAGAAAATACAGTTTTAAAATGGAAAGTACTGCAGTGTCAATACTCACAGAAAAAGCAGGATGCCAGTGTTCGCCAGGGCAAAGGCGAGTCCCAAAATCCCACTGCCCATGATGGCGTTGCTTAGGTTAAAAACAGACATGCCTAAGGAGGTTGTTCCTGGAATCTGAACAGAGACACAAACATTCACTCTAAGCAAACAGTCGCCAAGAAAGTTCATCCTGCCAAAGCCTTTAAAGCACTATTAGGAACCAACAGAGGAATGAAATTCAAAAAACCCTTCCTTGGCGGTCTAGTTATTTTTTTTTCAATGGATTTCAGGAGAAAACACATAGGGTCTGAGGAACATCCTGGTGAATACAGATAGCTATGCTTATGGTACTATGCTACATGCATTAAGAACATCTGTCCCAATTTACATGATGAAAAAAACAAGCATATTTTATTATAATGACACTTACATATTCATCACATTTCTTTTTTTCCAAATGGCTGTTAGTGAGACTTCTTCTACTTTCACGGTCAGAAATAAACTTGCTGTAAAGACATGTATAATAATTAAACTTCATGATAATGATTTGAAGCTTAGCATTAGGACTAAATGATTTATTTCTTACCAAAACATCACACATGAAAAATTATCAATCGGTTACCTAAGAGTTTACAGCCCTATTCAACTGTCCTTGGTTTCTGTTTTGTCTTGTTTTTTTTTCCCCAGTATTAGTTGTCTACATTCTTGTTTTACCAAATAAACTGTAAGTGCTTAAGGGTGGAGACTTTGCCTCATTCGTTTTTGTATCCCTCACTCACTTAGAATAAAACAATGCAAACAGTAGATGCTCATCTTGAGATGAAATGAAAGACAGCTGTGTGTCAAAAAGAGCTATACATTCCAAATCATTTTAATACTAATACATCAAAATACTATATGCACCGTAAGTTAACTGTTATATAGATTTTTCTCTAACTGCAAATCAGATAATGTCAAGAATTCCTTTGGCGCTCATATTCCTGGAGTACAAAGTTATTAAATAGGAATTCCCTCTCCCCTGCAAAAAAGAAAGCAACTCTCTCCCCATCAAACGTTCCCTCATCACCTGCTAGATGCAAGTCACTAGAGCATGAGATGAGGGAGACACGGGGGTGTGTAATAAGAGACGCAGACCCTAGGCTGTAGGAGTTCAGATTAGGAAATTAAAGTTGGGGGAGGGAGGGCATCTAGTTCATAGTTAGGGGCACAGTTAGGGCTTTAAGAAAGCATGGGATTTAGAATTTGACTTTGAATCCTCACTAGCTCTGAGGGCCTGGACATGTTACCTCAGTTTCCTCGTCTGTGAAATGGGAGTAACACTATTACATTATCACATAGCCTTATTGGGAGAACTAAATGAGAGAGCTGGGGTAGAACTTCAGTACAGCTCCGGGCTCAGAGTCAGAGCAATAGATGTGACTCATTCCTCTCCATGGGGGAAGTGGGACTTGAGGGGGGATGGGAAAGATTCAGACAGGCTGAGTGGAGTAAACTATATACAAATATAGAGAAGTAGGAATTCAGAAGGCTCTAAGAATCATCAAATATATTCAGGATTAGTATCAGAACTGTACGGCTGAAATTGCTAATTTTTTAAAAATTCCCCATTAAAAAAAAAACAAGAGCTATCGTCAAAGAAAAGTCCATTCACAGGCAAACTGCTGCATGTATTAGTGTGATATGTTAGGGATGCTTTTTGGCTCTTCTGGAAATTTAATTATTGGGTCTTAGGAAGAACTAATCACAGTGAACTTTTAAAAATTATGTTATTGAGGTCATATTGGCTTAAAACTGTGTAAATTTCAGGTGCACATTATCACATATCAGTTTCTGTATAGATTGCATCATGTTCCCCCCAATGGTGTAGTTTTTATCCGTCACCAGACATATGTGCCCCTTCCTCCCTTTTGCCCTCCCCTGAACCCTTCCCCTCCGGTAACCACTAATCTGTTCTCCTTATCTATGTGTTTGTTTATGTTCTACATATGAGTGAAATCATACAGTGTTTGTCTTTCTCTGTCTGCTTTATGTTGCTTAGCATAATACCCTCAAGGTCCATGCATGTTGTTGCAAATGGGACGATTTTGTCTTTTTATGGCTGAGTAGTATTCTATTGTGTGTGTGTGTGTGTGTGTGTGTGTGTGTATACCACATCTTCTTTATTCATTCATCAGTTGAGGGGCACTTGGATTGCTTCCATGTCTTCACTATTGTGAATAATGCTGCAATGAACACAGGGGAGCATAAATCTCTTTGAATTGTTGATTTCATGTTCTTTGGATAAATACCCAGTAGTAGGATAGCTGGATCATATGGTATTTCTGTTCTTGGTTTTTTGAGAAATCTCCATACTGTTTTCCATAGTGGCTGCACCAGTTTGCATTCCTCCCAGCAGTGTGTGAAGGTTCGCTTTTCTCCACATGCTCTCCAACATCTGTTAATTCTTTTCTTGTTAATTATAGCATTCTGACAGGCACAAGGTGAAAGCTCATTGTAGTTTTGATTGCATTTCCCTGAAGATTAGTGATGTTGAACATCTTTTCATGTGCCCGTTTGCCATCTGTATATCTTCTTTGGAAAAATGTCTGTTCATATCCTCTGCCCATCTTTTGATTGGGTTGTTTTTTGTTATTGAGTTGTATGAGTTCTTTATATTTTTTGGAAATTAACCCCTGGTCAGATATACGATTTGCAAATATTTTCTCTCAGTTGGTGGGTTGTCTTGTTGTTTCATTCATGGTTTCCTTTGCCTTGCAGAAGCTTTTAGTCTGATGTAGTCCCAACCGTTTATTTTTTCTTTTGTTTGCCTTGCCTGAGTAGACATGGAATTTGAAGAGATACCGCTAAGACTGACGTCAAAGAGTGTACTGCCTATATTTTCTTCCAGGAGTTTTATGGTTTCAGGTCTTACACTCAAGTCTTTAATCCATTTTGAGCTAATTTTTGTGTATGGTGTAAGATAATGGTCTACTTTCATTGTTTTGCATGTGGCTGTCCAGTTTTCCCAACACCATTTATTAAAGAGACTTTCTGTTCCCATAGTATGTTCTTGGCTCCTTTGTCAAAGACTAGCTGTGCATAGATGTGTGGTTGTATTTTTGGCTTTCAATTCTGTTCCATTGATGTGTTTCTGTTTTTCTGCCACTACTACGCTGTTTTGACTACTACAGCTTTGTAGCATATTTTGAAGTCAGGGATTGTGATACTTCCGTGTTTGTTCTTTTTTCTCAGGATTGCTTTGGCTATTCAGGGTCTTTTGTTGTTCCTTATAAATTTTAGCCTTCTTTGTTCTATTTCTGTGAAGAATGTCATTGGGATTGTGATTGGGATTGCACTGAATCTGTAGATTGACTTAGGTCATATGGACATTTTAACTATATTTATTCTTTTAATCCATGAGCATGGAATAACTTTCCATTCCTTTATGTCTTCTTCAATTTCTTTCAATAATTTCTTATAGTTTTCAGTGTATAGATCTTTCACCTCCTTGGTTAAATTTATCCCTAGATGTTTTATCCTTTTTGTTGTGATTGTAAATGGCATTATATTCTTGACTTCTCTTTCTGCTAGAAATGCAACTGATTTTTGTACATTGACTTTACACCCTACAACTTTGCTGTAGTTGTTGATTATTTCTAAATAGTTTTCTGGTGGATTCTTTAAGATTTTCTACATACAGAATCATGTCATCCAAAAACAGTGAGAGTTTTACTTCTTCCTTTCCAATTTGGATCCCTTCTATTTCTTTTTCTTGTCTAATTGCTCTGGCCAAAATCTCCAGTACTATGTTGAATAAGAGTGGTGAGAATGGTCACACTTGTCCTGTTCCTGTTCTCAGAGGGATGGCTTTCAGTTTTTCCCCATTGAGTATAATGTTGGCTGTGGGTTTTTCATATATGTCTTTTATTATTTTGAGGTACTTTCCTTCTATACCCATTTTATTGAGGGTTTTTATCATAAATGGATGTTGGATCTTGTCAAATACTTTCTTTGCATCTAATAAAATGATCATGTGATTTTTATTCCTCATTTTGTTAATGTGGTGTGTCACATTGACTGATTTGTGGATACTGAACCATCCCTGCATCCCTGGAATAAATCCCATTCGATCATGGTGTAGGATCCTTTTAATGTATTGTTGTATTCAATTTGCTAATATTTTGTTGAGGATTTTTGCATCCACGTTCATCAGCAATACTGGCCTGTAATTTTCCTTTTTGGTGTTATCCTTGTCTGGTTTTGGTATCAGGGTAATGTTGGCATCCTACAATGAGTTAGGTAGCATCCTGTCTTCTTCAATATTTTGGAATAGTTTGAGAAGGATAGGTATTAAATCTTCTTTGAGTGTTTGGTAGAATTCACCAGAGAAGTCATCTGGTCCTGGAGTTTTGTTTTTTGGAAAGTTTTTGATTGCTGTTTCAGTCTCTTGTGATTGGTTTATTCAGATTCTCTATTTCTTCTTGATCCAGTTTTGGGAGGTTGTATGATTCTAAGGATTTATCTATTTCTTCTAGCTTATCCAATTTGTTGGCATATAGCTTCTCATAGTATCCTCTTATAATTCTTTGTATTTCTGTGGCATCTGGTGGTTTTCTGTGACGGTTTCTCAATTTCCTCTTTATTTATGATTTATGACTCTATTCTGATTTTTTGTATTGTGGTTGCTACGAGGTTTGTATAAAAGATCTCATAGACGAGACTGTCCATTTTCTGATAGCCTCATATCTCCATTAACCTAAGCAGGTTCCATCTATTTTCTCTTCCCCTTCTGTGTTTTTGTTGTCACAGGTTATTCTTTTTTGTGTTGTGAATTTGTGACTAAATTGAAGTGGTTACAGTTACTTTTGATACTTTCTTTCTCTTTATCTTTTATGTTATAATTAAGTGTTTGCTAACCTATTCCGATAGCTGCAATTTTCTGATCTTGTCTATATTTCTCCTTGTTCAAAGCACTGTAAATCTTTGCCTTTTAGTTTCAGGTAGGAGGGTTCCCTTAATCATTTCTTGTAAGGCAGGTCTAGTGGAGATAAAGTCCCTCAGCTTTTGTCTATCTGGGAAAGCTTTTATTTCCCTGTTATATATGAAGGATAATTTCACTGGATAGAGGATTCTTGGCTGATGGTTTCCGTCTTTCAGTATCTTGAATTTATCATTCTACTCTCTCCTAGCCAGTAAAGTCTCTGTTGAGAAATCTGCTGAAAGCCTGATGGGGGTTCTTTTGTAGGTTATTTTCTTCTCTCTTGCTGCCCTTAGGATGTTTTCTTTGTCATTGGCTCTTGACAGGTTTAATATTATATGCCTTGCAGAAGGTCTTGTTGCATTGACGTAATTAGGATTTCTACTGGCATCATGTACTTGTGTGTCCAGTTTCTTCCTCAGGTTTGTGAAGTTCTCAGCCATTATTTCTTTGAACAAGCTCTCTGTTCCTTTCCCTTTTTGGGATACCTATACTCCTTATGTTACTTTTCCTAATTGAGTTGGATAATTCTCAAAGAATTTCTTCATTTTTTAAAAATCTTAGTTCTCTCTCCTCTTCTACCTGAATCATTTCTAGATTTCTCTCTTCCTTATGGTCTGCTTTATTTTTAATGCTTCCTACTTTTTTCCCCCATCTCTTTAATTGTATTCTTCATCTCCAGAATTTGTTGGGGTTTTTTTTAGAGCTTCAATCTCTTTGGTAAAATATTCCTTCTGTTCATTAATTTTATTCCTGAGCTCACTGAACTATCTTTTGGGGTTTTTTTGTAACTGGTTGAGTAGCTTTAAGATAGCTGTTTCGAATTCTCTGTCAGATTGTAGTCTTCTGTGACTTCAGGTCTGGTTTCTGGAGTTGCTAATTTCTTTCTGTTCTGCAGCATTACAGCAGTTCTTCATGGTGTTTGATGAATTCATCCTCTGCTGGTGCATTTGTGGTAGTAATCACCTTTTCTTATTTGGGTACAGCTTTGGTTCCTTTGCTCCTGGTCACCTGGGTCTGGTGTTCCTTCACTGCCTCTCCCTGGGTTCAGATCCTGTTGTCCTGTGCACCACCTGTGCTGCTGTTCTCAGGTTGTCTAGGGGTGCTGGGTGCACTACTGCCAGGGATGCTGGGTTCACAGGTGTCACTGTCACTGGCAGGACCCTGGGGGACCTGGGGACTTGTATACAGCCCCTGCTGCTAGTGTAGCTGGTGTTGGGGTTGCTGCCACTGCAGGCTGGATCACCAGATCTGTGGTGGTTCTTGTTGCTTCCAGCCACACAGATTCCAATTGGGACCGTTGTGGGGCGGGGCGGGGGGTGCAGGGGCTGTTTTTTCTGCTCCTGCCCTGTGGGCTTGTAGTTGAGCCCGCTCTGTGTTTACATGGGCACTGCAGCAGCCCTTGTGCAGGCCACCTTCTCTGAGGCCAGCTGCTGCACTCAGTGGGTGAGGCTGCTGGGTGTGGGGGTGGGGATGGCACTGGCCACCTTTCCTCAGCTGAGCCACTGCAACTGTGCACAGAGCGTTTGTGTGGGTAGGGCACCTCCACAGGCTGGGGCTCTGCACTCCAAAAACATTCCGTGGGCAGGGCTGCCCCTGCCTCCACTCACAGTGGCACTGGCAGCTGAGCGAAGATCCTGTCCTGGGTTGCTGCCTGGTGGGGAGAGGGGAAGGGGCTGCTCCCCTAGGTCCACTGCTTCCTGGGGGTCCAGTACACCCACCTTCAGATGTATAGCTGCCAGCATCCTGTGGTGCTAGGTAGGGAATCCTCTGCTGGTTAATGGATGTTCATTTAGTTGGAACTTGGGGAGACAGAAAGGGACCAACTCACTCTGCCATGACGCTGATGTCCTACAGTGCGTTTTTCACTAAGAAATGTAAAGCCAGTTGAACTGGACTGTTTTAAAGAAGCATATATCTTTAAACTACATTATATTTTCATGTGCTTTTTTGAATGATGCTATATTTCACAATAAAACACTTTTTAGTGAAAGATACATATCATCAATGTTAGTTTTATTTATCTACCCTTTTCATCTTTAATCCAAGGACTTCTCCCTGGCATTACTTCTCCATTGTCCATTTGCATTATTGCACCAGGATAAAGCAGACAGGCAATAGATGTACTACAAACTTCCTCGGAGACCATCACCTGGTATAAGCAGCACAATCTGCGGGTGATTCCCTCCAGCATCTGCCTCTGCCTAGGACTTTCCAGTTACTGAGAGATATCAACAGGAAGTAGAAGAAAACTCCCGTCTCCTGAAATGCAGCTGCTGATGCTGCAGCAGAGGAGAGCACAGACCAACTAACGCCAAAATAGGAATGTCAGGTGGTGCAAAATTGAGATGAGATAAGGAATCCAGAGAAGGAACAACCATTATTGGGTGGGATTAGCCAGAGGAAACTTAAAGGCAGAGACCTAAGAAAAGAGTATTGAGGTTCTTAGCAAGAGAATGACATAATGAAAGAAGTATCTTTGGAGACCAACCTGGCAATTGTATAGCGTTGCTACTAATGATTAGTTTGACCCTCTTTTGCCCTTAACGTTTTAAATCTTTCCACAGAATTGAGGTTTACAGATCTGGCTGGAGAGGGGCAAGGGAAAGCTGCCTTCCTTTTCATACAGGCAGCCCAAAGAAATCTGGGTGTGTGACTTTCCAAAATGAAACGGACTCATATTTAGTGTTGGTGTTAAAGAAAAGACTGTATTTAATCAGGCTAATTTTAATACCCAACTCAAGTCTACCAAATCTTTATTCAGATGGTCCCCCATTTGCCTTTCTTGTGGAGGGACTTGTTTTCCAAAGAGAATTTCCATTACTTTTAAATTGAGAGAAAAGTCTGAATGTTTTCAAACAAACCAAACAAAACACCAATAAACCGCCTGCTATGGCAGATCTAAGTTCCCTGCCTGGCAAGACTCCCCGGAATTGGTAGCAGAGGACTGGCGGGTAGAGAAGAAAGAGATGCAGGCACTGTGGCACAAGGGGCATTCAGTAGGGTCGAACACTGTGCAACGGAAGGGGATGAAGAATAAGGCCCCTGCGTGACTGCCAGCTCTCTCCCGAAGAACTTCTGCAGGATGAGAAGAATGAAACTGACTTACAGAGCTGCTGTGATGAGTAACCATTGAAAAATACAATAGGAAACATTGTGTGTCAAGTGCCTCCCTGATTCTGCCTTCCGGTCTACTTCTTCTGGCCTGCTTTCTGCAGCAAGACATAGAAGGTTTTCCAAAAAAATCGTCACTGCTTTTCCTGAAAAAGTTTCAAGTACAAATTGCTCACCCTGCAATTCTAGGTACTGCTTCATTTGATTTTGCCTCAATGTCCTAAGCGCAGCTCCCCTGCTCCTAAAAACGATCTTCCCAAGAGGGAGTGAGGAATGAGACATGACCAATACATTCCGAGAACAGAGACTGAAAAACAAGTAGTAGGAATTCATTCTCCCCTCAGGAGACCCTCCCTCCTCCTCTCAGCCCAAGCCTTCCTGCCGGTTCAAAGCCCTCATCTTCCATGAGTCTTATACTCTGATTTGAACCGAGTTTTCTGACTCTGACCTATTTACTGTTTTCTAGGCTCCTCCAGCATCCTGAGGCGTTGCGTAGTGCTCGCGGTCCCTCAGCTCCTTCTTATATGGACCTGTTCATACATTAGCAACTCAGAGGAACCCTCCAGAAACCTCATCTGCATCTTCTATTTAGGAATTCGGGAGTAGCTCAGGCTGCAGGGAAGTCTAGCTCAGTAAGAATGAAGCACTTAGAGCAAGCCTCTTTATTCTCTTTATGGTGTTTCAACTTTTTCTTCTCTTTAGTCTTTAAATCTTCGCTTTGTACTTCTGTAAACTTTTTTTTAAACAAAATAAAACCAACCTTTTTTGTAATGGAAAAGTCCATTCGAAATAACTAGGTCAAGCAGTTTATCACAAGTTTCTGTTATCTCACCATTTAAAAAATGCAATTGTGTGTTAAAAAACACTGACCTGTGGCAAAGAAATTGAATTAAAACTTCTGTTTATTGACTTAAAAATGGGCTATGGGAGAAGGTGCCTTTGACATGGGATCTCAGGATGACAAAAGTATTATTATAACAGAGTTTTCACTGGGTCAGCCTGTACTCACAAAGCAGAATTTGATCAACCAATTGTTCTGCAAACAGATAGAGACAAAACAAAAACCTACAGTGGCTGTGGCAGTGACCTTCAATAGACAAAGCCTGAAAAAGGATGTAGGCGTTGCATTGAGGTACTGTGAAGGGAGGCGAGCAATATAGGGCAGTGATTTAAAACCAAAAATAAATCAACAACAACAACAATCCAATTACGGCTGGGTTGTACAATGGGAAGATAATCTTCCTATTTTAATCTCTACCAATCAGGTTCTCACTAGATTATAATGTTTCATCTAAGGATTCATAACACAAAAGAGATGAGTGGTTGAACTTAAATGACCTTTCCTAGTTCTTTCCCTGAAATTCTAAAGTTCTACAAAAAAGGAAAAGAGAACAGGAGGAAAGAAGCAAGTAACAGAGATTGGAAAATGTGAAAGAATTAAAGAAACAGCAAGCATTTTAAGAGAAGTCTGAGAGGGACACAGAGCCTTACTTGGTGGATAAACTCTCTTGAAAATAGAAGAAAACAGACTTTAATTGTAACAGGAGCAATTCAAGCAAGGAAAGAATTTTCTGACACAAAAACTGAATATAGGAGGAAGTTATGGAATCTTCTATCCTAAGGTGTGGAAAAGACATTAGAAGAAGAGAGAGAGAACTTTTCAAGAGTGCTCCCAAGTGATACAAATTTAGTATATGAACTCTGAAAGAGACACAGGGACCAAAAATAAATAAATAAATAAAAGCTGATGCAGGGTGTAGTGACAAGAGTTGCCCCAAATTCTTTTAAGAAAAATCTCATTTTTCCTAGATGCTTCCTGGGTCATAACAACAATAGAGATGAGAGCATAGAGCTGAGAACTCTATAGGCAAGATACAACATAGAGATGAGAACAACAGTAAAGATTAAAATATGTGAATATTTGCCTGGATACAGCTAGAATAATATACTAACATTTCAACAACTTGAAGGTAATAATAACCAGCAATCATCCAAAGCCTAAAGCAATATTATTATTCCTGGGGGTGGAGAAGTGCTTGCCAAAGAAAGAGGGTTGCACTTTTATTGATATACACTTTTTTCATACTAAAAGGCTTACCATTACTAGACACTGTGCCAAGTACTTGACATGGATTTTCTCATCTATTTTCACAATAATTACATGTGGTTGGTATTATTATTAGCTCCATTTTACAGAAATTAAGTAACTTGACCAAAGTTGCATTACTAATAACTATGCTGTTGAGCCAGGATTTGAACCTAAGCTGGCTGATTGCACAGCCTGAGTTTTTAACCTACAAAGAGTATTGCGACTAATATTCCCCAACAATCCCAAGAGATAAGGTATTATTATTATTCCTGTCTTACAGGGATGGAATTTAGGCTCAAAGCACAAGATCACACAAGATCTACTGATAGAGCCAGGATTCAATACAAGTCTAAATGAAAACGTGCACTTAACTGCTCTCTCTGTGTCTGTCTGTCTCTCTCTCTCATTTAACAAATACTTTGTAATGTCCACAGTCTATCAGGCACTATTATCATATCACTACAGGGTACAAGAAATAAAGATGATTAAGGTGGTTCCTTCTCTCAGGAAGCACACATCTAGAGGAAGAGTCTAGAGCTTGCTACTCAAAGTGTGGTCCATGGACCAGCAGTACGGGCATCACCTGGGAGCTTTCTAGAAATTAGAATCTCAGGCCTCAACCCAGACCGAGTCAATCAAAATCTGCATTTTAACAACATTTCCAGGTGTTTCATATGCACATGAAAATGTCAGCAGTCCTCACCTAGTGGACATTTTGAAAGGTTTTGTTGTTCCAGGTATAGATTTCTCTGACTACAACCCCAAAATTAGGGTATGAAATAAAACAATTGAGCTGCAATAAGGACAGGGGTCCTAATGCCCAAATGGCTGTACTCTATTTTCAACTGAACTTAAAAAAATGATTCTTATAGTATCATAATGGGGAGTTTCCAGGCAAAGCTATCTGCTAGATGCCAGATAATGAGAGATGAATATTTATTTTCAACATTTACTCTAGTTCTCTAAAAAGAGGCACTGTTTCCTACAAGTTCACTGTTTTGGGAGCTGGTTCTCTTAGATTCATCTGGTTAGGTCTACCTTCCTCCCATCACTGTGAAAAAGCTGAAGAGCGAGAGGGACTCAGGTGAAACTATTGCAGGAATCATGGTAGGGGTCTTTTTTGATTTTTGCCTGAGGCTAAAAAGCTGAGACTTCATCCTGTAATATGTTGTTTTTAATTTTAATCGTTCTAGAGCCAAAAATGAAGCAAGATTCATGAACTGTGTCAGTGAAGGAGGGGAGACAAAATAAATAAATGCATCACACTGCATGGGCAACAGTGGAACCCAATTCTGCAAAACAAGTGGTCCACACCCAAGAGCTCTCCCGCTGCACCAGTCCTTGCCTTAGTCACAGTCCACAGGGAAGTGAGCTCACCTAGGCAAGGTGCCCAAGTCAGGGGCAAGAATGGGTGCTTCCACCTACTGCAAGTGGTAATCCCCTCAAAAACTTAAGACTTTCAGTAGGCAAAACTTTTTAAGATCAAGTTCAGATTCTAAACAGAATATTATAAATCACTCTTATTTTAAGGTCCTCAAGGTTTGCATACTTTGGGAATGAAGCTTCGTTATAAAACTAAAATGTCCTATTTGTGAAATGGTTAGAACCCCATCTATGGTTAAGTGCAGGCCAGCAGTGACTGCAGAACACTCCAGAAGTACAGAGCGTGAACTGGCACTTGTAGAGTTTAATACAACTAATAAAGACTATCTTTTCTGTGAATGCCCGAGCACTATAACCAAAGGCAGCAGGATAGAGAAGGGCAGGAATTCAGACAGACCTGTGTATGCCCTTGGGAAAGTTATTTTATTTTTCCGAGTTTCAGTTTCTCTATTTGTAAACGAAATTTTTAAATTTTCCTTATTTGCAAAAGAATATTTTGCATGATGTTATAAGGATAAACAGCCATATACGTAGAAACACCTGGCACTCAAGAAACCATAGTTACTATAAATAATTAGTCAGAAAGAGGAAAGAAGCAAACTTGAGTCCAACAATACGAAATATCACAACACAGTAAATAACACTTGGATGATAATGAGGAAGTGTCTGGGTTGGAGACTTGACCTCAAAGAACATTTAAGGAAGAGAAAAAGGAGGCGAGGCAGAGCTGAAACTTCTAAGTATATATAAATACGGCAGCTAAGTCCTCTGCTGGACTTTCAATTATCAGAATGTAGAGCACATTATCAGAAATGATTTCCTCAGAGACGCTTGGTTAGTTGATGTAAAGTTTTCATCCTCCTCCATCCCAAGTTCCTTTTGAGCCCCCGCCCCAAAGCGCAGCATCGTTGGTATCTAATAAGTAGTCCTGTATACTCCCCTCTCTTCTCCTAGCCTTTAGGAGGCCTCATGCTTCAGACGAGCAGCATCACTAACTCCTAGCTAGAGGGCTTCCTGCCAAGGGGTCCACATAAGCTGCTACAAAATCAGTAGGTCAGAGGATGCCCCAAATAATTAAAAAAAAAAAAAAAGAGAGAGAGAGAGACATTTGGTCCTACTCTACACAGAACCCAAGAGTTGGAAGGACTTGTTGGAAGGAGGTCACAGTTGATTCAAGAGCTTGCAGATCAGTGCTCTTCCCACCTACGTCTCTACCTCCTCTCATTCATGCTATCTCTTCTTTTCTGTTTCATGTACTGTTTCTCTACTACAGTTTCTCATAGAGCCATCTGAGCTCAACTATTATTGTTATTATTCAAAATCCATGTTACAAATGATGCTTGTAATGATGTATTTGTAGTTTTAATACAGGAACATTGGCAAACGCGACTTTGACCATTTTTTGCTTAAAATGTGGGCGAGGTCAGATGACTGTAGTACACACTCAGATACGAGATGCAGTGAAATTCCAACACTCCGTCTAATTCATAAGCACAGAGCTTTTGAAAAGTTAGGGCTGGTTGGGGTCCAATGTATTCATACATTTTTATTAGATTCAATTGAAAGATTTGAAAAGATGAATAAATTACTTTCCTATTTGCTTCATCTGCTATTGCAGACTATGCCCAACAGATGTCACATAAGAAATTCAAATTACATCTTCAAATGGAGCATAACCTTAGTAATGAATAATTCAAGAAAATAACTGAAAACCAGAATAATATTTTAGAGACATTTCTTTCATTGGATGGAAGTGTTAGTGGAAAAATACTCACCTATTTATTTGACCATTTTCTACTTCAGTGAAATCATTGGAATCATTGCTAATGTTATCGTCTTCGGGCACCGTCATGTTTTGCAACTCGGTTAATTCGAGTCCACTTTTGAAATGCATCATGTTTAGAAAGTACCCGTAGTCAAAAAATTAGCCCAAATTCTCCTGTTCTGAGTGTATTTACAAGTGGATAGCAGCAAAAATATCAGCTTGACACTCCTGAAATACAACACCATGAAAAATAATTAAACATATGAATGTCACCATTGATGAAAAATAAACTATTACAAGTAAACAAATAGTTAATTTACTGATACGCCAACTTTTACATTTTGCTACTGGATGCATTAAAACAATCTTTGTACATCAAGTTATAGAGGCTGTAAATGTTTATGCCTTTCATAAATCTCCCTCCATTTCTAACTATAAAATGAGTCATGTCCCATAATCTTTATGCTCATGTCAGCTGCAGGCAATATAGACGCCCTTTTATGAAACAGTGTGCTTAAAATGAAAGCGATTCAGTTATTTTAATGCGTCAGACCACAGGGCGCACAGATAGCTGGGTACAGACTGCACAGACACAAAAGCACCTCTGATTTAGCAATCCCAGTTTAATAAAAATGGAAATCCTCATTAAATGGCATCATGAGGGATCAACTATCCAACCTAAAGGTCAAGCAGCAGAGGACCAATCTGTCTTTTGAAATTTAGCAAACAGTTTATCCATCAACTGAAAGCGATTAAATCAGTCTCTCCAATGAAATCACCCCATGTCAGGGTATTAGGAAATTAAAAACTCATACCCAGGGGATTTAGGTTAATCCACCTGAAACTATATTTCCTCATCAGAAACGAAAGACTTGCAGAGTTCACGTTTTCCTCCACGTGGAGAACTGTGATTTAAATGCTGAGGGGTCACCAATAACATGTAAGGGGGAAAAAGGTTTCAGACACACACATCACCCATCAAAAAGCAGGTGGCAACAGAGGTAAATGCAACTTCAAAAGCAAGGCCTGTGTATGTACGGGAGCCTCACTGGGACAATCTCAGTGAGGTGATGGGGACCACGGAATGAAGCTGAATGGCAATGAGATTTTTTTTTACCTCCAGTGGTAACCCCCTTGGATGACGTTTGATATTTTGTCTGATCCTGAATTCCAGAAGACGACTGTAACCTAGTTAAGGTCAAAACTCCAATGTGCCCATTTAAACATTCTAATTTACGCCAAGAAACATTTTGCTAATTGATAATATCTTCAGGGCCCATAGAAAGTACCCTAGAATGACACTTTTTCAGGAATTTTCTCTTCTCTTCTTCTTTACACTAGGCCATGCATTATTCCTTTTTATTCACAGTCTCCTATCTAGAATGGAACTTCCCTGGTTCCAGGATCCTTTACAGCTTCCACAACATAAATACTATGTAACACCTCGGCTTCCGGGAGCCTCATCTTCCTGTGGGGCAGGGCTTCTCCTGGAAAGCAGGAAGCAGGACAGGAAGATTTAAACTCCATGACCTCCTGGTCTGAGGCCAACCTGGCAGCTCGTGGCTGAGTCTTCTAGCCAGAGTAATAGCGCCAGAGCAATCTCTAATTGCTTTCAGTGCCTTCACACAGCAGCAATGTTTACAACCTGTCTTCACTTTGCAAAAGTTGAAGTGCATTAAAGGGGCTGAACCCCACTCTCACGCCTTGGGCCCCTCTGATGAAAGCTGCACAAATAGGTAATTTCTAGAAGTCTTGCCACACTGGCTCTCTCCTGTGTGACGCCCTCAGGGGCTACTGAAGTGATATTACAGGACTGGTAGAAAGTTGATTCAGTGGATGAAGTTCCCAGTCTGGGTTCAGAGTCCTTTTCTCTCCACAAACTGATAGGAAATAGGGACTAGATAACAATTTTCTGACACAAGGCAAGGTTGACTAACAATAAATCTGAAGTCTACTGTTTGAATTGAAAGTTTCATATCAATATATGTGTGTGTGTGTGTGTGTATACAAATAACACACACATATGTATATAAACATAAATATATATAACTAATTTTAAAAATGGACAAAAAGAGAAAAGAACAAAAAGAAAAGAGAAAGTCCTTGCTGCTAAAATTATGTCAGTATTAGGCAAATACCAGTACTAAGTCAATCACATAGAATAAACTTTTCTTCCTTTGGTTTGAAGAGAAATTTATTGTTTCACAGTTCTGGAGGCTAGAAGTCCACGGTCAAGGTGTCGCCAGTTTAATTCCTTCTGAGGCTCCTCTCCTTGGCCTGCAGATAGCTGCCCTCTTGCTGTGTCTTCACAGCGTTTTTCCTCCGTCTGTGTAGTGTCTGTGTCCTAATCTACTCTTCTGTTTTTTGGAATAAATTTGTATTGTTGTGAAATAACCTATCTGAAATCTGACTTGTTATTGAAAATGCAAACTCAGAAAATGGAGAAAACTAGCAAAGTTAGTGACACCTGTCACTAAGGTTAAGCCCACACTTAGAAAACACTATCCATTCAACGGATCCTATATCTATTGAGTGCGAGGTGATGAAGGGATTTAAAAAGTTTGGAAAATGTCAGATTCAGGGATCTGAGGCAGCTTCATAGAAAAGTCACATTTGAACTGGCTCTTGCAAAAGAAATTTTTTTTTTCTGATTCTAAAACTAAATACATGCTCACTGTAGAATCCTTAGAACAGACGTTGTAAAAGAAATCTCACCACTGAAAAATGGCCACCATTAGATTTTTTCTTTTTTTGAGGAAGATTAGTCCTGAGCTAACTACTGTCAATCCTCCTCTTTTTGCTGAAGAAGACTGGCCCTGAGCTAACATCCATGACCATCTTCCTCCATTTTATATGTGGGACGCCTGCCACAGCATGGCTTGCCAAGCAGTGCCATGTCCGCACCCGGGATCCGAACCGGCGAACCCCGCACTGCCAAGAAGTGGAACATGCGTACTTCACTGCTGCACCACCGGGCCGACCCCAACCACCATTAGATTTTGATGTATTTCCTCCTTTATTCTTCCTTTTCTTTTCCTTTCTCCCTCTTTAGCTCCCTCTCTCTTTTTTATTTGACATTGAGATTTTAGACTGTTTTTAACCTACTTTTCTCCTGTAGCATTACATTGTAAGCATTTTGAAGAAAGAAGTGTTTTTAAAAACATATTAGTTCCTTATCAATAAATAATATAGGTTTTTGTAGAAAAGTCAGACAATAGAAGTTTGCAAATGAAGGAGGAAACAAGTAAGAAGAAAAAAGTTACCTGTTCTCTCAGCAGTCAGAGATGACCACTGTATATATATTGGAGTATGAACTTCCAGGATTTTCTATGCACATAGATACAGCGCCTGGCATACAGTAGACACTCAATAAATATCTGTTAAATGAAAAACGTGAGTACAAATAAAAAATATGTACACATGTACAAAAATGGAAATCATACCATAGATTTTTTAAAACATATTTTTTTCACTTAAGATCTGGGCTCCTATCCTGAGTTATGTCAGTAAAGGCGGGTCTACACCATTACCGCAAATGCTTGCTTAACTGCTTGTCTGTGCCATAAACTGACATCTAACCCATTACTACGGGACAGTCACACTGCTTGGTGGACAGGAGACTGCCAGGCGGAGATGGGGCCTGAGCTGACACTTGTCATTGACATGGTCAATGGCTCAAGGGCAGAAGTGCAGGTTGAGTTCAAGAAGCAAAGAATTACAGTTTCACTGAAAGATGGAAGCAATTATCAGACTCTGCAATTAATTAAAAGGCCGAATGGGGTGATGGTGTGAAGATCTTGATGTTAACCCAACCATAATTACTATCTCCCAACATTTATAATAGGCTACAAATTTGTTTACTCAACACAGAACATTTCTGAGCCTTTACCGCAATCTTGTGAGGTACTCTTAAGCAAGCATTAGTATCTTCATATTCATATGGGTACATTCTACTAACAGTATCAATGTCAAATACATAAACTTATTCTCTACTCTGCATGAGGTTAAGTACCAAAGGAGAGGATACACAAAGAAACGGCAAACTTTACATTGCTCAGAGCTTATTTCAGAAAGCCAGACCCACCCACTTAAAGTGACAGTATACCATAAAACATTAGCATGATGGAGACCAAATTATATGGCAGATCAAAGAACAAGTCCAGAGAGATTTCAGAGACATACATACATATGTACATACAGGAAAGAAGGAAGGAAGGAAGGAAAGTGCAAAGGAACAAAGGAAGAAAGGAAGGAAGGAGGGAGGAAGGGAGGAAGGAAGGGAGGAAAATACATGAGGCCTGGAGAAATCAGGTAAGATTTTACAAAGAGAGAGGATTTGTACTATGTCTAAAAATGGTAGGATTTAGGCTGAAGGATAGGGAAGGGCTTACTTGTATTGGGACCAGCGCAAGCAAAGACATGAAGGGTACATATGCATACAACTGCCTTATATGACCATTCAGATGGACCTAGCTAGAGGGAGCAAGGGATGTGTTTTTCAGTAATAGGAGGTTTTAAGGGTTTGGTGAAAGATGATTAAAAGATTGTAGAGGGAATACTAAACCAAAGAATATGTTGTGACTGAATCATTGTTCAAAATTACTTTTTGAGATAAATAAGCAAAAATACAATTTCAATTGCTAATATACTTTGTGGTGGATTGGCCCGCTCAGTGTTTGTTCCCACTTCTTTCTAGTCCAGTTCTGTAGAGAATGGAAAGTGGAAAACTACATTTCCCACATTCCTTTGCAGCTAGGGTTTTAGATATGATTTAGGTTCCACCAATCAGAGAGCAAGGTAGTGGGGGCACGGCATCCATTTTGCTAGCAGGTGCAGCAAATAGCCCTGGAACCAACAGTTGTGGCTATGGATTCCTAATCATCAGATTTGGCACAAGTGATGCGTTTTTGGCTCATGCAGTTGAGACAATGAGAAACAAGCTTCCTGATGGAGGCACAAGTAGCAGTTCCCTTAGCAGGCCAGTGGAGTGGTGGTGTTCTGGTAATTATTCCCAGAGGCCCAGCCTAGAGCCCACTCTGCCTTCTCTTCTAACAATTCTACAGGCACTTAATTCCCTGTATTAAATCCCTTTTGCTTAACATACATAGAAAGATCTGTTATATGAAACTAAACCCTGACCGATGTTCTTAGTTTTATTTTTTCTCCCTTTTAAATTTTTATTATGAGAACTTTTTTTTAATGCTTTTTGGTGAGGAAGATTGGCCCTGAGCTAACATCTGTTGCCAATCTTCCTCTTTTTTTTTTCTCCCCAAATCCCCAGCACATGGTTGTATATCCTAGTTGTAAATCATTCTAATTCTTCTATGTGGGATGCCACCACAGTATGGCTTGACGAGCGGTGCTCAGTACCCGCCCCAGGATCTGAACCCGCTAACCCCCAGGCGCTGAAGTGGAGCATGCAAACTTAACCACTCAGCCACAGGGCCAGCCCCCATGAGAACTTTTAAACTATATAAAAGTGGACAGAACAGAATAATAAACCACCATGTACCAACTTTAACAATTATCAATTCAGGCCACTCTTGTTAAAGTTTTACCCCGCCCCCCCCCCACACACAACATAGAATTATTTTAAAGCATATCTCAGATATCTGATCATCTGTAAATATTTCAGCACACATCTTTAAAAGTAAGAACTCTTTTTAAAAACAGTACCACCATTTTACTATCAAACCAAAACAATAAGAGGAGTTCCTTAATATCTCTAAATATCCAGTCACATACACTTAATTTTAAAATTGTTATGAATCACTATTTGGTTTTTTTATTCTGAAGAACTAATAAGATCACACTGTCCTAGCTCAGCTCCTGAGAATCAACTGTGATAGCTAGGTTTTCAGAAAGCGTTAGGCCTAAAGCCAACGATGGTCCCATTCTTCCTGTGGTCTCTTTCCATGACTGACTGAGCCTGTTTACCGGCTTGGGGTCCTTGGATCACAAGGGTCTTAGTAATAATATGCATCTATCAGCTGCTTTTCTGTATTTCAAAAGGCCTCAAACAGTCTTAAACAGGTTAATTAAAAAGTCAGGTATCCTTGCTTTTGACTAGATTGCATTAACTTGATGTGATAATCCTAGATTCTTACTGGAAATTTTATGCATCTTTGAGCAACAAAAATGGGAAATGAATTAATATATTAAAGTTGTAGTCAAAACTCATTAAACAGTATACTTAAGATCCGGGCATTGCATAGCATATAAATTATACTTCAACTAAAAATAAAAGCTTAAAATTGATACTCAAAATCTTTGAAAACCTGAGGTCCTTGGGAGGTGGGGAATAATAAAATGGCCTTTTGGTAACTTTGGTAAGGCTGGGAGCCAGGGAGCAATCTCAGAAGAAAAGATGTTTTGCCTCTTCCTACTCAAGACTCATGACGGAACCAGTGCTAGTGGTCTCTGCTCTGCCCGCACCCTGTACAGCCACTTACGCTCTGCTGGCTTCCCCGACCTCTGTGAGTCATCACGCTCAGCTCCATATCTTGAAAGCGACCTTGTCTAGGACCTTGAACTACCACCTCCCTCCTCTCTTTACTGCCAACAGCCTGAACAACTCGCTTCTGTCCTCATCAATCCCCTGAAACCCAGCCCGACTGGCAAATTCTGGCTCCACCACATAGGAGCTCTGTGATCCTGGTACAAGTAGGTCAACTTCTCTTTGCCTCAGTTTCCTCATCTGTAAAATGGAGATAAAGTAATAAATACCCACCTTACACAGTCGTTATAAAGATTCCATGAATGAGACCATGTGCAGCACTTACAATAGTGCCCGACCTGGTTCTAGCTATTGTGACTGTCATTGCTACTATTGCCACCACTCACTTTCTAATCAAGGCTAGTGGCCGTTTCTCAGTCCACGTTCTCTTTAACTCCTTCCAGGGCAGGGAGCACTGTTTCCTGACCTCTCCCAACTTGCTCCTCACAGCATCCTCTGAAGGGCTGCCTCTTTGCCTCCTTTACCAGATCCCTTCCCCTTCCCACCCTTGGGGTAGGGGCAGCTCTTCGGCCTACCATCTTCCCTCCACACACTCCAAATTCCTTCCTTTTTAAGATTTCAAGCCTGTAGATGCCTTCAACCCACGAGGGCATCTTTCAGATCTTTTTTCCCAGGCCTTTTCATTTTATAAAGTTCCTTTGCATTATGAAATAGGATCTCCCTCATAAATACTACTTGATAATGATCAAGTCACTTAACATGTCACATGTTTCTTTGTCTGTAAAATGAGAAGGCTGGAGAGAGAGAGATGATCTCTCAGGTTCCTTCCTGCTCAGAAAAATTTCCACAAATTCTTTTTCGACTCCCGCAGCCCACTGGACTCCTCCACGTGGCTGTTTGCCATTACCTCCAACTCCACGTGCCTAACTGAACACATCACCTGACCTCACACATCAGCTTTTCTATTTCTGTTAAAGATAATGTTCATTCTCTTCATCACTCGGACTTGCATCCTGGGTATCACTTTAATACTACCTCCTATCTAATCAGTCACCAAGAGCTATCGACATTCCTTCATAATGTTCCTTCCTTCCACAACCCTAACTTTGTCACTTTCGCTCTCCTTCATGCTATCTACAGATCCCTACCCCCTCCCATCTACAGACACGGATTGTTCCTGAAAACACGCACCCTGCTCATTCCTCTCCCCTCCTTGCCAGTCATGACTCTTCCTAATGTCTACAGGATGCAGTCCAATCTCTGGCACCTCGAACTCAAAGCCCAGATTGCTCATAACTATCTCTTTAATTTTCTCTCCCATGACATTCCTTCTGGACCTTCCATTCCTGCAATGGATCTACTCTTATGCAGTTTTCTGCTTTTTAACACCATTCCCTTGGCCTTGAACACACTTCCCCCACCTTCCCATCCAGCCTGTGCCTACCGCAGTATGACATTTCTTTCAAAATCCAGCTTGCTTGCTCGTAAACTTTTTTTTAAATTTCAAACCAACCACTCTGTGATGTCTTTCTCCAATGACCAACTCATTGTTGATTACTTACTTGTGATAAATTCTTACAGCACTTTTGTATAGATTACTCACTGGCTTATAGCAAGAGCTCTCATATATTTTAATAATTGTTTTATGTAATTATCCTTCTCGCTAACTACAACTTCAACTCCCTGAGGGGAGAGACCATAGACCTCATAGCTCCCTAGCACATGGCGAGAGGATATATGTGTTAACAATGATGATGACTAAACTCAAAAAGAAAGCTATGATCATCTGTCTGCAGACAATCTATCAGTGACCCTCACAAACACAATTTCCCCAGGAAAACAACACCAAAGAGGAAGATAAAGGAAGCAAGTATACAGGCCTACCGCATAGTTTTCATTGTCTGCCACTTAATTTCTTTTACATTTGACCTGGGCATGTGGGAATTATGAAAACACATTTAAAACTGTAAAGTATTGCATAAATAGAAAGTATTTATCATTAAGATCCTGGCCGCGATGCCTGGAATGTTTGAGAATTCTCAGCATGATTTCTAAAAGTCCAGAGAAAGAGTTGTACTGAAGCAGTGGTTCTCAACTGGGGACAATTTTGGCCCCCAACCCCAGGGGACATTTGGCGATGTCTGGAGACATTTTTGGTTGTCACAAGTGAGAGGGTGCTGCAGGTTTCCAGTGGAGAGAGGTCAGGGATGCCACTCAACCTCACACAATGCACAGGATGTGTGTCCACAACAAGGAGCTATCCGGCCCCCAAAGTCAGTAGTGCCGAAGGTGAGAAGCCTCGTCTTAGAGGAAGCCCCCCAGGGATGAGGACTGACCCTTTCTGCGTGGGGCTGGGAGACGAGCTGCTCGCTTCCTCGGACAGATTGCCCCATGTCCTCTCTTGTTCACAGTGTTCCGATACCTGTTCCTATGCTCCATAATTCCTCTTCTGTTCAGTTCCCAGATGATCTTTTAAATGTCTGTTATCAATATGCCAAGCCTAGGATGTCTGGGAATGAACCTATCCGTATACAGATGTTTTGAAACTACTCTGATTTCTCTAAGACAGAAAATACTGATAAACTCCAGAAGTTAATGAAGTCAACCTGTAACTCTGCATATAGGAGGACGCAATGCATACTACACTAAGAACAACAGTAACAACAACATTTGATGCTTCATTTAATTAGAACAGTGAGTGTATCTGAGCAGTATGAATAACAAAATTAAAAATCTTTCTCATCAACTGAAAATTCAGAGAGTTAGGTATTTACTAAAAACTTATGGAGATGAAAACAGCCTGGACTATTTCAGCCTTTGAGAAAATTCTTTTTCTTTGTACATGCATGTTTTTGCTCTTATGATATTTCTGATCAAGGATTGCCATTGAACTAAAAACAATAGATGGGAATGTCTTCGTTTTTAAGCCCTAGTTAAGCTATGACAACTAACTGCTAACAAAATACTCTAGGAAAAACAAATATGAATTGTAAAGCACTACAAAGTGGTGCATGAAAAGAAGATCATTTATTTTTTAAAAATTTAAATATGCCTTTATTTGAAAAGAGAAAAACATAATAAAACACGTTATAATCCAATACCAAATCATGGTATAGTCTTTGAACAAATTTTTCCTTCTCTCTGGGCCTCTGTCTTCTCACTTTAAAACAGGAAGGTCAGATTAACTGATGCTCTCCCACAGAGCTCTCCCAGGTCTAAAATCCTCTGAATGTATGATTCTATAGACTGTTTCTTAATGGATCTCTTTCGGAGATAAGAAGATGGGCTTGTGGACAAATCTTTTGAGTAGGTGACTTAAACTAGTGGTCCTCAATTCTGACTAGACAAAGGAATCACCTCGGAGCTTTAAAAAAATAATGGTGATAACTCCCCTACCCCCAACAGACACCAGTTTCTGATTTCATTGGCCTAAGATGGAATCCAAGCATATTTTGAATGCTCTCCAGGGGATTCTAATGTGCGGCCAGCGGTAAGATCTACAGATTTAGACAAGGGTTAAGACCGGTGCAGCCAGGACCCAGGCAGGTAAGATACAGGAGCAAGGCAGATTGGGCATAAAGAGCTGGAGAACACGTGTCCCATCTATTTCAGTAGGAATAAGCCAGATCTTTTGATTTTGTTTCAAGAAATGCTGGAATTTTAAGTAAAATTCTGATATTTAAATGTTGACAATTAATTCCAAACAATTTTAAAAGCAAGTGTAGGTCACGCAATATATACCCGTAGGCTTCATTTGGTTCTATAGCCACCAGTCTGCAACATGAACAAAACCAGTTCAATAAATCCAACTCGACTTTTTCTCTCTACTCTGTCCTATCCTTGTCCCACTCAGAGACCCCTCCTCCCATACCTGGGGCCACAGCCTGTCCCTTTCCTTTTCCTTTCCATTGTCTCTTTCTGTTCCAATCTTCTTCGTCACTCCTAAGAGATGGAAAGTGAGATCCGCACATTAAATCTTTATGCGGCCCTGCTGTATCTCTGGGCAGTCTTCTACGTCTGGGAAAACTCAGGTTAGAAATTGTAACCTGAAGCTGTGACTCCATGATGTCAACAACCGGTTGGTTTAGTCGAATCAGAAGAAAAGTCACTCAAGCTCACAATTTTGCGTTACTAAGACTTTATCAAACAACATATGGAGGTCTTGATTTGATTTCTGATTTTGTTGTGTTTGCATATTAGAATTATCCCTCGTGTTATTTTTTTGAAAAAATTCCCATATCTGGGCTCTACCCCAGGCCAACTAAATCTCACTCTCTGGACATGGAGTCTCGGCACTGGTAGCTTGTAAAACACCCCAGGTGAGTCTAATGTGAAGCCAGAGTTGAGAATCACTAATCTAAACCTACTGATTAGCAGTGCGTTTAACTCCAGATGCTTATCATCTGGAATAGTTCTTTTAACTTGTTCAAGGATTTTCTTAGCTCTGTTCTCATTGTATCTTCTCAACTCTGTGAGTTCAGCAGCTCAGACACTGTGCTCAGCATGGGACAGATGAGAAAATGAGGCATGAAGATGTTAAATGAGTTACTCAAGTGCACCCAGCTAATTATTGACAAAGACATTGTAACTTCACTTGAGGCAGAGTTCTGGGGCTTGCAAAGTTTCCCCAAACCATGGCGCCTTCCCAGTCACTGAACTCCTTTACTGTTAGTTAATAACTCTAACGTACAGGTGGTCTCTAGAAAACCAAGGAATATAATGAGATCATATTTCAGAAATAAGTATAACCATGTTTTTAGAAGACTCAATTTCAGGGTAGTGTTCCAAGGTGTCATTTTCTGAAGTCTACGATGCAATTTTGAATGTGCTGACATGATTCCCCTACCCCAACCCTTCCTTTCAGAGCTGCATATTCTCCCAGAGACTGAAAAGATTCAGAGAGTTTCCATTAAGATATTATTTTCAGGAAAGTATTTTTAAATGCTTACATATTTACAGAATATCAGAGGTAAGGGGAGCTTTACTGATCCTACTTTCCTCACCCTCTCTGATAGAGGAGAAACCTGAAGTCTCTTTAATTCAATATATGTGGAGTGCAACACCATGCCAAGCACTTTGCATCCATTATCTTAATGAAATCCTCAGGATAACTCAATAAGATGAGTACCACTACCACGACCATCATCATCATTCCCATCATCATTTCATTCCCATCATCATTTCCATTTAACAATTTAAAAAACCCCTGAGGTTTAGCAATGCTAAACAACTTGTCCAAGGTCCACCCCCCCCCCCCCCACCTGCCGCTGGTAAGTTGAGACCTGGGATTTACATTTGATTTGAAGCCTATGGCATTATTCTCCACTTTCCATCATCAGGAGTGACAACAGTGCAAACAGTGAAAGATAAATCATTATGAAAATGCCAAGAGGTGATCAGCAAACACTAATTTGAAGAGGTAGAGAAGTGATGTTTGGGCCAGGCCTTCACAAATATATAGGATTTCAGTAGACATTCCAGTCTGCAATCAACACCAATATTGAAGCAGAAAAGTGACAGGGAGGGCATAGGGTGAACTGGGAGAAAGAGAGGGTAAGAGGAGAGGGTAAGAGGCGAGGAGTCACACTGTGGCGGGTCCTGAGTGTCTGGCTGAGGAGTTTTAGACTTTAATGAAGGCAATGGGAACCCACTAAAGGTACTTAAAAGCAAGGTCGTGGACAAATGTGAACTGCGTTTTGGAAAAACAGATCTCATGCAAGTGTCAATATTGAACTTGGGGAGCAGACCTTGGTATGGAGGAGACCAACCAGAAAGCCGACATGCCTCACTAACCGGCTTCTTCACTCTTAACCACGTGCCGTGCTTGCATCTTCCTCCCCTGAGCGCTGGTTTCCTCAGGACACCTCCATGTCTGTTTCATGATTCTTGTATCTCAATGCACTACTTGAATTGCCATGTCTAGGTCAGGTGACAGGGACCTGAACTTGGGCAGTGGGAGTGAAGATGAGAAGGCAACTTTGAGGAGCACTTGCAAAGGCCTGGTAACTGCTCAGGAGTGGAGGGAGAGGGTAAGAGAGAAAAAGGAGCAGAGTAGGAAAAAACCCTACTGTTTCAACTTAGGAGAAGGGGCACAAATAATGAGACATAGACAGGAAAGGATGGCAACAATAGCATAAAGAGGTGAACAATGTGGCTTGGCCAAGATCTCAATCTGACGGGCACTTATTAAGCAGCGGCTCTGTGTTGGAAACAATAACCAGTAAGACTGGGTATTGCCCTCAAGTCTTATCCCCCAGAAGGAGGAAAAGACAAGACTAGCAATAGCCAAATGCCTATTCTCCTAGCCTCAGGACAAATGTCACCCCCTCACACAGGCCTGCCCACATGGTCGTCTCTCTCAAGCACCCTCCCCATGGCAAAATTCTGTTTTATTTCTTCACTGCACTAACAGATACCTCAAATTCAACTGAACGTGCAGGTCCTCTTTTCCCCAGGAGAATGGAAGTGTCACAGAAGCACAAACTTTATTTTGTTGGCTGCCTGCCACACATCAAGCTCTCAGTAGGAAACACTTACTGAATACGTTGAAAAAAAAATAACTGAATAAACCTCATCAAGGTTAAGACTTCAAACCAGGCGGATTTCCGGATGCCTGAGGCGACATACTGAGAACTAAAGTGACTCTGAAGGGTAAAGCCATTTTGAGGGGGCCCACACGGGATCAGTGGCCACCCTTGGCCGTCTTGCATGGATTTCTCGAGTACCCACCGAGCATGAGATGTTTAAGAACGAGGCCAGCCGGCCACCTAGCTCAGGTTTTATTTCCGTTGTCCTTCTGACGTCAGAAGCACGAGTTGCCGCACAGTTTCTTCTATCAAGGTGACAAATTACAGCCTTGCTAGGTCCTGCAGCTTACAAACCATAGATTGATTCTCTCCTCCCCCTTACATTAAAAAATTTAAAACCCCCTGCAGAGATGTCAAATCCGCTTCCAAACGCAAATAAATACCGTTTCCTAGCGCCGGGGTCTTTTTCGCTCTTCCTCCATCCATCCCCCTGGACTCGTCTGAGAAAGTACCTGATCCCGGCGGCAATGAGGGTTGCACTGGAGAAACAGTGCTATAAACACCGGGTCCGCGCCGCAGAGCGAGACACAAAGGACTTTCGATTCTAGCACCACCTTCCCGGGCCGAAGACAGCCTGTGAGAGGCACCCCGAAACGACGTGACGCTGTGACCGCGAAATTCCTTTTGCCGCCAAATGCACTCGCACCTTCTCTGACTACAGTTTAGCCCAAACCCCGGGGCTGTGGTTCCGCAGGGAACAGCGCCCAGGTAGTCTTATAACCTGTGGGGTCCCAGTGGGTGCTGAGGAGCCCGACGCTCGGGAAGGCGGATTATGGAAGGGGGGTCGCGCCCCGGGGTGCACACTACGACGAAGGAGCTCTTGCCTCCCGGTACCGACGCGGCGAGTCGAAAGGCCTTTAGTGGCGACGTTTAGGGAAGCAAGCGAGGTGCCCGGGGTGGGAGGAGGGGGTGGGAGCGGAGGCGAAGGCAGTCCGCGCCCGGGCCCCGCGCGAGCGATGGCCTTTTGTTCGCCAGCTCCAGCGGATCCCGACTCTCAGTGTGCCCTTCTCTCTTTCTCCCCTTCTCCATTTTGGAAAGAACCTCTTCAGGCCGAGAAGGGGCACTGAATCACAGCCAGCATCCTTTAGTAACCTCCCCCTGCATCGTCCTACTCGTCGTCGTTACTGAGAGAGGGGCCGAGCTCCAGGATGGGGAAGAAACCGTGCTTCAGTTTACTCGCGCTCGGCGCCTCCCTTCCCCAGCCGGCGGCCAGTCCCCGAGACACCCTAGGGGACATCACATGCCCTCCTCTGGGCTCTGCAGACACACGGAATTACCCCCAAATGTCCAGGATTCAAACACACCTCGGGTATGCAGTCGCGTCCTCACCTCGGCTGCGCTCTCCCTCCAGGCCGGCGTGGTCCCTGCCCCTCGTATAGTTTAACATATCTGGTGCCACACTCTGCCACTATGAAAACTGACCCAAAAAGTAAGCCACAGCCCACGCAAAGGTGAAATCAGGGGCCCCTGCGCCTCCTTACGCTGCCGCGTGCGTTGGAAAGAACAAGAGACCGGACTTTTCCTTTCCTAAAACCAAAATGCATCCGGCACAGCCGCGCGCTCCTTCCTTTCGAGCCCGCATGGACGACTTCTACGCTGGCGCCTCCTCTCACATCTAAAACATCCCTTTCCTCCCCGCCGCCACTCCCTCGGCTCTCCGTGGGCACGAAAATCACCTTACCTCGGGCAATAAAGGGAAAAGTCAGGGTGTTCGCCCTTCTGGGATTTTCCCCTGGCCGAGCGATGTCCTTTGTGTCAAGGTCTGGCTGCCTCGGCCGGGAAGAGGTGGCCTCCGTCAGCAAGGGCTGGGCGGGGAAGCTTGGCTTGGCGTGGCGGATTTCCCAGCAAGGTGAAGGGCGGAGGATCGCGGCGACCTTCAAGCCGAGCGGCGTGGCAACCCCAGCCCGCGCGCTCCTTTTCGGGCCGATTGCATCAGCATCTGCCCCCACCACTAACCCCCACCCACACTCTGCTCGCCAGCCTCCCACTTACATCCACACGCTTGGGCGCTGAGGGTCTCGAATCGTAGTCATTCTCCTACTCGCGGGCGCGTCGCCCTTGCGCATCCATGGCTCGTGATGGTTTATCGGGGAAAGTCAGGCCATTCCTCCGCGTCCGCGCGCCGTCGCCTCCCCTCCCGCGCCGGCTCTTTAATCGCAGCTGTGTGTCACTGAGCCGTACCCATCACATGGTGTCTGCTGGCGGCCGCGCCTTGCAACCTCTCTCTCGCCGCTCGCTGAGGATGTAGCGGCCGTGGCCGGCGGAGATTGAGCATCGGGAAGGGGTGAGGGAGGGGTTGCGGGGCGCGCGTGTGCCTGGCGCACTGGCGGTGGCACCGGCAGCGGAGGCTGTGCGCAGCCTGGACACCTGCCCCACGCCCTCCTGGGGCCCAGCAGCGAGCTCAGAACTCAACTGCGGCGGCAGCTGGAGACTGGGAGCCCTTGGGGATGGAGGTGGGGGCGGCTACGAGGGTGCGGGCGGAGGAGAAGAGGGTTGTGCACTGGGGTGGGGGGCATTTTGGGGTACGGCGGAGCTGGCAGGGGCCGGGGGAGCGAGGGGAGTTGCATTGTGGGAAGGGCGCAGCGTGAGAATGGCCGCGGGAGTGGCTGGTCCACGCGCAGCCCTGCGAGCCGCTGGCAGCGCCTGGAGCTGCGGGCCGCGATGGAGCGATGCCTTGGCTCCTGGAATGGCATCGAGACGGCCTGGGCTGGCGGGGAGGGGGCCGAAGCAGCCGGAGGAGCGCGGCGCGGTCCCCTTTGGAAAGCCTTTGTCCCTCACCCGCAGTGGGAGGCGCCTCCCCTCTTCCGGATCCAGCACCCCCAGCCTTCGCCGGCCCTCCCCGAGATCTGTGCTGTGGAGCTCTGTTTTGGGGACTGGGTGTGACGCGACCCGAAGGATTTGCTGAGCCCGGAGCGCGCCCCTGTCTAGGCGCGGAGAGGCCGGAGCCCGCTGTCGTCCCCCTGGAGCCCCCCGTATTCCACCCCCAGGTTAACTGACCAGGGCGCTCCAAATCCTGCGGGCAGGAGGAGCGAGGGAGCAGGATGGAGGGCACTGGGGCAGCTGGGCCCTTTCCCTTCCTTTTGCTTACTCTTTGTTTCTGGCATAGCCCCTTTAACTGAGTGGGCACTTCCTTGCAGGGGAGTTGTGATCCCTTAAAATGGCGACAGGAAATCCCACCTGCGCGTCACCCAATTAGACTGTCGTTAGAGCGCGAATTTGCCGGGTGGAAACTCGAGCTTTTTACTGACAGGAATGCTTCAGTCTCCGTGTTCCATCAAAACAGGAAAAGGAAGGTGAATCATCATTGAACAATTAATCTACCTGGAGCGTTTCAGGCGGGCAGACTGAGTAGTCACTGTAATGGAGTGGCTGTCGCTTTTCTATCACCGCTGGAAAAGCGAGAGAACAACCAAATGTCGGACTCCTCAGAACTGACTAAAATCCTAATTCCCGTCGAATGGCGGTAAATGGTCTTCATTAGTTCAACAGTGGCTTCCTGAGAACCCTGTTTAGAAGGCACGCTCGTGAATAAACCTGAGAAACCGAGAAGTCAGTGCAAGCAGACGGGGACACAACGATGGGCAGCCTCGCGGGACAGACCTGCGTTCAAATTCCGCTCCCGAGGCTTATTGCTTCCCCCACCTGCTTAACTTTTATCCTAGTCCTGTCTTCCTAATTCCTAAAAAAGAGGGTCAATAGTACCCACATCATAGTGATATTCTAAGGTCATGGAAAGGTTGATTCTTTTCCCCATCCTTCCTAGAAGCAGCCAATTGAGTATGAAATTACTAATTTTAAGTAGTGTACACCTTGGCCAGCACAAATAATTCTTATGAATAAGGTAAGAAATCCGAATAGGCAAAGTAGATAAACTGTGAGCAGAGCTCTATAAGCCGGGTGAAAGGGTTACCTTATTAACCACGATGTGTACCCACCAGTGTTTGTTTGGAGAGCATCTGATCTCAAGCTTTTCTTTTGATTACAGTTTTAACCTCCTTGCTAGTTTCAATGCACCAAAAAGACTGCAGTCACCTAGCATTTTTTGGATTGGATTCAATGGTGATGAATTGAGCTCCTACTCCTTGCCAGCTGCTGTGCTAAGCATTTTATATGTAAATATGATCTCATTTAGTCCTTTCAATCACTGAATTAGGTATTATCTTCTTTGTATAAACAAGAAAGCGGGTTCCAAAAGGCTAAGTTGGCCATGTTCATTTAAGACAGTAGCGGGTGAGATGGGAAGGGAGGGCGGGATTCCTGCCCAAGTCTACATTCAAAGTCCAACTCAGTCTTAACCATGATGCTACAACCGTTTGCAACGAGACACTCTTGGACCTGTAGTTTCACTGCTCATCTGGAGTTTGGTCAACATCCTGCAACTGGAGTGCAAATATCAGCATGGAGGCTGGAATGATGGACTGTTGCTATGTGGACAATTGGGGGAAGGAGAGGGAGGTAGTGTTCGGGCCGAGTGCCCCGTAACTTCAGGGGGAGGTTTTCCCCAGCACTGCTGTTGGTGAAGCTCCCTTGCAGAGGTCCTTTCAGTGGCTCAGCCCTCAAACCCAATTGCTCTGGTCTCAAATGGGGGCAAAGGGTGTCACAATGACGGCTCCCCTGTTCACTGTGTGCTTACTGAGAGACAAGCAACAGGCTAAGCACCTTAAAGATAGCCTCTCCTCTAATCCTCACAACATTTCTGGGAGGGGTGGACCAACCTAATCCCTGATTCAGAGGGTAGGAAATTGATCCCAGTCCACCCAGCTCTAATGGGCACATCTAGGTCTTGAACCCAGAGCTGACTCCCAAGCTGGTTCTCTATGCCTGGCTCTAAAATGTTCCCTCATGCTAGAAGAATGCTCTTTAGAGGGCCAGGGGCTGGGATGGGTCCCAGGCCGCTTTGCCTTCAGATGGAACCGAGGCAGAACATTGCCAGATGGCCAAACCACAGAACGGGTCCAAACCAAAAAGGTCCAAGATGGCGATGGGGTGCCAGCCACAAAAGGAAATGTGTGCAAAAGGTGCCATGTGCAAGAAGGGAAGATCCACGCATGCCCCAAATGCCCCACCCTGAGCAACGGTGCTGAGACTGTTCTACCTTCACATCCCATAAGAACGCTGCTCACCTTCCCTGAGGAGAAGGTGTTTTGGAGCAAGAGCTCTTCCTCCTCCATTCATTGATCAATAAATAACGTTTCTGCTCTGCTATTTCAGGAAAAAAGGAAAAATCAGCTGATCCCTCCTCTTAAATCCTCCTAAAAGTACTGCCCGACTCAGCCTCAGGTCCCCGAGATGGGAACCACTGCCCTGTCCCCAGAGAGGCCAGGGAGTCAATTTGCTCTGTAATAGGTCTGTGAGCACCAGGGGCTCCTGTTGATAGTATCTAATGTTGATACCATCTAATGTTCTCTGCGGCCCTTCCCAATTGAGTAGATTTCCCAAAATGGTGCTAAGGTGGTCAAGACACATTAACAGGTTTTATTGCGGGCTGCCCTATGGAACTGAGAAAATAAAAATTCTGTATCTGCTCTGAAAATGAGGCCAGAGAAGGAATCTGTACTGTAAAAGCAGAATTGAATTGCCTCGGGTCACGGGGGAGTTTTCTGGTGGCCCCATCGGCCCTTTCTGCATGGTTCCAGGTCGGAGGGGCAGTCTGGGAAGAAAGATCAATCCACCCCAAAGAGGATTCGGCCTGAACTTAAGCCACATCTGCTCACATCCCAGCTTCAGCTCAGCTTCACTGGGTTGCACTCGCCCCCGTCTGGGTTGCCCAGTAGGAGAGCTGGAAAGGGTCACACCAGCTGTGCCCTTCCAGAGAAAGCCTGCGTTCCTCCATGGGTTTGCAAAGCTTTCCAAACACATCTGGTCTGATCCTAGCAGACTTCTTGTGTATGGATTTTGAGTAATAGGACCCCAACTGTCTTCTAATATATAGATAGCTTTTCTTTGTAATCTGTCAAGGACTGTTACAGGGCAGTCTGAATTTTGACAATGATGAAAAATAGAAAAGTCAACTGGTAAGGTTATTTCAGAATAAGTGTCCAGAACATTTCCTACTTGTAACAGAAGTAGCACAACCATCTATGAACAAATCTGACCTCGTTAGAAAATAAGTTATTCGTGCAATCAGCCTTCTATTCCTATTTATAGGGTCTACCCTCAAACAATAGATGGTCTTTAAAACTATTGTTTTGTCTTTACTGATGTAATCACATTTCTTTTCCTGACTGACCCCTTTTTACCATCTTTGATGTTCCTGGAATCTTATCCATAGATGACAGTGTTTTGACACTAGGAGTTAGTTAAGCAGCCACAGCAAAAAGTAAATGTGCAACTGAAGGAGTCCCCAGTTGTCTTGGCCATCCTTCTGCAGAGACATGGCACTGTGCATCCTACACCCCCTTGGTAGCACTGTGACAGGGCCTACAGTCGCCTCTTCCAGCTTTGTGATGAACATTCTTCCTTGCCAGGTTTGTAATTTGCTCTGGCAGGAGGTCAACAACCCCCACTGACTCTAAACTGAATTGAAATTAAAATCCCAGAGCGGACCTCAAAGAATGTCCATTGTCTCTGATTTGGGCCTAGCTCAGGTTTGTAGAGTCACTTATTTTTCGTCTGTTAGGGGAGTGGGAGCGGGTTTCATTAGGGATTCTGACTGTGAGGCAGTTCCGTCTCATTCATTCAAGGTAAACTCAAGAACCAGGGCCAGTGATCCATCCTGAGAGTTTCATATCGAATTTACCTGACATTTATGCATCATTCTCCAGGTCAACGGTGACTGCATCTTCCTATTTTGTTGCCAAATGGAGTAATGATAACCATCTGATGATCAAATGACTCAGTGTCTACAGAGTACTTACCACAATGCTTGGTACATAAGAAATGCTCAGTAAAGTGTACCTGTTATTATTTTGCACACTTTGCAGAAATAAGCACAGGGCAATGAATTTTCAAAGCTCCAGTTTATAGGTACAAAGTATTCTGTTGTGTTCACCCCATACCGACACAGCTGTTAAGCCCACACCTCTACTCCCATTCCTCCTTGTGTGGGAATGGGGAGACAGACGGTGTTAGAGAATAGTTAGTCCTATTCCATTTCAACTCCTAACCTTACCTCTAAGGTGAGAAAGGGAAGTTTAGGATCTACATAAGAATGTGTTAATTAAAAAGTAGAAGTGTTCCAAAATCAAGCATGGCATCTGCACTTACTAATGGTGCCAGTGTAAATTGGTACAACTTTTTGTGCAGTAGTGAATTTAGTAGTTAAGGGTATGGACTCTGGGGCCAGACTTCCTGAGTTCTAATCCTGGCTCCATAGCCTATTAGCTCTGTGACCTTGGACAAGTTACTTAACTTTTCTGTGCCTCAGTTTCTTCATCTTTAAAACATGAATATTAGGTTATGAGAAATATGTATGTTAATATGTGTAAACACTTAAAATAGTCCACAACATATTTTAAGTATTTAATAAATTATTACTGTAAAACAATTTGTCAATAAATAGGAGGAACTTAGATCCCATTGGTGTCACTTCTGGGAATCTGCACCGTGAAAATAATGCACAAAGATGTTCATGAATAGCACAGAAGGTAAAGTCATAGGCTTTGGAATCAGCAAGTAAAGGTCAAAAGCATGTTTAGCAGTATTCATTCAAAGCAAGGATAAAAAATTCATAAATGACAGGTCCAAATTAAATACTCGGCGCCTAGGCTTGGGGAGAACTATACACTCTCCGTAAGTCTTAGAGATCCTCGGGAAACAGGGCACAGGGCTGACTGCTCCTTAGTCCTGATCCAGTGTGGTCATTCTTACTTTCTTATCAGTTTGGGTGTCCAAAGGCAATATAGCAGAGAACAGATCTTCATTCAAGAGCAAGAGAAACCAAAGCGATAGCAAGGAAGTGATGAGCACATCAAGGAAAGTGAGGAGACAGACAAGAAAATGAGGAAATGAACGACAAGCTCAGAAGGCAGGAATATCTGGAAGAAGTCACAAATGCGCAGCATGAGCCATCTCAGGCCAGGACCAGGGCTGGGTCATCTTAGGATGTTGGAGGTGCTCATGGGGTGCTATTTGATGCTAAAATCTTGCTGGGCAGAAATATGCTTTTTTTCTTTTCTGATAAAAAGGTAGCTTTGAGGAGGAGGGGCTTTTTTCATTTTTACTTGTTTTTTTATTGCTGGCAGTAGTTAAGGGGAAGAATCCTATCCATTACTTGAGTAGAGTAACACACTTTACTAAAACAAGTTTCCATTATAAATAATTGTTCTTAAAATAAGAAATACTCAGTAATTTTCAGTGTGCTTGATTTTGAAGGACTGTTTATTCAGTTATATTTTAGGTATCTGGTGCTATTTCAAAATCACAAAGGGGGTGATTTTAACAAGATTTAAAACTGATAATCTTCCATTGATATGCATTTATAGTTACCTGCACACATGCATATATATGTGCTTCTAAAGTAAAATGCTCAAAGTTTTTGATTCAAATATAGTATGTCCAAAATTGAACTCACTGTTTTTCCCCCAACCCAAACCGTCTTCTCCCATAGACCCCATCTTGCGAACTAGCCCCACTGTGGACCTATTGTTCAAGCTAGAAGCAGGGGAGTATCTTAGCTTTCTCCTTCACATCAAATTAATTCATTCTCTGAATGAACATTTACTATTAAGTGCTAGGCGTTCTTTAGTCTTCCATGGAGCTTAGAGTTAGAGCGAGAGACTAATATTCCTCAAATGATCTCACCAGCAAATGTGTAAATTACGGATGGAGGTAAGTGATCTGAGGAAAAGGACCTCAGAGCATGACTCTTGGAGTTTAACAGATGAACATGCACTGGTCTGGGAATCAGAGAAGGCTTCCCTGAGAACCTGAGCCTTGTTTGGATTCTAGCCTCTTTGCTAAGGGTTTTAATAAGGAGGAGGTGATGGACATCAACCAATGTGCATTTTCAAAGGAATAATCACCAGTCCTGTCACTCCACCTCCTAAACATTTCTGGCTTCTGTTCCTTTCCCTCCATCTTCGTGACCATAACTAGCATGAGCCTCCATTAACTCATTCCTGAGAAAGTTTTCTCCAAAGGACGTTGATAATGTACCTCATCATTAAAAATATCTTGATGATACTTATGCAACATAATATGTACATGTATGTATTTGTCAATAATACATATATGTATTGCTGTCCTATTTATTAGGTACATTAAAAACATTCACAAAAAAATTTTAAAAATTAAATAGTAAGATTTTATAGTTTACATTTACTTGTTAGTATTTTATTCTATTACCAAAATAAATTCCTAATTATTAAAATATTAACATTTTAGTTAGATAAATTAGGTTCAATACATTTTATTTTTAAAATCTTAGTTTAACACCCTGTGATACAGCCGTTCACAAATCTGGTTCCAAATTTGAGTTATTTTGACTCTTGAGGTTGATGGCTGTCATAGCTGGAAAAGAGACCTCACAGAGACACTTGGACCCAGTGGAGGCAGTGTTGGCTGCACTTACCAATCAAGCCATTCACTTCTTAATCCCACCTGCTAATTTACAAAGATCTATTTTTTTTTTATCATTAGTCTATAAATATACACTTAGATGAAGGTCATCATTAATGATTATAGAAGTGAACCCACAAACCCTACCTGATAACTTGATAATTTGAGTTTGTTTTGGCCAACTCCTTATCACATTTGATTAGATGGTCATTGCTTTACCTTGCAATGTGGCTGACCAAAAGGCTCTTACCAAGAGTAAAAGTGTCAGCTCTATTTTTTCTTATTTCATTATGCTTGCATTATTATTAATTTTTTTTTTTCTTTTTTGCTAAGGAAGATTCACCCTGAGCTAACATCTTTGCCAATCTCCCTCTACCTTTTTTGTATGTGGATCGCTGCCACACCATGGCCACTGATGAGTGGTGTAGGTCCGCACTTGGGAACCGAACCTGGGTTGCCCAAGCGGAGCATGCTGAACTTAACCACTTTGCCATGGGGCCAGCCACTGGGTTATTATTTTTAATCTGAAGTTTCTTTAGAGGAACCTTTTAAGTCTATTTGTCCATTTTTGGAGGACAAGTTAAGCTAGATAAAACAGAAAATATAATTTATAAATTCACTCAAGCACGCAGAAATGCTGAAAGGGGACACATCAACAAGGGCACTATTGTCACCCTTGTGCTCCTTCCTCAAGATACCTTGAGAACTGCAAGTGACAGGAGGGCATCTAATGTGTGAGCTGAGGGAGGGCTATCGTCAACCCATTCAACCCATTAATCTACACGGGAGTTCCAGTAGTTTCTCCCTGCAGTCCATTTTGTCCCGCCACCTCGCCTTACATGGGAGCCTCCTCACTGGCCTCGCTCTGTCCACTCTTGGCCACCTAGTCTCCCCACTGCAGTTTCGAAGTCACTTCCTCCGGGTGGCCATTTCTGAAACCCAAACTAGCTTGTATGCTTCCCTACACTGAAGTTATTTATTCAGACACTGTCTTCCCTGCTGGACTGCAAGCTTATAAAGGCACGTGGCATGTTTTTAACTCTTTCCAAGCATCAGACATAATAGAAGCTCAGTAAATATTTGTCCAATTAATGAATGTGTGAAATAGTAAATAGAATATCTTTACAGTTAAGTAGCTCTAATTCTTTCATATTTAATTTAAATTTCAGGCTCTTAAAAGGACAAAGAATGTAAAAATGTATGCAAAATATTTACCAAATATTCATTTAGCTAAGTTTTTAAAGTTTCGGAGCCTGTGTACACAAATCAGTTGAATAGCCACTTTTGGCATCGTGTGACGAATAAATTACACTTTTAAAACATCAAGGGTAAATGCCTATTGAGTGTCATTTTCAAAAGGAAAAAGCAAACCTCAGCCTGTGTTTAAAAAGTAGTGTATTGCGGTTAACAGGGTTCTTGTTTATGCAAATTACCTGGAAGATTCAGCACCCGGACACCTTAAAATTACCCTTCATTAATAGCAAGTATATGGTTTTTACTTCCAGAATGATCTGGATAAGTGTCAGCATTCTCCAAGTCACATTCCCTGTATGAAATTAACATTTTTAAATGGAATCTAATTAAATTTTGTGCTTTAAAAAAAGTTACAAGTTAATTTGTTCTGTTGTTCCTCCTCGCTCTCCTTATAACAATTAGTATTTAGACATAATCTTATAGTTAAGATATGAATCAGTTAGCAATATCAATTTAGTAATGAATTCAATAGCTCTTTCTCTGTATTCAATGCTGTTAGTTTGATCAAAAAAGAAATTCACTGATCTTTCCTTTTCAGTTTTGAAAAGGAACGGAATGATAGAAAACTCTCTTACTGCTTGGCATTTGTCCATTCATTCATTTGTTTAATGAAAGTTTTCAAAGTTAGTTCTTTTTTGCAGTGTTAGTTATCTGATTCTCTCATCTCCTTTGGACACTTGCTCCTGCATTTTTTTTTTACTATTGTATTTTCATCTTCTTCTCTACTGAGTGTATTCAGACCTCTCCCATTGTTAAAAAGAAAGAAAGAAAGGGAGGAGGAGACAAGGAGGGGGAAGGGAGAGAGGGAGAAAGAAAGGGAGGAAATTTCCCTTGATTTGACATTTCTCTCTAGCTATAGCTCTCATCTTTCTTCCACTTAGGAGCCAAGCTTCTCCAAAAAATAGTTTACAATATGTTTCCAATTCGTTACCTCCCATTCACTCTTTAAATATACACACACACAATTGCAAAATTAATTTATTATCACTGTAGAAAAGTTGGAAAATGCAGTCAAATGTAAAGAAGAAAACCAAAATCATCCGTAAGTTTACAGACTATAGATAACCACTATTCACATTTTAGTTCATTTGGCATATGTGCATACCTTTTTTACAATCAGAATCATGCCCAGTTTTGTATTTTTATATGACATCAAATTTTGATCATTTTACTATATTATTAACAATACCAGAGAAAGGAAATTCTCTTCAATAAATGGTGTCGGGAAAACTGGACAACCACATGCAAAAGAATGAAAGTAGACCATTATCTTTTGCCATACACAGAAACTAACTCAAAATAAATTAAAGACTTGAATGTAAGACCTGAAACTATAAAACTCCTAGAAGAAAATATAGGCAGTACAGTCTTTGACATTGGTCTTAGCAGTATCTTTTCAAATTCCATGTCTACTCAGGCAAGGGAAACAAAAGAAAAAATAAACAAATCAGACTACATCAGTCTAAAAAGCTTCCGCAAGGCAAACGAAACCATAAACAAAACGAAAAGACAACCCACCAACTAGGAGAAAATATGTGCAAATCATATATCCTACAAGGGGTTAATTTCCAAAATATATAAAGAACTCACACAACTCAATAACAAAAAAACAAACAACCCAATCAAACAATGGGCAGAGGATATGAACAGACATTTCTCCAAAGAAGATATACAGATGGCCAACAGGCACATGAAAAGATGTTCAACGTCACCAATTATTAGGGAAATGCAAATCAAAACTATGCTGAGATATCACCTCACACCTGTTAGGATGGCTATAATTACCAAGACAAAAATAACAAATGTTGGAGAGGATGTGGAGAAAAGAGAACCTTCATACACTGCTAGTGGGAATGCAAACTGGTGTGGCCACTATGGAAAACAGTATAGAGATTTCTCAAAAAATTATCTCAAAAAAAATCCAGCTATCCCACTACTGGGTATTTATCCAAAGAACTTCAAATCAACAACCCAAAGAGATTTATGCTCCCCTATGTTCATTGCAGCATTTTTCACAATAGCTAAGATGTGGAAGCAACCCAAGTGCCCATCAACTGATAAATGGATAAAGAAGATGTGGTATATATATGCAATGGAATACTAGTCAGCCATAAAAAAGACAAAATTGTCCCACTTCTGACAACGTGGATGGACCTTGAGGGTATGCTGTTAAGTGAAATATGCCAGACAGAGAAAGACAAATACTGCATGATTCACTTATATGTGGAAGATAAACAAATACGTGGATGAAGAGAACAGATTAGTGGTTACCAGAGGGGAAGGGGGCTGCCGCATGGGGGAAAGGGATAAAGGGTCACTCATGTATGGTGATGGATAAAAATTAGGCTACTGGTGGCAAGCACAATGCAGTCTATACTGAAAATGATAAATAATAATGTACATCTCAAATTACACAGTGGTATAAACCATTATGATCTCAATAAAATAATTTTAAAAAATTCCTCAAAAACATAAATTTTGATGCTACAAAATATTCCATTGTATGGTTTTGCAATCATTCCCATTAATTTCAGATTTTCACTTTTTAATACATGTATATAATACTTTTTCCCCCATCTCTGATTATTTCCATAGGACAAATCTCTAGAAGTAGAATTCCAGGGTTAAATTAAAGCAGCATTTTAAATCACTTGATACAAATTTAAAGTCACTTTCTAGAAAGAGAGTATGCATTAAAATATGAATAGTGTGTGAAGGTGCTTATGGCATTGAATCTTCAGCATTCTTGACTATTATAATTTTGCTAATTTTCATTTATTTAGCTAGTGTAGAAGAGTTTCTGGGTTTAATTTGCATTTCTTTTGTTACTGGTTTTATTGAACTTCTAAAATGTGCTTATTAGACCTTTTATTTCTTCTATAAAATGTTTATCATGTGCTTTATTCATTTTTCTCCTAATATTTTAATGTTTTTAAATCCATTTGTTTAAGCTTTTTATATTTTAAAAGTCATAATTGTAGCTACATTTTTTCAGTTTTGTTTGCCTTTTATTTTTTTATATGCAAAAGTTTAAAATTTTAATGTCAATGAACTGTTGAGTTTTTTTCTTAGACCTACAAATTCATTTCTCATATAGAGATAAGATAATATTTACCGGAATTTGGCCTTAGTTCTCATGACTAAGATTTTCTCTCTCATTTAATTCTTTAATCCCTCTAGTGAGAGTTAAGAATCTAAACTGATTTGTTCCAAATCACTAACCAATGATTCTGGCACCAGTTGTGAAAATTCCTTCTCTTCTCCTCTCGGTTGTAGTGACTCCTTCGTCAGATATTATTACTTTTTAAAACATATATATATATATACACATAATAAGGCTCCACTCTTGATCTAACTATTCGGTCTACTGACCTGTCCATTCTTTGATTACCTACATCTATCTATTAGACCTTTGTTGTATGTTTTAATATCAACTAGGGCACAAGCCTTTTCATATTTTTCTTAGCTATTCTTATCTGTTTATTATTCCAGATGAATTTTAGGATAACTACCAAGTCAATAAAACAAAAACAGTAGAATTGGACTTCTGTTCCACCTAAAAATCAATTTAAATATACACATAAAACATTTACAACAAAAACACATAAAATACCTAAAAATTTTCTTAAAAAGAAACATGTCGGCTCCTTCTACATTTTTTAAAATATGAAATTTTGCTAATATACAAATAAAGATCTGAATACACTGAGAAATATACCATGCTCCTGAATAGCCTGAAGACAGAAATTTTTCCTAAATTAATCTATAAAAAAGTAACTGTGTAAATAAAATCTTATCTTTTAAAATGAAAAATGGGTTGTCTTAACCATACACAGCTAAGGTATCACTTTTAGGTAAATTACATTTCTACGCATAAATAGGAACTCCTTATGTACTTAATTTTAAACCATCCACGATATATTTGCTGACGTTCTATAAGTAAAGATAACGCACAAAATTTGTGTTTGCTCCATGGAGTCAAAAAGAATCTTGGTCTAAGTTACCAAAAATGTTTGAAAATTAGGCAGTTCAATATCTTTCATAGGCTGGGTTCCTTGGGAGGCAGTCCGAGACTGAGATTAAAGAGCAGAAAGTTTGTTGGTGAATGCTCTTGAGCGTCATACTTGAGGACGGGAAGGAAAGGAAGCAGCAGGAGGCAGGAGAGAGAAGTGGGGCTGTGACAGTCTCAACAAAGCCTCAGCCAGGCCCCAGGGGTTCCAAGGCTGTGGTGGTCCTTCAGAGCTGTCTTGAGCTAGGGTGACGCCAGATAATTTTACTCCCATGTTAACCACTCATGGATGCAGGCTACCACGGGAAGGGAGTGTGACCTTGAGCTTTCTTCAGCTGAGATACTTCCATAAGAGGGCAGATAAATGAGGGCTTCCGCCAGGAAGGACATGGGCAGTGCCCCACAGTGTCCTCTATAGTATAAACTTAAAGCAGTCCTTATAATTTCCACATCATGTATCCTATATCCATGCATACTCAATAAATATTTCTAACAGCACAAAACAATTCTTTCCTTTTTTAAAGATTGGCACCTGAGGGGCCAGCCTGGTGGTGCAGTGGTTAAGTTCACACGTTCCGCTTCGGCGGCCTGGGGATCACCGGTTCAGATCCCGGTTCGGATCCCGGTGCGGACATGGCGCCACTTGGCAAGCCATGCTGTGGTAGGCATCCCACATATAAAGTAGAGGAAGATGCACGGATGTTAGCTCAGGGCCAGTCTTCCTCAGCAAAAAGAGGAGGATTGACAGCAGATGTTAGCTCAGGGCTAATCTTCCTCAAAAAAAAAAAAAAAGATGGGCACCTGAGCTAACATCTGTTGCCAATCTTCTTCTTCTTTTGCTTCTTCCCCCCTAAACTCCCCAGTACATAGTTGTATATTCTAGTTATGGGTCCTTCTAGTTGTGGCATGTGGGACGCTGCCTCAGCATGGCCTGATGAGCAATGCCATGTCTGCGCCCAGGATCTGAACCAGCGAAACCTCGGCCGCCAAAGCGGGAGCACGTGAACTTAACCACTTGGCCAGGGGGCCAGACCCACCATTCCCTTGTTTAGTGAAGCAGCAGAACAAAAAGAAGGCGGGAGGAAGAGCAAGGGATCAAGGTCCACCACACATTCTTGAACAGGGGACAGTTGTTTGTTGATGGTAATCTGTCCGTATTTTAAAAAATAGCTCACTTTCCTCACCTGTATGAAGCAGGGCGGGGGAGGATGGGACAGGTAGAGATGGAGGGGAGACCCCATCTGTGTGCCTGCTGAGGAAGACTGCAGGGCAAGGGACAGAAGGATGGTGACCGGACACCTGTCTGTGCCCATCTCCAAGTCATGTGTTTACCTGTTGCCTGTTTCACCCTCACAAACAACCTGTCGGATGGATACTATCACCCTCAGTTTCCAGAGGGAGGCTTTGAAGGGCAGAGAGGGGATATAACTTAGTCAAGATTTCCTAGACAGCAGCTAAGCTAGAATTCAAACAGATCCTTCTGCCCTCCATGCTTGCATTTCTTTCTATTATATGCTGTAAAAATGAGGGATAGAACAGAACAAGACAATTAGAAATCATCTTCCCATTCTAGAATCTTCTTTAGCATTCAGTTTTATCATTCACTGGTTTAATAAGCATTTATTGAGTGATTACCAGGCACTTTACAATTTATTAGGATTAAAAAGAATGAGTAAGGGCTGGCCCAGTGGTCGGGTGGTTAAGGTTCCTCATGCTCCATTTTGGCAGCCTGGGTTTCGTGGGTTTGGATCCCGGGTGCAGACCTACCCCATTCACCAGCCACTCTGTGGAAGTGTCACACATACAAAAAAATGGAGGAGGATTAGCACAGATGTCAGCTCAGCACTAATCCTTCTCAAGCAGAAAAAGAGTTGGCAGCAGCTGTTAGCTAGGGTGAATCTTCTTCAGCAAAAAAAAAAAAAAAGAAGAAGAAGAAGAAGAATGACTAAAATACAATTTGGGTCATGAATATCTACTGAGCTTATCAGTCCTATTAATTATTAGGGTGTTTGCTATTTTGTTCCTATATCAGTGTCAAAGTAACTGAAATAATTATCCAATTAATTTCTTTGATGGCTTGCCCGAGTTACCTAAATGCATGACAAAATGGCATTTGAAAGACATTAAAAACCTAGGGTATGCCCGTGGGTGGATTTTTGGAGATGAAAGGAGAATATGCTGGCATGGACGGGGACCCATTTTTCTAATGGAAGCAAAGTAAAAGAATGTAATGTAAGGAGAGTAAAAACGCCAGGCGAGAGGGGCATTCCTGAGTTGTTTGTCGACTTTACTGAAGAACCTAAAATAGTAAGTTACACACTCTTCATTCTTTCTTTTGGTATGGGATCCTGGGTACAAGCATGGGCTTTGCCACTAAATATACCCAAGTTCTAGTCTTGTCCATGTGCAAGATGCATGTGTGGGCAAGTGACATCCTCCTTAACCTTGAGCAGCTTCACTGGTAAAACAAGGATAATAATAGAACCTATCTCGTGGGATTGTTGAGTGGATTACATGAGATACAAGCTGACACAGAGGCTGACACTAGAGCTTACTACTTGTTAGCTCTTGTTAAGAATTAGTATTCTTCAGGGCTGGCCCTGTGGCCGAGTGGTTAAGTTCACGTGCTCTGGTTTGGCAGCCTGGTGTTTGCTGGTTTGAATCCCGGGCGTGGACGTACACACTGCTCATCAGGCCTTGCTGTGGCAGCATCCCACATAGAAGAAGCAGAACGCCCTACATCTAGGATATACAACTATGTACTGGAGGTTTATGGAGAAGAAAGAAGAGGAAGATTGGTAATGTAAGATAGCTCAGGGCCAATCTTCCTCACCAAAAAAAAAAAAGAATTAGTATCCTTTACTTGAACACTTGTTTAACTCTTTTTACCTTCAATATGGGAGACAGTAGACGCTGGTGGTTAAGAAAATGGTCTCTGGAACCAGACAACCTGAGTTCAAACCCAGGCTCTGCCTTGGGCAAATCACTTAATCATATTGTCCCTTGATTTCCTTGTCTGCAAAGTGGAGGTTAGAAGAGTTCTTACTCGAAGTGGTGTCATGAAGATTAAGCCTCTAGAGCAGCACCATATAGGACGAGCTGTGTGAATATTGACTGTCATCATCATCCTCATCGCCAGAAGCAGCAGCACTGCTTGGATTGTTAGACACTGCCCCTCTAGATCAGGTGATATTGGAAAACACACAAGCCCTCAGATACACATGAACATACTGGCATGTACACAACACACACACACACACCCCAGCTACAAATAGTCCAAGCTGCTACAGTCACTTCTCCAGGGGGACCAGCAATGCACTAACGCCCCTGTGGAATTTTCCTGGGAAAGGGAGCTGCCTTCTGTAACACAATCTAAGGGCAAGATAAGACGAAAAGAATGAGCAGCCTGTGGCATAGCCAGCCCGGGACCAAGGGTAACACTGGTGGCCTCCTCACCTCCCTTATCAGCCTCCTTTCCTTCTTTGTGTCGCTGGCTCCCGCCCTCCACTGCTCTCCCGGGGCCTCTCCTGTGTCCAGTCCCTGGTGTCAGTGAATTTCTGCCTTGAGCCCTCGCTAAAGTATGAACTCTAATTAGGGTATTTGCTGATAACTTCAGGTGTGAAATCTCCCAGGGGGCCTTTTCATTTTTACAGGAGGAGGGGCAGTGCCTCTTTGTTGCTTCCCCCGCTCCAGACCTCCCCTTCTCCTTGCCGTCTGCCTGCGTCATGGGAAGAGCAGCACAGATGGAGCCCTGGGACTTTTCCTTCCGATTCCACCTGCTGCTCCTCTGGAGGCGCTGGGGTATACGTGCAGGGTTGGCGGGGACACAACCAACAGCAGCTGTTCTGCTCCCTTACCAGATTATGAGTCAAAGCAGGGGCTCCTATTTTGGGTTTAGAAAAGGTTCTCATGAGTATCTAGTCGGTCTCTTTGACTTCTCTCCTACAAGAAACTTTCACGCTATTAGTTGGAGAAAACAAGGGAGCCAGAGGGTGCATTAAAAAGAGGAAGGAGAAAGACGTTTACGTGAGGTCTTTGACAAGGTCCCTGAAGGGACTAGACCTGTCTCGGATGTGCCAGTGCAATGCAGGTGTCAGCTAAGAGTGACCAGATAGACCTTGAATGCATCATGGAAACAGCATTTCAAGCTGGGATGCTGGGATTTCCTCCGTAACATCCCGGATAGAGGTCTTCTAGCTTCTTGGAACTATTTATTTTGTTTTCAGGTTACTCTGCTTATCCTTTCTCCATCCTTCCCCTCCTCACCCTCCCCCTCCCTCGGCCACACGACAGGCACTGCAGACCCTTGAGAGCAGCTTCTCAGGCGTTCTCTCGGTAGCCACCGCCATCACCCCAGGCCAACGCCGGCTCCATCGGTCTTGTCTTCTCTTCCTCAGCACAGTACTCGGTCATTCCCTATATGTGTGTCGACAGTATGTCCTGCACTTTGAAATGTCAGATGTGTGGTCTGTGCTCACTTTGGCCATCTGTCGTGGGATCATATGTCCCAGATTTTGTTTGGAGATGTCACTCTGGACCTATAGGCCACTCCTCCAAATTCTCTAACTCTGACCCTTGGTCTTGTTCTCTTCTTGCCCCTTCAACCCATTACAACTTCCTAGATACTTTGCACAGGTACTTGTAAAATTTGCTGACCTCTAAAGAACTCTAAATATTGTTCTAAAGTATTGGTGGACATGGAACACGGGGGTGACCAGAATGTGTTAGGAGACAGTACAACTAATCTTAGGGGTGGAGGTGTGTAAGAAGGAGTGCAGAGTTAGGGTCCAAAGTTAACATAAAAGAGGAAAAGTGCATCCAGTCGAATTTACATCTGAAATCCTTTAAAACTTTGGGTCTTTCTTTTCCTTGATAAATATTTGTCTTCCGTAGATTATTTTTGTTTCTCTATCTCTTTATTAGTTAATATTTTTCTATGGCCCGCAATTAATTCTTCAATGTTTTCCTTGAGAATATCTACTCAACCTGTTGGTACTCAAGAACCAACACCGCTGGCATTAGCTGGGAGCCTGTTAGAAGCGCAGACTCTCAGGCCCCACCTTGGACCTACGGAATCAGCATCTGCGCTTTGCCCAGATCCCTCGGTGACTCCCAGGCACACTGAAGTCTGAGAAGGACTGGACTAAGCCTCCCAGCCACGTGCAAATACACTAGGCTTAAAAATCTTTAAATGGTGATGTTTTGTTGCAAATTTGCACCATTGTACACCAATCATTTTATCCTTGACTGTATGCATTGATTTTTTTTTTAGAAAGGGGAATATAGGTAAATTCAGGGACATTCAAGATGAGGGTGATGTACTCTAACAAGGACAAGGATAGAGTACTTCGCTATACTTCTAGGAGAAGTTGGAGGTTTAAATCTTCGTCACGTGATAAAAATGGTGATGAGGAAAGGAAGGGACATGAGCAGAATCCAAAGTAACCTCAGGACTGGAGCTGGAAAGGCAGGGGATAGCCTTGGAATGGCCATATTGGGTTGCAGTGAGAAAGAGTCAACAGGCACTAACCCAATACCCACGGTTGGAAAGCTGAAGCAACGTGGGGCAGGTAATAGAATAGCACATGGACATTGAGCAAAGAAATCATGTGACTAAAGAGGATATTGAATTTTTTAAAGAAGTTGTAAAAGATGGACTGGAACTTTTCTGAGCCTCAGTTTTCCCATCTGTAAAGTGGAGGGTAATTTCTAGTATGCGGATTGTTGTAAGGAATAAAAATAAATCGCGTACAGGGCTCCGGCCAAGGTTGGCACATAGGAAGCACTCAACTGGCACAGAGGTAGCTGTAATTATTCTTTTGTGGGCTTGGAGAGACTGAAAGCAGAGAGAACATCTAGGACGCACTTCCAGTGGTAATAATAATAGCAACAGTGATAGTGTGCGGGGCACTATTCTAAAAGTGCTTTACAGAAAGTAAGACATCCACTCCTCATAAAGGTCCTATGAGGTAGGTACTGCTATCTCCATTTGTCAGACTGGAACTGAGAGACAGAGAGGGTAAGTGACTTCCATAAGTTGCCATAGACAGGATTCAAATGCAGTGTGACTTCAGATCTGGCACTCTGGACCACCAGGCTATTCCACCGCAAGTGTTCCAGGGAAGACAAGGAGAGATGTGGTGGGAAGAATAGAAAAGAAAAAGAGGGACCAGCCCAGTGGCGCAGCAGTTAAGTTTGCACATTCCACTTCGGTGGCCCGGGGTTCACAGGTTCGGATCCTGGGTGTGGACGTCCGCACCACTAGTCAAGCCATGCTGTGGCAGGTGTCCCACATATAATGTAGAGGAAGATGGGCACGGATGTTAGCCCAGGACCAGTCTTCCTCAGCAAAAGAGGAGGATTGGCTGCAGATGTTAGCTCAGGGCTAATCTTCCTCAAAAAAAAAGAAAGAAAAAGAAAAAGAGGGGCACAACCCAGCCAGCAGTGAGAAAGAGAGGGCAGTGTGTGAGCAAACAGCCCCGGGGGAATATGCAAAGTCCACAATAACTCCGAGCTGGTGAGCAGAGCCAGAAGGAAAATGGCACTGATGCCAGAGATGGAGGCTTGTTTTGGTTTTGGCTTTCCATCCTCAAAATGGCTAAGGTTTGGTCAAAATCTCTTGGATCATTTTGGAGCTATAAAAATTATTTTTGAAAAATAGGGTTGCTTTTGCTTTTTGAACAAAGAACGTTCAGAACCAGTCATTCACCTGAAGCCTGTGTGTTCAGTGATTAGTTTTGTACATAGGTGAGCATTTCTCTCAAGTAGCACATATTTAAAGAGCATAAGTGGCTTTTTTTTTTACACCCCATTGAATTTACACTGGTTTTACCTTCCTGTACAGATGGCCTGGTTTTCCTCTTCCTGTGCTTAATTCTCACTGAAGCCAGAGAGTGTTGAATGCCCAGGAGGATTCCGCAGAGTTAGGGAATACAGGAAGAGGAGTCAGATGGTGCTAATATTATAACAAGACTGCAGGGAACACTTCTTAAAGTTAGGATATTACACATAAAGTGTTAAAAACATATTTTTGCAGCATAGTTAATAAAATGGGAAGATGCAAGAAACATTAACAGAAAATAAAGTAGGAAACTAATAGCATATGCAGGATGATTTAAAATTAAAAAGTGAAATTTAAAAGTGTATATAAATGTACGTTATATATATTATCATATATATTTTTAAAGGCCAGGACTTTATAAAAAATATTAATAGTGGTTATTTCTGGGCAAAAGGACTTAGGGTGATTTTATTTTCTTTTTAAAATTCATTTTCATGTTTTGTACACTGTGTGTGTATTAATTTTATAATCAGAAAAATCCCATACCTTTAAAAAGAAAAGCAACATTTAGAGTTTCTCTTTCCTGCTAGGTGTTTAAATCTGAATTAAAGGTGCAGTTTCTGCTGAGATTTTTCCTTGGGGGCAGGATTAGTCCCCAAGATTTCTTCAGTTGTCGTGTTATTGGTTTGTTTCTCGAGCCTTAAGTGCGGGGAAGAAGCGAGGCGCCTCGTCTTTCACCAGCTGTTAATTGTTTAGCAGCGCTAAGTAGAATCGCTCTTCCTATTAAGTGGAAAAGTCAGCCTAGAGGGATGGCGGGAGGGGGCGAGGTGAAGGAAAACCCTTCCGAAGAGCCTTCCTCTTCAGCATTTTTCAGCGATGACTACTCCAGGGACACAGCCAGCTGCAGCCTACAGCTGTGTTTCCAGCTGCGCCTGGTGGGGCTGGAGGTTGCAAGTGTCAAGCCCTCTTTGCTTGGGCATGTACACTAGCCAGTAAATACAGAAGAGCTGTGGGTACCCGAATGTCTAGGGACGGGGCTTTCTGGACAACTTCCGGAAAGTTGAAGGTCTACGTTTCAGATGTCAGAAAGATGATGTGAACTAATACACATGAAAAGTGAAACTTGCAAAGCGCTATGTGGATGTGTTTGGTGAGATTACGATTACTTCTCTTCTTCAGCTCTGCAACTCTAAAGCTTGATCACCATTACTTTCACAAATGGAATAGACAATTTTTATCTCTTAGCATATTTTAAAATTCTGAAAACAACATTGCAATGACCGTGAAGAATGCTTTAGAACAAGAGAAAAAATGACCCATGATTCAAGAACCCAATTATTTCCATTTTGGGTGCTTTAAAGTGTTTATGCTTATATTATAAGAAAAATTAAACTATCTTGCAGGGAAAAAATATCATCCTCCTAAAATTGCGCCACCCTAACACAACTGCCATCTATTCTGTGTATTCCCTTCCAAGTGTTTTTCTAGAGGCAATATCTTAAATTGTAAACAATTTAAATATTAAATTGTAATGGATATAATTCATATTCTGGTCTCCTCTTGCTTTTCTGTTTAATATCATATGAAATAGGGGACAGTTTAGGGTAATGGTTGAAAAAATCCACGCTCTGGAGTCAGGTCAGAGCTTCTTTAATTCTCGTCCTACCAAGTGGAAAAGGCAAGTGAGCCTGGAGAGGGGTGGCTTGAAAGAAGAACCTTCAAAAGAGCTGTAAGTGGGGGTAACACCCACATCACAGAATTATTGTGAGACAGAAATGAAGTAATATCCGCAACACGGCTAATATATCCTCTGGGACATAGTAAGCTTTCCATAGATGGTAACTGAACCCTATATATGTTCTTACATAGACTTTATAAAAATTATTTTAATATCAATATAAGATTCCATCAGACAAATGTTCTATAATATCTTTATTGCTGAGCATTAATTTTCTTATAATTTTTGAGCATTATAAACAATGCAGGACATGGCTTTTCCCACATTTTAGATTATCTCTCGAGGCTAAATAATTTAATGGAATTACTGTGTCCACGAACATTTTATGGATCCTATACAGCAAAACTGTCTGTCAAAAGCGAGGGGGAAATTAAATCATTCCCAGATAAACAAAATCTGAGGGTTTGCTACCAGTCGACTTGCCCTGCGAGAAATGCTAAAGGGCTCCTGCAGGTTGAAATGAAAAGACAATAGACGGTAGTTTGAAGCCACGTGAAGAAATAAAGAGCTCAATAAAGAGAAATACTTGAGCAATTATATATTCTAGTAAAATATAAAATTATAAAAATCTTATAATACTAGATTTGTATTAATACTAGGTTTTTAACTCCACCTTTCATTCTTTACATGATTTAAGAGACTATTACATTTAAAAAAGCACAATTATTTGTCTAAAAGCTAGTATTATTGCAACTTTGGTTTGTAGCTTCACATTCTGTTTTCTACATAATTTGAGAGACTAATACATCTTTCAAAAATTACTGCTTTATGTTTTTGGATGCACAATGTATAAAGACGCAATTTTACGACATCAAGAACGGGAAGGGGTGGGGGCAGAAACATAAAGGAGCAGAGTTTCTGTGTGTTATTGAAATACATGTGAAATCCTCTTGATAACCACAAAGAAAATAACAAACAACCAATTCAAAAATGGGCAAAGAACCTGAACAGACGTTTCTCCAAAGAAGAGATACAAATGGCCAACAAGCATACAAAAAGATGTTCAACATCACTAATCTTTGGGAAAATGCAAATCAAAACTACAGTGAGATACCACCTCACACCCATTAGTATGGCTACTATCAAAAAAACAGAAAACAAGTGTTGGCGACAATGTGGAAAAATTGGAACCTTTGTGCACAGCTGGTGAGACTAGAAAGTGGTACAGCTGCCGTGGAAAATAGTGTGGCAGTTCCTCAAAAAGTTAAAATTTCCATATCCTCTAGCCAACCTCATTTCTGGGTATATAAACAAAAGCATTGAAAGCAAAGTCTTGGAGAGAGAGTTGTACACTCATGTTCATAGCAGCATTATTTACAATAGCTAAACTGTGGAAGCAAACCAAGTGTCCTTCAACAGATGAAAGGACAAGCAGAATGTGGTATATACATACAGGGGACTATTATTCAGCCTTAAAAGGGGAGGAATATGCTACAACATGGATGGACCTTGAGGACATTACACAAAGTGAAATAAGCCAGTCACAAATAGACAAATACTGTATGATTCCATTCATACGAACCACTTAGAGTGATCAAATCACAGAAACAGAAAGTAGAATGGTGGTTGTCAGGGGTGGAGGAGAGGAAGAGCTGGGGAGTTATTGTTTAACGGGTATAGAGTTTCCGTTTCTAACATGAAAATAGTTCTGGGGTGGGCTCCATGGCCGAGTGGTTAAGTTCGCACGCTCCGCTGTGGCGGCCCAGGGTTCCTGGGCACGGACATGGCACCACTCATCAGGCCATGTTGAGGCAGCATCCCACATCCCACAACTAGAAGGACCTGCAACTAAGATAGACAACTATGTACTAGGGGGGTTTGGGAAATAAAGCAGAAAAAAAAAAAAAAAAGATTGGCAACAGTTGTTAGCCCAGGTGCCAATCCTTAGGAAAAAAAAAAAAGGAAGATTGGCAACAGTTGTTAGCCTAGGTGCCAATCTTTAAAAAAAAAAAAAGAAAATAGTTCTGGAGATGGGTGGTGGTGATGATCGCACGATACTATGAAGGTACTTGATACCGCTAAACTGTACCCTTAAAAATGGTTGAGAGTGTAAATTTTATGTTATGTATATTTTAGCACCATAAAAAGAAGCCTCTGAGAGAAAATCTGAGGAATGTACATGTATTTTAGTGCGTAGGGTTTATGAACTCTATTTTGACTACTTATTGGTCCTTTTTGTTTCTTTCCTGATTTTCAGCTCTGTTCTGTGCAAAGGAGTTTGTCTAATAGCTGAGTTCTAAATAGGTAAGGTCCTTTGGCAAATTATTTAATAGATTTCTTTGCCCTCATCCAGGTTCTTAACATATAAAATCACTATAATGGAGTGGGTAAAAATTTAGGCTCTGGAGTCAGAAAATGTCAGACAGGCCTGGGTTTGAATCAGAGCTCAAGTAACTACCTGTGTGACGTCGAGAAGTCATGTAACCTCTCTAAGTCTCAGTTTATTCATCTGTGAAATGGAGAGAAGTTACCTTTGGAACCTTTTGTGAAGATTAAAGACAAAATGCACATGTACTGATCCAATGCATGATGCCCAAGTAAGAGCCGACGCATGTTATTATTGCACTGAGAAGCTCTGGCACGATGGGGAGAGGATTCTCTCTCTCTGATTCTGCTTGGTGATGAGTTGGCAGTATCAGCATTATACAGCTGGTTCACTTTGCAATGTGGAGTGGAAATACACCCAGAATGTTGCTTTATTGATTATTAGGCGATATCAACAAAATGAGGATTTGTGAAGGACTTCATAAAAGAAACAATGCTTTTTCAATTAAATTTGGAAAATAAGCAAGAAGAAAAAAAACCATATTTCACTTGCATTTAACATATAATCACAAACTAGGCCTGAGTGAGCATATGGCTTCTTAGAACAAGGGTGAAATAAAGTGTTTCAAGACCTAGTTGTGCAAAATTAATTTTCCCTAAAAGACCTGGAGATCAGATATTCAAGAGATACTTTTTAAGCAACATGAATATTTACGTTTGAAAATCTGCTTTCTCAAATACTTTTTATTTACCTTTTGGATGAAGCCTTTATGCACGCACACATACAAATATGTATTCATAGGTTTAAGGATGTGTGTAATCTTAGTTTGCTTACTTTTATTTTTTTTCACAGAAAAAAAGCATGCAATTGCAAAATAACCTTGGTGAACTCACTCCTTCATTTTGTATCAGGAAAGGGGTGTTTGGAGTTCCAGGTCACCCTCTCTCTACCTCCCTTAGCTACTCTCTTCCTCACTCAGGCTTAAAGGGAACGTGAGTGTAGAATTGATTATAAAGCATCTTTCTCTCAGAAGAAGGCACACAGAAGAGAAAGCACATGTCAATAAGCTGTACTAGTGTGTATTTCAAACATGACTGGGGTTGAAAACATATGTCCAAAGACCTGTACATGAATGTTCATAGGAGCATTATTCATAATAGCCAAAAAGTTGACACAACATAAATGTCCCTCCCCTGATGAATAGATAAACAAAATGTGGTGTATCTGTAGAATGGAATATATATTTATATTTTTATATTTATGAATAAATATATACATATTAATATTTGGTATATTCAACTCCATGAATACACTTAATATAATAATATACCCACTGAGTTGTATACTTGAAAAGGGTGAATTTTATGGTACGTGGATTATATCTCAATAAAGCTGTTAAGAAAAAGGAAAAAGAAAGCACGATTAGGTTCTGACAGAACTGTTATAGTTCTTTCTTTTTATCACATCTATATACAATTTCACCATAGCAGAGTTGTAGCATTTTCATAAATAACCTGAAGCTTATTTACATAAAGCCAACTTTTTCTGAAAACATCTTTACCTTAGACATCAGAGTTTTTCAGGAAAAGCAGGAAACATTAACAGCAAATTTGCTCAAACCCTCTTGGAGGATTGTGGAAATGTTTGCACTCTCTATTCGTCTTCCCCAGTTGAAGCTTCTGAGGCAATGTTTGTTTTCTGAACATTTAAAGCTTCCTGGAGAGGTTGAAGAATTCTTATTATTAAGAGTGATGCCAAAACAGCATTATGCAGTTGACGTGAAGAATTAAAGGGAATGACTAATGCAGTTCTAGCAAAGTGACCTCTAAATTCTACCTCTGTTCTCCACTAGCATGTACGAGTCTTGTTTTCCTAAGCCCAATTTATTTAAGCAATGAACTTCTTCCAGAAATTGAGAAACCGTTGGGAAACCAGCAAGCAATGACAAAATCCACTCTAAAAACAAAGTTGAGTTTTTGATTGTTTTTCCATTTGATCTTCTTTAAGGATTAAAACGAACAATGTCAACAATATGCTCAAGTAAGGAATTAGGTTGAAATAATATTGCAGGCTTTAAGTTATGCAGTGTTTTTAATCTTATAGGTATGACAACTGATATTTTGGGGCTAGGGATCATTTGTTAATTATCAATAGAAAAATTCCTACAACGGAAAAAAACACATCATGTGATTAGATTCAGAGCTTATTTGGATCAGACATTTAATTATACTTATTGAGAAAAAGAAATTCTAGTCTATAAAACAGATTAGAAATAACAGCTCAAATCTCCTTAGCCTGCCAACCAGTATTATTATCAGAAATTATCTATAATATTAATGGGCTAATCCACTGTTAGCTCCTCTAAGAACATAGCCTCAAGAATAAAACAACCAGTCTTCATGCCACATTTTTAAGCTTTTAAAATTACTCCTAGTGGCCCCACCCTTGATGTGACTCCTCTGATGACTAGGCATCCATGACACCTGGTGAGGGTTAGGGACCACTGCTTTCGACACCTTTGAATTCACTGCATTAGACTTCGCTTTTCACCAGTGCCTCTCCTCACACCTGTGGTTCAAAGTGAGGCCCTGTTCTTCCCTACAGCAGTGCTATTTGCTTCAGTTCTCACTACCTCAACTCTACTTGTCAAGGCATACTTTTTCTCTCCGTGGACCCAGTCTCTCCATTACTCCTTTGGCATGCCAACTTTGGGAAGAAATTTTCAAATCTCTCTACAAACCACCCACCACTCACAGACTGACAGAGCATATTAACCTGGGCCCAGCAGAATAGCTCTATCTGTTGCTAGGCATTCTACAGACAGCTGGGCTAGCTCAGTACTGAGCCACGGTGGTGTGTACAAACAAGATACCACTTCTCCCACAGTACAACCACGTCCGCACCAATTATCCGTTCTTCCCCCACGACTACTCTGAACTTCTCAGCCCCACAATTTCTCCAGCACCTGAGTAGTGTCTGAAAGATCTAGGGGCAACTCATGAGAACTTTCAGAGGGATTTTGAGTGGTCCAAAGGGCACAAAGATTAAAACAATTGACTAAGAATATCCAAATGGGAAACACTGTTAGGCTCTGCTCCCAACACATACATCCCCTGAATTTATCCCAAATTGAAAGATGAAAGCATAGAAGTCATCAACTTCATCACCTCCCCAAGCCAACTATCCCAGTCTATGTGCAATGATCCTGACTCTAATACCTCTCTGATGCATTTACCCCCACAACACCTCTATTCCTATCATATCCCAGAGCCTGACTCCATAATCTGATAGCAGAAATCCAAGTACATTATTGAAAAGATACTAGGGGACTGGCCTGGTGGCGTAGCGGTTATGTTTTCACGCTCTGCTTCAGTGGCCCAGGGTTCACTGGTTTGGATCCTGGGTGCGGACCCACGCACTGCTCACCAAGCCATGCTGTGGCAGGCGTCCCACACATAAAATGGAGGAATATTGGCACAGATGTTAGCTCAGGGCCACTCTTCCTCAGCAAAAAGAGGAAGATTGGTGACAGACGTTAGTTCAGGGATGATCCTCCTCCTCCTCAAAAATATATATATATACATACTAGAAGAATGGCAATAATCAAAAACATGGACAAGAAAAAGTATTGTTGAGAATATGGAGAAATTGGAACTGGGCTAATGAAAATGGTGTAGCCACTTTGGAAAACAATTTAGTGTTCCCTCAAAAAATTAAATATAGAATTACTATAGGACCTGGCAATTCCATTCCTAGGTATATATCCAAAGAATTGAGAACATATGGCCACACAACAACTTACATACAAATGTTTACAGCCACATTATTCATAATAGCCAAAAAGTTGAAAGAACCCAAACATCCATCAGCTGATGAATGATAGCCATACAATGGAATATTTTTCAATCATAAAAAGGAATGAAGTGCTGATACATGCTACTATGTATCAGCCTGACACATGTCATGGATGGACCTGGGAAACATTATGCTAAGTGAAAGAAGTCTTTCACAAAAGACCACACATCATAGGATTCCATTTATATGAAACGTCTAGAATAGGCAAATTCATAGAGATAGAAACTGGATTAGTAATTGCTTAAGGCTGGGGGGAGGAATGAATGAGAATTGACTGCTAATGGACATGGGGTTTCTTTTTAGGGTGATGAAAATATTCTAAAATTAGATAGTGTTGATGGTTATACAACCTTAAAAATACTCTACAAATCACTTAATTGTATATTTCAAAAAGATGATTTTTATGGCATATGAATTATATCTCAATTCAAAAAAAGTTTCTAGACTCCTGGTGCAATGTTGTTCGATGCTAGCATCTGGTTCACTGAGAAGAATATAAATGAGAAGAAGAAGTGAGAACTTACCTCCTTCTTCATGGAAGTCTCAGAATGCATTAAGACTCTCTACTCATGACCAAATTAACTGGAAAAGTGCCATCCCAGACAGGGCAGAGGTTGCATCCATGTAAAAGCCAGCCGTGGACGATATTTCCTGTCTCATGTATTTGTCCAATACCCTTTGTTTCCTCAACCCATCTAGGCTGGTTAGTCTCCATTTGCCACACCCTCAACCTCAGATCATTATCTTCTTTCCCACCTGAACTGTGCTTCTAGAGGTTGACCTTCACCAGTGCATTTCCTGGGTTCTCTTGCTTTTTGGGGGTTCCGTTGGGTTTGGCCAATGGGAGGCACCAGAGGTTAGATTGGAGGGTGAAAGTAAAGAGGATAGGATATTTATTCTTCCAGTCATCCTCCCCTCTGACCCCACTCTAACCCCTCTCCTCCTTATGATCCTGGAAATACCTTCATTTCTCCACAGCCATAGCTCCTGTCTGGCAATCCCTCTTCCACATCTCCAGTTCTCAATAGGCTCTACCTTTCTCTCCCTGTGCCTTTTCAGACCAAGTGGTGATAATGGCTTCCTGCTACTGCTTGTCCCAGATGCTTCATCTTCCCTTCTTGGTTCCTTTAATCCTGCCCACATCTGTTTCTTGTTGAGACAATGGCTGATATCCTAGTCCTTTCTCCATGTATCTCCCTGATTTCTAACTCTGAAGCTTCTTGGCACAACTTCCAATACCCACTTCTGAACTCTTTCCTTATTCTCTAGGGATAACCACATTGATGGATGGGGAGTGGAGAAAGGATTGCATATTTACAATTCCTTTCCTTCTGCTTTGTTCCTCAAATATTATTGAGAGATGGCAGTTACCTGGGACATAATGCAGGGCTTCCCTCTATCCAGGGTATTAATGTCTTAGAGGGACAGAGACAGAAAGGGCTCAGTGGGCAGCTTGACTGTGCACCAATGGAATTTTAAGAGACAGCCTGGTACCCAAGTTGCCCTGAAGCGTTTTGGACTCAGCTATAGTTATTTCTAAACCCCATAGCTTTATGAGTGAGGGCTTGTGTTATACAGACCAGCTGGGTTCATTTTTCCAGGAAAGGAGTAATTTTCAGAAAGCTAAGATAGTTTTGGGTCAAGGCAGGGCCTGACAAGAACCTATAATTATTCCATTACACAAAATACAGATCTCCTAATGTCAAAAGTTTATAACGAGTTAAATGCCCTATCTTAGCTCAATCAGCCCAAGACCACTAAAAACAAACACTTTGTTAGACAAAATCATATTTATTGAGCCTTTGCTATGGGGGAGACCACACACTAGAGAGACTGGGGGGCATCTTACCAAACAAAGAGGAAGACAGAGTTAGGACAGATAGAAGTCTGGGGAAGAGCAGAATTTACGCGAAATTTAGATCAATAAGTGTTTTGGTAGGCTCCAACCAAAGCATGGCTGCGTAGAGTGGTCAACGTCACATCCAGACTGCAAAGTAGACCCAGAGTCTTGTTTCCTTGGAAAAAAAGAAAGTTGAGATAGAAGTGGAATGTTGTGTGCAGAAACCCCTTATCTGCAGCTCTGCACCTGGGCTGTAAATTGAAATTGTTCTCTGTGTCAAATTAACCTAGATCCCGCCCCCCAGGCGAGAGTGGGTTTTTTTCATTTTTACTGATATCATTTTAAACAACAATTTAAGTCAAATTATTTGAATTTCTGATAGTCTCTGATTTTAGAGAACAAAGTTTCTCAGTGAGTAAGGAAGCGGTAGTCACTTGAACAACAGGGTTGTTATGACACTTTACAGCTGGAGTGTGTCCTCAGGGGAATTAGTGTTTCCTGTGCACTCTGCAGCTGGCTTTGTCGGTGTCTTTTATTCCAATGAGATGAATGGCAGGGCGGATTTTTACAGTCCAAGCTATTTTTCCTTTCTCATTACCGTCCCTTAATGAACTGCATTGGACTTGCAACATAAGCAAGAAATAAACTTTTGTAAGATTAAGCTGCTGAGGTTCTGCACGCTTTGTTTTGTTTTGTTTTGTTTTGTTTTGTTTTGTTTTACCAGAGCATAACCTAGTCTATCCTAGATGTCATGGAAATTTCTGTTTTAATTAAATTCCCGTAAAATAAGGTACTGGCTCCAGGGTTGGTAGCAGGTGGCAGAAAGCTATTAATGGAGGTTGAAAAGATGTATATCCATATTATGCAGTGGCAAAACATTTGGCAAAATTGTCATCTGAGGTAATCTGGAAGGCACATTGAGTTCCTAATAATTTGTAGCCTTAGAAGAAGAGGTTGGAAAATAGAATGTTTATCACCTGCATTGGTTGCTGATGATTATGTCTGGCAAGGTGTTATAAGAAATAGATGAGCTCTGAAAAGAACTGGCCAGTTTGCAAGCAGGAAAGGAAATAGAGAGTGTCCAAATATTTGGGAATTTATAGGGTTGCAAAAGACAACCATTCTGAGCCTCAAACAGTAAAAAGTAGCACTGAGAAATGCTCTGATGACAGTCTGAATAAAACTCAGCCCTGTAGCAGGGATCAAATCAAGGTGCAGCCATTAGACATATTGTTAAAAATCTCTGTATGGGTGAAGGTGGCACCTGCTATGTCTTCTCAACTGGACAAAAGAGCTCAGGGCCAATGAACTAAAGGTGTGGCTCTCCCACGGAGGATAGACCCCCAAATAACTGCAATTGAGAGAGAGAGAGAGATGGGGATAGGGAGAAGCAGTAAAGCAAAGAAATGTAGACAATTCAAGAAATATGACTAAAGAGAAATGAAAACATATGTCCATTCAAAAATGTATGCACAGATGTTTACAGAAGCCTTATTCATAACAGCCAAAATGTGGAAACAACCCAAATGTCTATCATTTGTTGGGTAAATAAAATACAGCATATCCATACAATGGGGTGTTATTCATCAATAAAAAGAAATTTGGTACAGATACATGCTACAACATGGATGAACCTTGAAAACCTTGTGCTAAGTGAAAGAAGCCAGTCACAAAGCACCAAATGTTCTATGATTCCATCTACACAAAATGTCCAGAATAGGCAAATCCATAGAGACAGAAAGTAGTTTGTTTGTTTGTTTGTTTGTTTTTGCTGAGAGAGATTCACCCTAAGTTAACATCTGTTGCCAATCTTCCTCTTTTTGTGTGTGAGCTGCTGCCACAGCATGACCACTGACGGCTGAGTGGTGTAGGTCCACGCCCAGGAACCGAACCCAGGTCACTGAAGCGGAGTGCACTGAACTTAACCACTGGGTCACTGGGGCTGGCCCAGTAGATTTTTGTATTTGCCTATTGCTAGGGGTAGAGTAGGGTGGGGTGGGAGAAGGTCGGGGGTAATAGGAAATGACTGCTAATGGGTATGGGGTTTCTTTTGGGATGATGAAAATGTTTCTGTGATTAGTGGTGATGGTGGCACAACTCTATGAATATACTAAAACCCAGTGATTTGCATACTTTAAATGGGTGAGTTGTATGGCATATTAATTATATCTCAAAAAAATAAATGACTAAAGAAAGTATACCTTGAAAAGAACTACAGGTGTACCTATTGGCATATGAAACTGACTGGACTCAGACAAGAATACTACTACATTTTTGAGAGAGCTAAAATGCTAAAGGGACCACTAGCCTAGAAAAAGAGAAACTGACTGCTCAGGATTTAAAACAGCCCTGGGCCCCAGCCTTCTATGAGTAGGAAGTAGGCTTGGAAAACTGCCTAACCCCTAAAGAAGACATATTCATTAATTCCCACTTCTGATGAGGATAGAAAGGGTATCAGAAAGAGAATCTGACAGACGGTTCATTCAAGGGCTATGAAGACCAGTGGATTGATGAGTCCCTTCGAGGGGGCAGAATTGGAGCCTAATTAAAGAACTGAGGCCATCCCTGGGTAAGAGGCCCCCCTCGGGTTGGCTCAGCGGGATTTTAGAATCGCTACAGACCCGGAGCTCCGGGAGTATTTAGTGCATTTATCCTTCCCCTGATCCCCAGTGTATAGTATACTGAGGGCTGATAACTTATCTTTTCAGTTCATGGCACTTGGAGCAAGAAGAGTCACCTCCAGACCTAATGTAGACATAGTGGGGCATCACCCCCGAGGAAGAGACCCCCACACGGTTCCCAGAGGTCCTGGACTTTAAGTTTGATGCTGTGGATAGACTTTTGGCTTGTCTCCCTCGGGATGAGTGTGTTTTCAGTGCAAGTGGGAGAGAGAACCAAATATTTGGAGAACACAAGGGCAGACTGTGATGTCAGCAGTGATTTTCAACAAATATTTCTGGTTCTCCCTGCTTCCAGCCACATGTTGGGATCACAGTTCTCTCCCACCTTGTGTAAGACCACGTGATTTACTTTGGCCAACGAAATGCAGATAAAAGAGATGTGTGAATTTCCGGGCAGAAGTTTTAAGAACCAGTGCACAATTCACATCATTCTCTTCCTTCTGCTAAGACGCCAAGCATGTGCTGAGATGGAGCATCAGTAAACCTGGGTCCACTCTACTGACACGCGTCGGACATAGAGCATGAATGAGAAAGAAATCTCATTACATTAAGCCATCAAGATTTGGGGTGTTTTGCTACCACGGTATAACTTACTCTGTCTGAAACACATAGTGAAATCAAATGCCTTAGGAAAGTGAAATGCATGCTGCCGTTTGTGCCCTATATTAAACAGATATCAATAATTAAGCCATTTCTGAGAGGTTCTTTCATTTTGTCCCACCAAAATCAGTCAAGCTTTCCTCTAGGCTGAACCAGTAAAGAGAAAGGCATTCATATACACAAGAGACCCCATTAGCACTTAAATATTTGTTCATTGTTCTGCCACGTGCTACTGTGACTTTGGGTAGTCCAGGAACTCGTTTTTCCATTTTCTCCAATGCCTATAGAATTCATATTTACATTGTAATTGTTTGAACATGGAAAGAGGGAACAAAGTATTGATTTAATTGTTTATCATTTAGCTCTGGAGATTAATTCATTCTTTCATTTAGTAAATATTTATAAAGCATATAATATGGGCTGCTGCAGAGATCTTTCTAAGTATGAACCCATGCTTGCCAGCCTCCTTTTAAAAACACTTTTGAGGATGCTCCAAGACGGCAGCAAGATGTGTTTCATTAGTAGCATAGTTTTCTTCTTAAAACCCTACAGTGGCTTCCTATCCCTGTCAGCATGAAGTCCCCAATCTTCATGGCCGTTCATGACCGGGACTTTTTCCACTTCCCAGCTTTGTATCACAGCACATCTTCCAGCCCTCGCTCCACATCCCAACCACAAAGAATTATTCCCAGAACCCACCACATTCGTACACCTCCACGCATTCGTATATGCTTTGTCTTCTGCCTGCAACACTGTTTCTGGCTCTTCTTCTGCTGGATTAGCCCCATTTTTTCATGAAGACTCAGGTCAAGCACTACCTCCTCCAAAAAGCCTCCCCTAACTTCCCACCTGCATTTGTCCTCCTGGGTCCCCATGGTACCTTGTGCAGTCTCTGAGCATGTGTCTGACTGTTCTCTAAGATTCTGTCTCGCTGTCCATCTGGCCCACCGGACTGAAGCTCCCTGAGGCTGTGACTGAGCTCTTTGTCCCTGCACTCCAGCATCTAACAGTGCCTCGAATAGGTGCTGTGTCGATGTTTGCTGAGTTACTTGATGGAATCCAAAGCAGCCCAATTCCAGACCAAGCCCTCAGCTGGGTCTTGGCCCTTAGCAATGCCTTCAGCTTCCAGAGGACTCCAGGTGTCAGAGCCTGAGATAAACATCAAGTATCCAAAGATGGAGAAAGCTTTTCTTTCTTTGAATAAGTTCACAGTCAAGTCAGGGAAGCAGACCAACAGTTAGCTACAGTTTAACATTAGAAGTGCCGCCATAAAGTGGTACAGTAAATAAGAGAATAAAGATTTAGTGTAGCGTAGAATTAAGAGAAGGCTTGAATCCATACTTGGATTTGAATCTCAACGCAGTACTTCCTAGCTGTGTGACTTTGAGGATATTATGTTCCTAAGTCTGAGTTTGCACCTCTGTAATGGGGGAAATAGTTCTCAGGTAGAGACGAGACGGTATTTGGAGAGAGGGGTTACTGCAGTCAAGTCCATATAACATAATAGCCATCATTTCAACCATTTGTAAGTGTGCAATTCAGTGTCATTAAATATATGCAAAATGTTGTGTAACCATCATCACTATCCATACCCAAAACTTTCTCATCATCCCCAAGAAAAACTCTGTACTCATTAAACAGTAACTCCCTCTATCCACCCACCCCTCAGTGCCTAGTGATCTCTATTCTACTTTCCTTCGCTGTAAATTTGCGCATTCTATATCCCTCACATAAGTAGAATCATATAATACTTTCCCTTCTTTGTCTGGCTTATTTCACTAACCCTAATATTTTCCAGGTCCATCCACGTAGCATATACCAACATTTCATTCTATTCTATTGTACGTACATACCACATTTTGTTCATCCATTCATCTGTTGATGGGACACAGGTTATTTTCATCTTTTGGTTATTGTGAATAACGCTGCTGTGCACATGGGTGTACAAATATTTGTTCGAGTCCCTGTTTTCAGTTCTTTTGGATATATATCTAGGAGTTGAGTTGCTTGGTAATATGGTAATTCTGTATTTAACCTTTTGAGTAACTGCCAAATTGTTTTCCGCAGTGGCTGCCCCATTTTACATTCCTGCAAGCAACGCACAAGAGTTGCATCATCTCTACACCCTCACCAACACTTGTTACTTTCCATTTTTTGGTGACAGCCATCCTAGCAGGCATGATTTACAATAAGAACTAACTGCAGCTTCCTGTACTTGGTGGCATAATTCACAGAGAAGATGGGTGGCCTCTCTGAAAATGAAAGATGAAGTTTTCCCTTCTCTCTTCTGCCAAGCATAGTCTGGAAAACTGGAAAAGAGGCTACAGTTCAGGGAGAGTCCAAAAAGAGAGGGGGGAAAATGGAGAATAAGGGTTGAGAGTAGTGGAAGTAGGAGGGAAGGCGAGGGTCCAGCCACATGGCAGGACTGAGATGCTGCAAGAGGCAGCCACAGGCTATGTTCTGAGGACAAGGATGGCCAAGGGACTTCTAAGAAGAGCAGAGTAATAATTTTAAAAGCAATTTTATAAATTGTATTTTATTCTGTTTTCTCAAAAAGGTGATAAGAGCCCATAGTATAAATTAAAAGCCCATCTTCCACTCCTGAGCTCCCAACCCTCCAGTTCCCTTCTCCTGAGCATCTGCTATGAGCAGTTTCCTGTATATTCTTTCGGAGATATTTGGTTTAGTGTTCAATTTGTTATTGCTAACTGGGCTGCAATGCAACATGCAACTTTGTTTCCCTCAAGGCCTCTGGCAAAAACTGCTCCCTTCGACTGCCTCATGCTGGTCATGTCCCATAAAGTTAAAAAAAAAAAGGCCTGTGTCCCATGTTTGGTATAGCTGAGAGATGACACAGGCAGCAGAAAAGACCCAACAGAGGTCAAGAATTCAGGAAGAACAGAAAAACAAAAGCAAGAAGAGACTATGAAAAAAAAAGTCTTTGGAAATGTACAGTAATCTTGGGGAAGATGGTATTGATGGTAAAAGCTCACGGTATTTTGATTTGCATGTTAAAAGATAGGGAGATCCTAGGGGCCTGCCCAGTGGCCGAGTGGTTAAGTTTGGCGCACTGCTTTGGCGGCCCAGGTTTCTGCTGGTTCAGATCCTGGGCACAGTCATAGCATGGCTCATCAGGCATCCCACATAGCACAACCAGAAGGACCCACAGCTAGAATATATATCTATGTACTGGGGGGCTTTGGGGAGATGAAGAAGAAGAAAGAAAAGATTAGTAACAGATGTTAGCTCAGGCGCCAATCTTTGGGGAAAAAAAGAGAAAAGAAAAGGAAAGATAGGGAGATTCTAGAAGCCTGGAAGACT